>NW_020954559.1:32672811-32791801 GCF_900497805.2 Vombatus ursinus
GAAGGAAGGAAGGAAGGAAGGAAGGAAGGAAGGAAGGAAGGAAGGAAGGAAGGAAGGAAAAGAGGGAGGAAGGAAGGAAGGAAGATAATATAATGCAATGGAAAAATCACTATGCCTGGAATCTGGAAGGACCTGAATTCATTTCCGCTTTCATAAGCTATGGGATCATAAGCAAGTCATTTCTAAACCTCTCTGAGCTTCATGCTTTTCATACGAAAAAAATATATAAATAATAATCACCACAGTACTATGACTTAGGAGTTATTATGTGGATCAAGATAATGTATGGCAAGTACTTTTTAAACCCTAAAACATTTTTTAAATCCTTACTTACTATCTTAAAAATATGTTATTTAAAATTATTTTAAATTTTAATTTAACATTTAAACATATTTTTAAAATATTCCTTCTCTCTTATTTACCTGTACTGATGCCAGCAAGGTTTATATTGGAGCTGACTTTTCTACTGATACCTATGTGCTTTCAATATAACAAAGCTCACTAGATGTTTATACTGATAGTACAATTTTTGGCCTTGGTCAAAAGAGACAATGTCCCTCTCTGACAGGTGGAAGTCTTTAAACTTCCCTCTTTAACATGGTATCATAGAGCTCATTCAAAAATTTCAAGTGCCCAGAACAAAACCTGCCCCTTTAAGGTAGCTTATCCTATTTTGGTATTGGAATAAGGTGATTTTATTGCTGTTTTCATATTGCCTTATTCATCTTGCTTGCTGCTAAAATATTTTAATTAACCACGAATTTTATTATCTCTGAGGTTTTTGAGGTTTTATGTAACAGAAGGTATAATTTGTTCTTCTGAAAAATGAATAAATAATAAATCCTGAGTAAAACCTGAACATCACCTTCATGAAACTATGAGTAATTTTCAAGCCTAGACCTGGTTGCATAAAAATTATGAAATGAAAAGAAACCTTTTTCTGAAAAAAAAAATTCTTGCCCTTTGCAGTTTTCTTTTGCTATTAAACACAATTGTGTATAGTAGTCATTTAGGAGGAAAAAAAATAAATCATTTTCTTTGAGCAATATCCAAATCCCATCTTACTCACACTGGATTTAGCAAATCCTTATATTTGCATCTGAAGCCGTTAAACTATTTTTTTATTTATATAGGAATATATTTTAGAAGACTAAGGTACTGAAATACTTGAGGGTCTTTCCCATTCCTTAACTCACTCCAAATTTCTTTTTTTTTTAAGTTTCAGTCTAACATTATTCTTCTAACAATCATTTTTTTTTTCAAAAAGCACTTCATTCTTTAAAAAAATAATCAAGAGTGAATTATTTTTGCCTGAATTTGGCACTCTTCATTGACTAAATTAACCAAATAAACAGAACTAAAAAAAAAATCCAAAAGCAAGAAGAAAAATTAATGGTCTTATCCTTTTTTTACTTTTCCTATTCAGAAAATGAACTCAGTATGTTTTTCTTCCATAATTATTCCTTTTGAGAAGCTTGTGAAAAGGCTAGAATAGGGACAGATTTAAGTAGACAGTAAGTACTATTATCTGGAACACCACCTCAAATCTCATCACCCTTAAGTAGTTCTATTACATTATCTGCCCACTAGTGCTGATTTAAAAGTTAATTTGTTTTAGCTAAATGAAAATACTAATCAAAGCCCCCCTTCTCTCACTGGTGCATCTCTGCTTCCCCTCACCTCCCCCCACACCCTCTAAAGATTTAAGACAATTCTCAGACCTAATGTCAATTGAAGTAGTTGTTTGACAGCTATTTGACTAATCAATGGAAAGACCCATACCAGATAATTTGTGTTCTAGAATGGATTATTTTGGCCAGAATTTGGCATTCTTCACTGATTAAATTAACCAAAATAACTGTCAACATTTCACTTCATTTTCAAGTAGATACAGAGTGGCTGTCATCTCTTTTATTAAGAAATGGTAGTATACTAGGAACTTAAAAAATATGTCCAAATTCATTGACAACAAAGCCTCTCCAACTATACACAAATAGCTAATCTAAGTATCACCTAGGTTTGTAGATTTATTTATGGAAGTTTTAAAGGACTCTAGAGGTCAGGCATTAAATCCAATCCTGTGTCTGGAGGGTAATTCCCTCCATCACATCATCCTTAAGAAATAATGACAGCTAACATTTACATAGCTCTTTAAGGTTTGCAGAAACCACTTTTCATATTTTAACTCATTTGATCCTCACCCAAGATAGGTGCTATCATCACTATCTTGCAGATGGAGAAACTGAGTCAGAGACAAGTTAAGTAACTGACTTGCACAGAATCACACAACTATTAAGTATGTGAGTCTTGGATTCAAACTATCTTCCTGACTTCAGATTCCATGTTCTATCTGTTGTGCCACCTAGGTGTTTCAAGTAATAGTGTTCTCAATATTGTTTCAGTGATAGCAGGGAATGTAATGAATCTCTGAGTTACCATCCTTGGTTCATCTGGTAAATATATAAATGTTTTATTATTTTAAATAATTATGAGAATTTATAAATCCAAAACATTTTCCCACAAGAATCTAAAAGAAAAAAAAAAACCTGCCATATTAGAGATACCAGTAATATCACAATAAAAAATATTAATGATGTATATGCATACTAACAATTTCCAAATTTCTCATGGGATATTACAGCCAAATCTTTATGAAATGGAGGCTTTGTTGGGATAAAATGTAGTAAAGCCCAGTATTGACAGGAAGTTGTAGGAATTTGGAGAGAAAGTCAAAGGTTTGTCAAAACAAAAGCCTGTGCCTCAGAAGTTAAAACTATGATTCAGCACTGCTGACACAAGCTTCCTCCAAAATGGTTTCAAGAGAGTTGACAAGGACTTGGAGAATTTCCCTGCTTACAGGTTGTTTTCTAAAAAATAAAATTTACTGGAACTGTAGGTCAAAAACAGCGCAGTTAAACTTAGACTGAGCCTAGACATAGGGGGAAAAAACCAGGAGACAGAAAAATGTCTGGTTGACCTATTTGAGCTCATCTTATAGTGATATAGTAGAACTTCTTTATTGTCCATGTCATTGAAAGCATTCATCAAGCATCTAATTGTGCAAATGATATCCTTGGCACATTGTACAAAGAGGATACAAACTTATAGTCTTTGCCTACTTGGAGTTTGCAGAGAGGACTCATTTTGCTTGTAATATATTAAAATTGCTTGTGGTTACATGAAATGCTGAATGTATTTGGATTCCATTCCTGGGAAGTAGACATATGGTCTTAAATAAAGCTCTACTCTGCTTGAACCTTTGGACAAGGAAACATGTAACAATAAGGAAATTCTTCCTTTTGGATTTTCTCTACAAATTTCGTGTATATTTTCTAAAACCATAAGTTCACTAAAACGTAAGTGTATATTTTTAAAACTTTGCAGCTATGCATTTGATAAATAAAACTGTAATCCAAGCAACATGCAGTTTTTCTACAAATTTATCAAATTCACTCTTCAGATATTTTAACAAAAGCCACAATAGGATATCTTCTTGTTAGAAATGTTCATTCCTTTCTGACAAGGTAATTTCCTAGGGTGGATTTATTTTTATAGAAACAGACACTGTTAATACTTAAGTAATATAATTTTAATATAAGTGAAACCAGTTTAAAATTTATTTAAAATGTTATAGAAGTAAATATTTCATAGAAACCTATTATGTCATTGGTTTTTTTTTAAAGGAAAAATAACCAAAGGAAAAAAAAATATTTTTGTATTTTCCCAATCCTAACAATAGAAGGAAGCTTATTTCTAGAAAAAAATTGCTCTTAAATTTTTTTTTTAGCTCTTAAATTTTAAGGTGATATTTTATAACAATAATTTATGCTACAGCAAGATGTATACATGAAAATATGTTATTTACTTATAAATAATTACAGAATTTCAGAATAGGAAAGGACATCATAGGCCATTTAGTCCAATATCTGCTTAATCAGCAATCCTTTATATTACATTCCCAATATTACTAAGCATCCAGATTTCACTTAAAGACCTCAAATGAAGAGAAACACAATTCCTGAGTAACATTAATTGTTAGGATATTTTCCTTTACATTAAACTTAAATATCCCTCAATGCAATTTCAATCCCTTGTTCATAGCCGTGTCCTCTGGAGTCAAGAAGAAAAATATTTACTTACTTCAGATGACAGTCTTTCAAATATTAGATGACTTCTATCATGACCTCCCTGTCTTTTCTTTTCTAGAGTAAACATTTCTAGTTCCTTCAACTTATTTTTATGTTACATATCCTCTAACTTATCCAGTCCCCTCAAGTGGTCACCTTATAGATTCTCTCCAGTTAATTAGTGCTCTACTAAAATGTTGTTTCCCCAAACTGACCAAACATTTGAATTGGAAAAAAAAATCTATGTGTTCTAGATACTATATCTTTTTTAAGGAACCTAAGATTACCTCATTTAGGGGTAAGGGGAGATTTCATGTAGCACTTTTGATTGTTACCGAGTTTGAAACACTCAATCTTTCCATCTTTTTCTCAAAAGAACTGTTGTCTACCTATACCCTAGTCATCAAAAGCATCTCAATCCCTCTGGTGAGGACTTTTATACTAGCAATCAGGGCTTTGTCCCAAGTCACAGATTTCTAAGGATAGAGGAGAGGAAGGGATATTTCAGCGCTAGGCAACTGGCAGAAATTCTTGAACTGTGTGATGTCTCTTGCACCATTGCCCAACCACAAACTGAAACTCCCAACGCTCTCTCATCATGGCAGCACTGGCCTGGAGCAAACTGTTTCCCACCAGCACATCCTCCCATCACTCCTCTATGCACATCTACTCCCTTCCCCATGATTGAATTTGCCAAAAGTAGTGACTATTATATCTATGATAGAAAGGGAAAGCTACAAATAGAAATTCAGGCTGAAATATAGGGCTAGGAGCCAGCATTAGATTTTGGTGTATTAAACATATGAGAACTCTAAAGAGCTATTCTATAAAAATAAGCCTTCAATTTATATCATGTAAAATTATTCTTATTTTTAGTAGAAACTGCACCTTAAATAATATTTTTTGTAGAATTATACTAATGGGTTTTATGTTGGTTAGTATAATGGCTTAAATTCACTTTTCTTGGAAGAAAAAAATAATGAGTAATATATACAACCATGAAGCATTCAGAAAAAAAAATTAACATTGTGAATAAAGGTGTGTTTATATGTGTATACAATACATGTATACACACATATCATGCACATATATACCCACATATATAAATTTTACATATATAGTGAATTATGTAAAATGTTTTAAAAATTTGTTTCAGCTGAAATTTTGATTATTCATCACTAAAGTTATCATTTCATTCTATAATTTGACTGTTTTTTAATTTTCTAGTCAATTTCTTAAGTTCCAAAGTCTCACTTATCTGCTTCATAGGAGAACTTATCAAATGAGTTAGAACCATGAAAATTTTGGACTTACTTTATGAGTCTATGATGTTTTGAGTAATGGAGCTAAATGTGATGATTGTAAGAATAAATACATACATAATTGATGTCCATATTTTAAATTTCCATCATAATGTCAAGGTCTATTAATAGGGATATATTGTGAATTTTTGGTTTTCTATTTATATCTAACTTAAACTTTAATTTTTAAATTTCTTCCTTAAATATCTTTCATAAGTCTTTTGTTATACCCCATTGTTGAATTTGAAGAAATCACTATTTTTCATTTGATTCTAATGACAATAATAACAGTATTTGTAATCTAGTTTAATTTTTACAAATCACATTACTTATTTTATTTGGTTCTTACATCACAGCAACCCTTGTAAGGTAGGTGCTATCATCATCCCCATCATATAATGAGGAAACTGAGTATGAAGTAGGTTGAGTGACTTATCTATTATCACATAGCTACTAAGTGTCTGAAGGAAGATTTGAGCTCTAGGATTCCTGATTTCAGGTCCAGAAATCTATCCATTTTGCCACCTACCCAACATTTGAAAGAAGTTCTGTTTCACTTGATAATTTTCAAATGGTGAAAAAAGAGACAGGAAGACGGCAGTAGGAGTTGGAGAATGGAATGTCTAACTTTTTGAGGAAATTGTTAAGCAAGCTGTAAAATTATATACAGGAACAGAATCAAAAGGTAGAGGCACTACATGTGAGGCACAGCATTTGTATCTTCCTTCCATTCTGTGACAGGGAAGAGGGAAGGGGTAAACACTTACATAGTACCTAAAATGTGCCAGGAACCATTCTGGGTGCTTTGAAAATATTATCTCATTTGATCTTCATAACAATCCTGTGAGGTAAATGCCATTTTATAGCTGAGGAAACCGAGACAGAGAGAGATAAAGTAACTTGGCCAGAGTCACTCAGCTAGTAAGTGTCTGAGGCCAGATTTGAACTCCAGTCTTCCTGACTCCAGGCCCAGTTTTCAGATTATTACCAATAGACAAATACAGTAGAATAGCTCTTGACAATAGTCTAAGGATTAAGTGTGCTAAGAGAAGCCAAGTGTGATTTTGAGGGAAGGAAAGAGGTTGCAAACATAAAATAAAATAAAATAAAATAAAGGCAAAGTGTTAAGAAAGTTTATCTTTTTAACTGGTAGTTTGCCCCACATACCTGCTAAGACTAGTGAGGGATATGTTGTCAGAGCTTATTTGAAGACTCTGAGTGAAAGCTAAATAAGGGATTTATGAAAGCAAATGTTAAAAAGATCTTAGAACACTAAACATTCAAATTTAACTTAAAGATTATTTTGTTTTGTTTTGTTTTCTCTTCTAATGCCTCATACTGGCATGGAAGTGACTGAGATTTTGAAGGCTAATGTTAGGAGGGGAAGAGTTCAGGAAGACTGTGCCATGCCATTATGCATCCTGAGCAGCACCTTTGTTTGCTTTTCATGAACCAGTCAAATATAACTCATATGTTGAGTCTGTCACCAGAAATTTGACTGCTTACTTAATAATTTGGAGTGAACGTGAGAATGGATAAATATATAATATGACTCTTAGTCCTGTCAGTCCTCTTTCACTTGCACATTGATGATGAAAGAGTGACCGAAAAAAAGAGCAGGGCTTGTTAAGCATTAAACAGTTTTTCATAATATATAAAATTGTTAATTTAATTCTTTGTCTTCTTCATGTGGGATAGTTGTACAATAAACAAGTTGACACATGAATGCAGATTTAGAGATATATACATATTAATAGTATCACTCTTTGTGAAAAGGAAGAAATAAAAATTTATAGCTTGCAGAAAAACAACTCAGGATTTTTCCCCCAAGAATAAAATAAAGGTTTTATATGCCCAAAGACACAAGACATGTCATTTCATGGAATACTTGCCTTGTATTGTTACTGTAAGTGTAAGCATATCTATGAAGATAATAATATACACTACCATCTGTTGAAGAGGAGAAATGAGAGAAAATGTCCTATGAAGACCCTGACAAGATATGCCAAATTTAAAGGCAATATATCCCTTGAAACTTGATAACGTCAATGTGAAGATGTTCATAGGAAAGGATAATGAAAATGTTTCAAAAAATTTGAGGTCTTAAAGGCAGGTTCTATTTTTTTTGTCTTTTCTTAGCATTTAGCGTGTGTTTGTGGAACATAGTAGGTGCTTAATAGTTGCTTGCTGAATGAATGAACAAATGCATGAATGAATGAGTGAGTGATAACTGATGATTGGTGATGATTGATGATGAGATGACTGAATGATTCTCATTGAAGAAATTAATTAGAACAAAGGAGTATAGGTTAATTAGCAGTTTCACACTTACATATCATGACTGCTTTATTCAAGAAGCATTTGGGAAGGTAGATGTGGAAAACATTGCACAAAAACATACACATATAGAATTGGATTTATTTTTAGAGATAGGAAATACCTAGTTACCCACCTAGCAATCATTTTAGGGTTAGCTGGTGATGGGTTGTTACACTTCCAACTGTTTGGTAAATAGGCCATAAATAACAATAAATTTAAAAAGTATAAGATACTGCATGTAGTTAACAACAGATTTAACTCAGCTGTTTAGACATGTTTTTGACTGAAAAATGAAAAATGGATTAAAGAAAAAGAAATTGACTCATCACTATTTCTTAGAAAATGTGAATTAACATAAAGTCAATGCAAAGAAGAGTCCAGAAGAAGACTAAAATAGCTTCCATTAGCTAATGCCTGATTTCCCTATCAAGCAGAGAGACAAGGCTGCCAAAGACAATGTTGCTTTAGAGTGCAGCATTATTTTCAAAATGTTATGCAGGATGATGGTGAAAGATTATGGGCGACCAACTCAATGGCAAAATATTTCCTTTTAGAATTCACTTCAAGGTTCAGTTCATATGACAAGTCCTACAGGAGGACTTTGATGATCTCGCTCTCCTTCCCTCCAGTTAATAATAAACTCTCCCTACTCAAATACTCCCTACTCAAAATCCCAACACATATATGCATGCTTATGCATGCTATGTCCTTCTTAATACAAGCTCCTTGAGATCAGGAAACATTTTTCATTTTACCTTTATTTCCACAGTTTCTAGCATGATGCAATCTTATAGTAGATGCTTAGTAATGTTTTTTTTAATTTGATTGAGGAAAAATTATCTGCTGTGTGACCCAACTAAATCAGATCACTAGATAATATTTTTAGATAAAACTGAGAGGACAACAAACAGATGTGAAATGGAGCAGTTCTCTCAGCATTTCTTTAATGATGTATTCTTATTAATGATGACAGTTAAACTACTACATTTGGACTTTTATTATCTAATTATCCAATGTGCTATGTGATGATAGTGGCAATAGAATTTAAATAAAGTGAGAAGAATAAATGGACCTGATTAAATATGGAAGATAGCCATGCTAGAGGAAAGTGTTTTTTTTCAGGATATCTCAAAGAAAAGAACATTGTTAAGAGGATGGAAAAGACCAATCAATCAATCAACACACATTAGTTAGGACTTACTATATACCTGACTTTGTGCTAGGTTCTGGGGCTTTAAAAAAATGAAATAATCTCTATTCAAAAAGAGTTTATGATCTATCAGTGGAGATTGCATATATATATGCAAGTATGTACAAAATAAATCCACAATAAATACAAGATCATTAAACATCAAGTAATTAGAGGGTTGAACATTCCAATTTTGGGGGATCAGGAAAGGCTTTCCATAAAAGGTGGAGCTTAAGCTGAATCTTGAAGGAAGATACAGATTCTTTGAGAAAAAAAAGGAAAGAGTATATTTCAAGTATGAAGGTCAGTCAGTGCAGAGGTATGGAGAAAGGATATATAATACCATGTATAAGGAACATAGAGAAGGCCAGTTTGGCAGGACTCCATAGTGTAGGGGAAAAAAAGAAATAGATATACATATATATATCTGTGTGTGTGTGTGTGTGTGTGTGTGTGTGTATACTTATATAATAACTAGCTTATGAAAGACTTTAAAATACAAAAATAAGAAATAATGTCTTATTCTAGAAACACTAAGGGGCTATTGGAGTTATTGAGTAGAGTCCCTGGAGTTTTTCAACAGGAGAGTAACATAGTTACTCTCTATAGTTACTACCCTATCGATACTGAGGTTCTTTGAATGCTCCTGTTCGCTCCTATTGGTAACACTGAGCCCTAGAATGGTACAAAATCTTTTCAGTAAAATTCATAAACTTTCAATAGAAGTGATTTTTAAAATTAGAAAACATCCACTGGGAAGAAAAATACATGTTGCCCAAATAAAACAATCAGTTTACAGGAAGCCTGTTGAATAAGTCCATTAGCATCTTTATCTTGGACATTCACTCTAGATGCTTAAAAAACTGGACCAGAACTAAATAACAAGTGGAAGAGAGCTGTATTGCATTTGGGGAATTACAGCACACTTAAAACAACCTCAAGCTCCTGACCACCACACAAATCCACCTTTTTTAACACTAAAATTCTCCTGGTGATCTTATATGGCTGTGAATCATAGTATCAACAAATCCTTACCTAGAGGAAAGGATATAAAAGACATCCTCAAGATTTGTATGACCAAGATAGATGATGAACTTATCACAGAGCAAGCACTAGTTTCACTGAAATATTAAAAGAAAAAAAGTATAGATTAGGTGACACTATTTTTTTTAATGCTATCACTCTAGAGCAACTAGTTGTACAGTGGATAGAGCACTGATTTGGGAGTCAGGAAGTCTTAAGTACAGATCTAGTCTAGCTTCAAATAGTTACTAGTTGTGTGACCTTAACTGTTATCTATGTGCCTGAGTTTTCCCAATTGTAAAATAGGGATTATGATAGCACCTATGTGAGGATCAAATGTAATACTATCTATGTAATGCTTAGCACAGTATCTGACATATGGTAGGTACTTAATAAATTCTTGTTTCCTTTTTGTGTAGAAGCATAAGTTAATAGAATGGTATATGTCTGCCTCTCTGAGTTTTCATAATAGAGAAGGGTTAACTGCTGATCTTAAGCTACCATAAAAAAGCATTAATGGTTGTCTGAGTGTGACTATTCTGGCTACAAGCATAGCATCTAGCAAATGCAAATTTATTTAAAAAATTGGGCTGTTCTTGAACACCTTTTGCCATTTCTGTTAATGGAAATACATGTGGATATAATATGTGAGTGTGTGTATAATTTTAGGTATATATATATATCTATATATAATCATATATATTATATATACATATAACTTCAGGCATAAGCATTTATGTTTAATAATAATAACAGTAATAGATAACTTACTTGTCCCCTCACCTCCAATCTTTCCATTCCTTTGGCTCCTACTCCATGATCCAGTGACAATTGACTCCCTTGCTATTTCTTGAACAAAACATTCCACCTCCAGATTCTGCATGTGTTTATTTGCTGCCCCCTGTGCCTAGAAGTTTTCTCCCTCCTCATCTTTCCCTTCTGGCTTGAATAAATACTAATTAGTTACTTTACCATTATTTATCCAGATCTATCCTGTCACCTTGTTCATGTTTTAAAGGTCCCAATGGTGAGTACTTGGAATCTGCTCTGCAGAAACCAAGAACACAATGCAGAGGGGCAAATTTATGGCAATACGAGCACTTTTATGTTTCTTGGGTATTTCTCTCCTAAAATTCAGAGGCATCTTTAATTGACTTCAGGTTCAATAAGAAAACTGTAATGTCCCCAAACACATTTTTCTGTAAGATTCTTGGCTATCTTCTAATGGGGCTAGCTATACAACATCAAGGCAGATAGTTTAAAAGCACAAGTACACAGAATCAGAATTCTCTATTGCAATTGCTTGCTAGCCTTCTATTTAATCAACTGAAGGCATTTTCCCCCTACTTTTCAACTGGTTATTTGGGCAATGGATAGATTCATCTATAATTGTCTTCTTCCTAATGTTAGTTTGCCCTTTTAAAGTTCATCCTGTGATACGGCTTCTGTGTTAGAACTTTTGTAGGTCAAACAGTGAGAACCAGAACAGAAAGTGTCCCTTTGAACAATTTAAAAGAGGAGAAAGAAAAAAAAAACTTTGAGTTGAATTTTTCAGATATACACTTTACTTCAAAATGATTTTGAAGCACACTTTGAACTGTATAATTGTGTTCCCAGTGATTCACGTTAATACTCAGTCTTGCTCTCCCCTGTTAGAAATATAAATGTATATTTAGTTTTAGGCAGCACCTCTGAAATAAAAGGCTGCAAGCTGAAAATCACTCCACAGTCTACTTGATTTCATATCAAGCCATATTTTTTCCCTACAGGATTTTAATAAATTACAGAAAGGACATTTTGTAGAAAGGAAAGAACATGATGTACCATAATAGGTACCAATACACTGCAAGCATTTCCCCTTTGTCACAAAAACTAACCACTGTTGGATGTTGCTATTGAAAAAGTCTTGGAGTAAGTTAAAGAAGTTAGTTGTTTTTTGTACTATTTCATCTGGAGGAGGTAAAAAACAGGAATATTTCACCCCAGTATGTTCTGAAGAGAAAACTCTGTTAAAAAAGTTATGGGAGGAGGAATTAGCTCTGCCAGAAATTCAGACCTAATGTCAGCCCACACTAACCTACATTTTGAAAAATAAATTGTATTGTTGTTTTTTTCTTTTATAATCATGATTGTTCTGGATATGTCCCACCATTGCCCAGAAATGATCCTTCCTTTGCAACCAAGGGGAAAAAAAAAGATAAAATCAACTGATACAGTGGCTATCTGATAATTTAAGTAAATACTTTACATTTCGCACTTTTCAAACCGGATATCTCAGAACTATCTCCAAACCAACATGTCCAAAATTGGACTCATTTTTTTTCTTTTTAAATTCTGAAACCCTTCGCTCTTCCAAATGCCTCAACCTTCCAATCTTGTCTATTTGTAACTTGGCGTTATCCTCAACTCCTCACTCTCCTTCACCTATTTCCAATCAGTTGCCAAATCTTACTGTTTCTAATTTCACAACATTTCTCACATCTGATCCTTTCTGTCTGCTCACATACTACTCTATCTTCTCATTTCAGGCCCTCATCACTTCTCACCTAGATCATTAGAACATCCTCTTACCTGAGCTCCCTGCTTTGTATCTCTCCCTACTCCATCTTACACATACTACCAAAGTATTCTCCTTAATTTCACATCTTAGTGTGTTACTCTTTACTCAATCAGCTCCAATAGCTCCTTATTAACATTAGGATTACATATGAACTTCTCTGTTTAGCTTTAAAGACCCTTTAAAGACAATTTCTAGTGCCAAGATGGCAGAGTGAGGAAGGAACCCTCTGAAGCCTTCCCAAATTCCCCTCCAAACAATAAGAAAAACACCTCAGAATTGGTCTAGGAGCAGGGAAGTAGCGTGCCATTTGGCAGGAAAGGTCTTTTCACCAGGGTGGGAGGGGACTGAGGTCCATGGGTGGGCACAGCATTAGCCAGCCTCATAGCAGTGTGGCCTGCAGTAAGTGTCAAGCCTGGGGTAATCCACCAGAAAGGCCCTGCCCTCATGCAAACCAGCAGTCCCCTAGGCAAATGAGCAGTCTGTGCAACAAAGCAAGATCCCACCCCAGTGAACCCACCCCCAGCACAAGCTTCCAACTAGGCATTGACCCTATTGCTGACTAAAAATGAAGCCCTGAGGCTGGCCAACGGCAAGACCCCACCCCTGGGGCCTATCAGCAGAGAGAGCCTATTACCATAGCAACCCAGCAGTAAGGCCCCACCTCTGGAGCAAGCCAGCAGCTAAACTCTACCCCCAGGGGGGCCAACAGGGAGGCCTATACCCCAGTACAAATCAGAAGGTACCCTCCAGCCTATCCTCCAGTGAAAACAAGAAGCTAAGCCCTGAAGCCTAGTGAAAGCCAGAAGTATGTCCCAGGGCCCCAGCACAAAAAGCTTGGGACAGTGCAGAACCAGAGCCCAACTCTCACATAAAAACACCAAGTCACAAAAAAGGTAGAAAAAAATAAGCAAACAAACAAACAAACAAACAACAAAAGACCTTGAGTATAGAGTTACTATGGTGACAGAAAGGATCAAGGTATTAACTTAGAAGAGGATAGCAGTGTCAAAATGGCTATATGTGAAGTCTCAAAGAAAAACGTAACTTGGTCTCAAGGCCAAAAACAGTTCCTGAAAGAGTTTAAAAAGGATTTTAAAAAGCACATTAGTGAAGGAGAAGAAAAATTGGGGAAAGAAATGAGAGTAATGCAAGAGAATGATGGAAAAAAACATCAATAGCATGAGAAAAGATACACAAAAATTTATCAAGGAAAATAACCCTCTAATAAATAGAATTGGCCAAATGGAAAAGGAAGTAGAATACCTCCCTGAAGAAAATAATTCCTCAAAAATTAGAACTGAAGAAGTGGAAACTAATGTCTTTGTGAGACATCAAGATACAAAAAAAAAAACAAAAAAGTAAAAAAAATAGAAGAAAATGTGAAATTTCTCATTGGAAAAACAACTGACCTAGAAAAGAGATCCAAGAGAGATAAGAATTATTGGGCTACCTGAAAACCATGATTAAAAAAAAAAACCTGGACAACATTTTTCAAGAAATTATCAAAGAAAACTGCTCTTATATATTAGAACCAGAGGGCAAAATAGAAATTGAATGAACTCACCAATCACCTTCTGAAAGAAATCCCAAAATGAAAACTCCTGGAAACATCATAGCCAAATTCCAGAGCTCACAGATCAAGGAAAAAGTATTGCAAGCAGCCAAAAATAAACAATTCAAATATCAGGATTATACAGCTTCCACATGAAAGAACTGGAGGGCTTGGAATACGAAATACAGGAAAGCAAAGGTGTTAGGATTACAACCACAAATCACCTACCCAGCAAAATTAAATATAATCTTTCATGGGGAAAAAAGTTGTCCTTTAACAAAATAGAGTACTTTCAAGCATTTCTAGTTAAAAGACCAGAACTGAATAGAAAATTTGACATTCAAATAAAAGACTCAAGGGAAGCATAAAAAGGTAAAAAAGAAACAAGGGGAAAACATAAGAAATTAAAGAAGGTTAAACTGTTTATATATTTATCTGGCAAGATAATATTTGTAACTCTTAGCAACTTTGTTACTCTAAGAGCAATTAAAAGGAGTATATATAGACAGAGATATATGGTGATTTGATGGGATGATACCCCCAAAAAACAAAATGAAAGGGTGAGAAAGAATATTGCAATGGAAGAAGGAGGAGGGATTGAATAGTTGTAAATTATCCCATACAAAAGAGGCATGAAAGAGCTATTATAATAGAGGGAAAGATGAGAAGGGGTGGTGGCAGGCAAAGCTTAAACCTTTCATCAAAATTGGCTCAAAGAGGGAGTAAAACACACATGCAATTCATATAGAAATCTATCTTACCATATAAATAAGTAAAAATGGATGGAGATAATAGAAAAGGGAGGGAGAGTGATAAAAGGGAAGGTATATTGGGGAAGGTGGTGATCAGAAGTAAAACATTTGTGAGGAGGTAATGGGTGGGGAGTAAGAGAGAGAGGAGGATAAATAAGTGAAAAATAGCATGGAGGGAAATACAGTTAGTTATCAAAACTATAAATGTGAATGGGATAAACTTACCCATAAAAGAGAAGTGGATAGTAGAATTGATTAAAAACCAGAATCCTACAATGTGATGTTTACAACAAAATACTTTTGAAGCAGAGAGATATACACAGGGTAAAGGTAAGAAACTGGAGCAGAATCTATTATACTTCAGCTGAAACAAAGAAAGCAGAGGTAGCAACATGATCTCAAAGTCAAAGTAAAAAAAATAGATCTAATTAAAATAGATAAAAAAGGAAACTATATCTTGCTGAAAGATACCATAGACAGTGAAGTCATTTCAATATTAAACATATATGCACCAAAGAGCATAGTGCCTAAATTTTTGAAGGACAAATTGACTGAGTTACAGGAGGAAATTGATAATAAAACTGTAATAGTGGGGCACCTCAACATTCTTCTCTCAGAACTAGATAATCTAACCAAAAAAAAAAAGAAAAAATTAAGGAAGTGAATAAAATTCTGAAAAGTTAGATTATCTATCTCCAGATAGATCTCTGGAGAAAACTGAATGAGAATAGAAAGGAATGTACCTTTTTCTCAGAAGTACATGGCACCTACACAAAAATTAACCCTGTATTAGGACATAAAAACCTCACAAACAAAGGCAGAAAAGTAGAAATAGTAAACATATCTTTGTCAGATCATAATGCAATAAAAATTACATTTCATAATGGACAATAGAAAGAAAGATTACAAATTAATTGGAAATTAAACAATCTAATCCTAAAAAACAAAAACAAAAAACAAATGATTCATAGAACAAATCTTAGAAACAATTGGTAATTTCATTTAAAAAATGGCTACAATGAGACAAAATACCAAAATTTATGGGATGTAGCCAAAGCAGTACTTAGGGGAAATTTATTTATATTAGCATTTAGAGATTGAGCAGAGAACTGGAAAAAAAAAAAAACCCTAGGAGAAGAACAAATTAAAAATCCCCAATTGCACACCAAATTGGAAATCTTGAAAATCAAAGCAGAGATTAATAAAATTAAAAATAAAAAAACATTCAACTAATAAATAAAACTATAATCTGGTTTTATGGGAAAAAAACAATAAAATTAAGCAATGGGTTAACTGAATTTAAAAAAGGAAAGAAAAACAAATTACTAGTATCAAAAATGAAAAGGGTAAATTCACCACCAAAAAAGAGGAAATTACGACAGTTGTTAAGAGTTGTTTTGCCCAATTATATGCCAACAAATTTGACAATCTAAATGAGATAGATGGATATCTACAAAAATATAAATTACTCAAATTAACAGAAGAAGAAATAAAATACTCAATCTAAACTTAGAAAAAGAAATTGAACAAGCCATCAATCATTTTTCTAAGAAAAAGTCCCCATGACCAGATGGATTCACAAGTGAATTCTATCAAACATTTAAAGAACAATTGATTCCAGTACTATATAAACTATTTGGGGGAAAAATAAGTGAGAGAGTTTTACTAAATCCCTGTTATGACATAAATATGGTACTGATACCAAACCAGGGAGAACCAAAACAGAGAAAGAAAATTTCCCTAACAAATATTGATGCAAAAATTTTAAACAAAATTTTAGCAAAGAGATTACATCAATGTATCACAAGGATCATACACTATGGCCAAGTGGGATTTATACCAGGAATGTAAGGCAGGAATGTAAGTTCAATATTAGGGAAACTATCAGCATAATTGACCATATCAGTAACAAAACTAACAGAAATCATTGATCATATCAATAGATGCAGAAAAAACCTTTGACAAAATACAGCACCCATTCCTACTAAAAACACAGGTAAGCATAGGAATAAATGTAGCTTACCTTAAAATGATAAGCAATATTTATTTAAAACCATCAGGAAGCATTATCTGTAATAGGGATAAGCCAGAAAAATACAATCAGGAGTGAAGCAAGGATGCCCATTATCACCTTTATTATTTAATATTGTACTAGAAATGTTAGCTACAGGAATAAGAGAAGAAAAAGCCATTAAAGGAATTAGAGCAGGCAATGAAGAAACAAAACTATCACTCTTTGCAGATGATATGATGTTATAATTAGAAAATCCTAGAGAATCAACTGAAAAACTACTTGAAATTATTAGCAACTTTAGCATAGTTGCAGGTTACAAAATAAACTCATATAAAGCATTAACATTTCTACATTTTACTAACAAAGTCCAGCAACAAGACATAGAAAGAGAAATTCCATTTAAAATAACTACATAATATGAAATACTTGGGAGTCTACCTGCCAAGACAAACCCAGGAACTATATGAACACAACTATAAAACACTTTTCATATAAACTAAAATCTAAACTTTTGGAAAATATTAATTGCTCATGGTTAGGCTGAGCCAACATGATAAATTTGACAATTTTATTTAAATTAATCTATTTATTCAATGTCATGGCAATCAAACTATCAAACATTATTTTATTGAACTAGAAAAAATAATAACAAAATTCATCTGGAATAACAAAAGCTCAAGTATATCAAGAGAATCAATGGAAAAAATATGTGAAAGAAGGTGGTTTAGCTGTACCAGATATCAAACTGCATTATAAAGTGGTAATAATCAAAACAATTTGATACTGAGTAAGAAAAAGAGTGGTGGATCTGTGGAATAGTTTAGATACAAATTACATTATAGTAAATGACCATAGTAATCTAGCATAAGGTAAACTCAAAGTTTCAACCTTTTGGAACAAAAGCTCATTATTTTACAAGAACTGGTGGGAGAACTGGAAAACAGTATGGCAAAAACTAGGTATAGACTAACATCTCACACTGTATATCAAGATAAGGTCAAAAAGGGTACATGATTTACACATAAAGGGTGATACCATAGGCAAATCAAGAGAGCATGAAATAGTTTGTCTCTCAGATTTATGGATAAGGGAAGAATTTTGGACCAAAGAAGATATAGAGAGCATTACAAAATGTAAAATAGATGATTTTAATTATGTAAAATTAAAAAAAATTGTACAAACAAAACCAATGCAACCAATATTATAAGGAAAGCACAAATTTGACAGGAAATTTGCAACAAGTATCTCTGATAAAGGTCTCATTTCTCAAATATATAGAGAATTGAGTCAAATTTATAAAAAGTACAAGTTATTCCCCAAGTGATAAATGATCAAAAGATATGAATAGGCAGTTTTTGAATAAAGAAATTAAAGCTATTTATAATCATATGAAAAATTCTCTAAATCACTATTGGTCAGAGAAATGCAAATTAAAACAACTCTGAAGTACCACCTCATACTTATCAAAATGGTTAATATGAGAAAAAAAAAGGAAAATGTTGGATGTAGAAGGTGATAAGGAAAAACAGGGCACTAATGTGCTGTTGGTAGAGTTGTGAACTGATCCAATAATTCTGGAGAGCAATTTGAAACTATGCCCAAAAGGCTATAGAACCATGCATGCCCTTTGATCCAGCAATACCACTGCTAGGTCTATATCCCAAAAACATCCAAAAAAAGGGAAAAGGACCAATTTGTACAAAAATATTTATAGCAGTTTTTTGTCATGGCTAAGAATTGGAAATCAAAGGGATGCCAATAAATTGGGGAAAGGCTAAACAAGCTGTGGTACATGATTGCAATGGAATATTATCGTACTATAAGAAATGACAAGCAGGATAATTTCAGAAATACCTGGAAAGATTTACATGAACTGATGCATAATGAAGTGAGCAGAACCAAGAGAATGTTGTATACAGTAACAACAATACTGTTTGATGAAGAACTGTGGATGACTTAGCTATTTTCAGCAATACAATGATCCAAGACAGTCCCAAAGGGCTAATGAGGAAGCATACTATCCACCTCCAGAGAAAGAACTGATATTGATTGAATATAGACTGAAGCATGCTATTTTTCATGTTCTTTAATTTTTTTTTCTTTTGAGTCTTCTTGTACAAAATGACTAATATGGAAATGTTTTACATAATTGCACATGTTTAACCTATATCTGATTGCTTACTGATTTTGGAACTCAAAACTTTAAATAAAAATGTTAAAAAATTGGAAACAAACAAACAAAAACCTTAACAACCTGACTCTAACCAATCTTTTTAGACTCATTGGGCATCACTTCCCCTCCCACACACAATGATCTAGCTAAATTAACCATTTCTTTTTCCTCACAAATAACACTGAATCTCCCATTTCTATACCTTTGAATTATTGTTTTTCTTACTCAGATTGTACTTCTTCCTCACCTCTGTTCCATGGAATCCCTCTCTTCCCTGCTCAAGTATCAACTTCTATACAAAACCTTTGATAATTCCCCTTATCTATGGGTGATGTCCTTCTTACCTTACCTTATATTTAATGTTATAGGTAATGTTGCTTTTTATTTATTTTTATTTTTTCTGTATATGTAACTGTTGTATCCCTTATTAAAAGGTAAGGGATTATTTCAATCTTTGTATTGCCAGCATCTAGCATAGTTTCTGGAACACAGTTGGTGCTTAATTAATATTTATGAATTGGTCAATTGATCCATTGTTGATAATCTCTCTGGAGACTATAGTTCTCCATCTCTACTGAGAGTTAGGAGGTAGAATTCATTATCTGTCCCTTTGGACATTTTAAATGCTGCCTATACAGTAATACTTGTAGCTGATGTATTAATTCATGGAATTAATTCAAGAACTTATTGATGGATGATTAGGTCTCATCATGCCTTCAGTATTGTAAATGTTAAAATCAAATTTTCCTCTTAACTTGCATTCTGTTACATAATGTAATTCCCCTACTTTAAGAGAAAATAATGTGGCTAAGTAAAATGGAAAGGCAAGAGATGCTCCTGATGATTAAAAATTTGAGTGGGTTTTGAGTTATGTTTTAGGTAGCATTAATAGAAGGATGTGACTTCATCTAGAATGCTTATCATAGAATGCTTTATAATCAATGGCATACATTTGCAAACCTGCCTGACTTTATAACGTAACCAAGTGGAATTCAGGATGCTTTGCTCTGACTATTGAATAGAAAAGTTAACTGACTACTCAGCCAGTTCAGTTCAACTGCCAGCAGGTTCAAGCATGCTCATCCGAATGACACTTCAGATTTAAGAATCTTCTCAGTTCAAATAAAAAGTCACACCAGTTAGATATATGGAGACAGTCGAAGACAGACCTTTTGCTGACAGATTTGGGCAGATTTTTATTGAGATCTGCTGGGCAATCATTTTACTAAGGTGGTGCAGTGGACTTGGATGTAAATGTACCTGCCACTGAAGCTGACAAAATGATAGAGAGTTTTCTGGTTAAAATACAATTCTACTTGGGACATCCAAATGTCACTTTGATCAAAGCATAAATTTGAAGAACTTTTGATTTCATTGCAATAGGCATTCTCTTCTTTGATACAGATCACAGTTTTCAAAAACTTCTCCTCTTGTATGATTCTTGTCCAACTTTTTCTACAATTCCATGCAAAATATCTAAATAGATTACTAGTGACCTTCTTTTTCTGTTATTAAAGCTATGGAGATTCCAATACTTTATTCTGACTCTCTATCTTTTGCTTCTCATTTTTATCACATGGCCCCACTCATCACCTATTGCTGTTTCATGGATCTTCAACAAAGCATTTGACTCTGGTTTTCCTTAGTCTGGACTTAAAGAGTGGTTATGTATTGACTACTCTATATTGAAAGGAGCAGGAGCAATAGAGAAAAGCAAAATTTCAATTTAGCAAATAAATGCAACTTCATTGGGAGTCTGGCTAATTGGGTAGATTTCCTCTAATCTGGGCTATGTGTTCAAAGACTGGGCAGTGACCCAGTGTTATGAGGCTGATATGAGATGCATCCTTATCATTACTCACCAGTCATCTCTTCCTTTAGTTTTTCCTGTTCCAGGGTCACAGGACCTTGACATCCTTGACCTCTCATTCCTAATTGGTTGCCAACTCTTATCGATTTGACTTATATACTATCTCTAATATCTCTCCAATCCTTTCTTTTCCAGTTGCCACCAGCTCAGTAGGAAGACTCATTATCAAACTAATTGGTTATTATAGAAGGCTTTTAACAAGTCTTTCCTGCATTCTCTTCTTCCAATGCATTCTGGATTAGTTTGCTGCCAAACTAATCTTCTTTACGCATAGATCTGGTCATATTTTTTTTTTCCTGCTGTGAAATCTTATTTGTCTCATATTGTTTACCAAATAAAATTGAAACTCTTTTGTGGCAATAAGGGCTCTTCCCAGTCTGTTATCCGTCTATTTTTAGAACCTTGACTAATATTACTATTATATACCGAAATGTCAGTCAAATTGGCCTGCTCCCTGTCCTCAAAGCATTTATGGCCTATTATTCTTGTTTCTGGATCTTAGGTCAAGCTATCAGTTGTGCTTGGAATCTCTTGCCTCCCCCTCCTCATCTGCTGAATTCCTGCCTGCCCATTAAAGACCAACTCATCTGTTTTTCATGAAGCTTTCCCTCCCACCTATCCCTGGTCAATGCCTTTTCTCCTGGATCAAATATAGAACTTTGCTTGGAACCATGTGCATGCACTTAACATGTATTATATTGTATTATAGTTATTTGAATATTTATTATATTTTGCAATTTAAATGTAAACCCCATGAAGTTGAGAACAAGGTCTTTTTAAACCTTGCTATGTTCCCCAATACACATATTATGATCTCGATAAAATTTTATTTTAATGAACAACTCAGTGGAACTTTTCCTTGAAGGGTCTTTTTAAAGTTGTATTTTTTTTTTTTTACTTGAGCCAAATGCTTTCTCAAAATGAATAAACATTAAACCTAGCTTTGAGGGAGCATGGCTTAGTACAAAGTGTTCTGGACTTGAGTGAAATTACTAGGATTTTTTTTACTATGAATTTTTTTACTAAGAAATTCCTGCCTCTCATACCTAATAGCTATGTCACCCTGGGCAAGTCATTTCACTTGTCAGAACTTCAGCTTCTTCGTACCTAAAATGAGAATAATATTGTTGCTTTACCTACCTCCCAGGATTGTTGTAAGAAAAGTATTTAAAACCTATATGAGTTTGATTATTTAGCAGAATCTTAGGGTGTCTATACCTCTAAACCTGTCTTAACTCATGAAATCAATTTAAGAACTTTTATTTTTACTTGCATTCTTGCATGATTATCAGTTTCCCTACTACAGGAGAAAATAATATTCAGAAATGAAATTAGAGTATAAGAATGTTAATTTATTTATTTTTAAGTTTTCAGTGTTCACTTCCACAAGATATTCTGTTCCAAATTAGAGTATAAGAATGTAATTAGAAGCTCTTGATAACTCCAAACCTAGGTGAGACTTGTTTTATTATTATTATTTAAGTAGCATGGTAGAATTGTGTTGTTCTATCTAGATCACTATCAAAGAAAAGCTTATGATCATTTCCATACTTTTGCATACCTGCCTCTGTTTGGCACTCAGTGTTCCTGATACCCTGGTCCCCTCCTACTTTTCCAGTTCCTAACTCATAAGGTTTTTGTAAGAAAAGCACTTATAAAAGCTAAAGTGCTAAAAAAAATGTGAATTTTTGTTTACAAATGCTCTTGGTTTGATTAAGTGTCCTTTAGTCTTTGACTAGAGTTATCCCTTCTGCATCATAGGAGTTAGGAATACAGCATCCCATGATCTGGAAAACCTGCATAAAATTTTTTGACTCTCCCTTCAAACCAAAGAATAAGTCTGATTTCTTTTTCTTTTATGGAATATTTACAGTACCTTATTGTAAAATTTAGGTTAAATACTTGGTCATAGGCTATATGTAGGTCAAGGTTAAGTAAAAAATATTGTATGAAAAAGAAATTTTAAAAAACAAAATAAATATGAATTTTAAAAAATGAAACAAATTTATTTCATCAACACAAGATGTATCAAAGCTGCAATGGGGCAAGTTACAATGTGGAAGGGATAATTGTACTTCTAACTCTTTTGTTAGTGGTTTTCAACAGTACTTTTTCTCTCATCTTCTCCCACCCACCCCCCAATGTTTTACAAATTAGCTTTTTTCTTTCTTTTTGGTGGGGTTAAGTGGGTTAATGGGGTTAAGTGACTTGCCCAGGGTCACACAGCTAGTAAGTGTCAAGTGTCTGATTTTAACTCAGGTCCTCCTGACTCCAAGACAAGAGCTCTATCCACTGCACCACCTAGTTGTTCTCTTAAGTGAGCTTATACTTTAAAGCAATATTGCCCTTGGCTACTATATCTTTCCACTTTACAAAGAGATTAAATATATACATTCTGGCTACCTTGGTTATTCTGACCTTATAGACCTCATTGTGGTAGCTATTTTTCATTAGTAATTGGTGATAGATTCATGTCTTTACTTTTATCTTTTTTCTCATTTATCAATGCCAAAATAGTAAAATATTCTTAAATCCTGAGGGTGAGATGGTACTGATTATAGCAACTCCAAGCTAACCTATTTAAACAGCCTGTCAATTCTATTGAGTGGAAAATATATATATATATATATATATATATATATTCCCAAAATTCATATATCTTACTTTAGTATCACATAATTTAGATGGTTTTTTAATTTTTTTTTCAGGTTATACATGTGTAGTCATGCAAAACACTTCCATAGTAGTCGTGTTGTAAAAAACTAAGTATATTTCACTTCATCCTATCCTACCCCCCATTTATTCTATTCTCTCTTCTGACCCTGTCCCTCCTCAGAAGTGTTTGCTTCTGATTACCCCTCCCCCAATCTGCCCTCCCCTCTATCATTCCCCTGCTCTCTTGTCCCCCCCACCCTATTTTCATGTAGGGTAAGATAGATTTCCATACCCAATTGAGTGTATACGTTATCCCCCCCTTTAGCCAAATCCTTTGAGAATAAGATTTACTCATTTCCTCTCACCTTCCCCCGTTTCCCCTCCATTGTATAAGCCTTTTCTTTTCTGTTTCATGTGAGATAATTTACCCCATTCTACCTCTCCCTTTCTCCTTCTTCCAGTATAATCCTTTTTCACCCCTTACTTTTATTCTCCAGATATCACCCCTTCATCTTCAACTCACCTTGTGCCTTCTATCTATCTATTTACATACATACATATAATTTTTTTCCCCTCCAACTACCCTAACACTGACAAAGGTCTCGTGAGTTACAAATATCATCTTTCCATGCAAGAATGTAAACAGTTCAACCTTAAGAAGTCTCTTATGATTTCTCTTTCCAGTTTACCTCTCCATGTTTCTCTTGAGTCTTGTATTTGAACGTCAAATTTTCTTGTTGAGCTCTGGTCTTTTCATCAAGAATGCTTGAAAGTCCTCTTTTTCACTGAATGTCCATTTTTTACCCTGAAGGATTATGCTCAGTTTTGCTGGGTAGGTGATTCTTGGCTATAATCCTATCTCCTTTCCCCTCCAGAATGTCATATTCCAAGTCCTATGGTCCCTTAATGTAGAAGCTGCTAACTCTTGTGTTATCCTGATTGTGTTTCCACAATATTTGAATTGCTTCTTTCTGTCTGCTTGCAATATTTTCTCCTTGACCTGGGAACTTTGGAATTTGGGTACAATATTCCTAGGAGTTTTCATTTGGGGATCTCTTTCAGGAGGTGATTGATGGATTCTTTCAATTTCTATTTTGCTCTCTGGTTCTAAAATATCAGGGTAGTTTTCCTTGACAATTTCTTGAAAGATGATGTCTAGGCTCCTTTTTTGATCATGGCTTTCAGATAGTTCAATAATTTTTAAATTCTCTCTCCTGGATCTGTTTTCCAGGTCAGTTGTTTTTTTCCAATGAGATATTTCACACTTTTCTGTTTTTACATTCTTTGGGATTTGTTTCACAGTGTCTTGATTTCTCATAAGGTCACTAGCTTTCAATTGCGCCCTTGCAATTTTTAAGGAAGTATTTTCTTCATTAAGCTTTTGGAATTCCTTTTCCATTTGGCCAATTTTTCTTTTTAGGGCATTCTTCTCTTCATTGGCTTTTTGAACCTCTTTTGCCATTTGGGTTAGGCTATTTTTTTAAGGTGTTATTTTCTTCAGTATTTTTGGGGGGTCTCCTTTAGCAAGCTGTTGACTTGTTTTTCATGATTATCTTGCATCGCTCTCAGTTCTTCCTCTACTTCTCTTACTTGATTCTCAAAATCCTTTTTGAGCTCTTCCATGGCCTGGGACCAATTCATATTTTTCTTGGAGGATTTGGATGCAGGAGCTTTGATTTTGTTGTCTTCTTTTGGTTGTATGTTTTAACCTTCTTTGTCACCAAAGTAAGATTCTATGGTCTGATTCTTTTTGCGCTGCTTGCTCATGATCCCAGCCAATTACTTGAGTTATAAACTCTTTTTTAAGGTATGGGTCTGTTTCCAGTGTGGAGAATGTACTGTCTCAAGTTTCAGGGGTTTTGTGCAGCTATTTTCAGAGATACTTCTAAGGACTTGAAAATTTTCAGTTCTTCCAAGGTGCTATGATCAAGAGTGAGGTATTTTTCCTTTCCTGGCCTGTGCTCTGGTCCATGAGTGACCACAAGCACTCTTTTCTGTCTTGTAACTGTGAGGAGGATTTCCTCTCCACATCCACTACAAGCTCCACCAAGCTAGCACTCCTCCTCACCCCAAGACCACCACCCAGAACTGTGACCCAGATCCAAGCATGGGCAAAGCAAGAGAATCCTGCAACAGCAGAGAGATCCCTGCAATCCCCCTCTGATCAGCCATTTGATTCCCCCTCAGTCTGTAGGCTGGAAGCTCCAGAAGCAGCTGCTGCACCAGGGGCCAAGCTCAGGTTTGGGACCAACCGTGCTTCTCTCTCTCACTGCAGACACAGACTTTTCCCACTGATCTTCTAAGTTGTCTTTGGTGTTTGTGGGTTGAGAAGTCTAGAAACCATGATGGCTGCCTGTGATTCAGTCCTCTGAGGGCTGCTCCAGGTTCACTGAGGCCTACGCACCCACACTGAACTGTGCTCCTCTCCCAAGCTGGCGTGATATGCCTTTCTGATCAATCATCCAGGCTGTCTTGGATTGTAAATTTGTTTCACTCTGTCTTTTTGTGGGTTCTGCTGCTTTGGAATTTATTTACAGCCATTTTATTACAGGTATTTGGAGGGGTTTGGTGGGGAGCTCAAGCAAGTCACTGCTTTTACTATGCCATCTTGACTCTGCCCAATTTAGATACTTTTTTTAGCCACTGCCTAAACAGCCACTGGTTGGTTTATATACTCTCATCATATATGTATGTGTGTATATGTACAAATATGTATATGTGTATATACATATATTGACTTGGTCAAACATATCTTTAGATATATGTTTAGATTTACAAAACATAATCTGGCCTTTTAAAATAGATACTGGAGTGTTCAATAGATTGAAGAATGAATTAAATATAAATAAGGGTTTATAAAACTTATCTTTTTACTTAATTAAAAGCATAAGTATAAAGTAATTTTGCATATACCAAATAACTGTTGTATATTAGTCAGTCTTATGAAACATTTCCATTGTTTTTCAAAGAATTTATAAACATCCTTAGTTTCCTTATTTAGCAGACAATAATTATGCACAGGTTTTATGGCCTATGTGTTAAAAAAAAATTCCTATTTTCATTAGTGAATTGAACCATATATTTCCTTAATATAGTATTTATTGCATATGAACTATCAGAGTTTGAGTATAAATAATACCAAACATCTTCATGGAAATTGAAGAATTCAGTCAGTCATTTGGATGCTTCTAAATATCCAGATGTTTAACATCACATAGATGAGACATTTAGATGATTGAATGAATTTTTCCATTTTCATCCAGATGTTTGACATCATGTAGGATATACTTCTCTGGAGCCACTAAATAAAAATGATCAAAAATGTCTTTTGGCTATATTCTACATAAAAGTGACTAAACCAGATTCAAGGGCAAGAAAATATTTTAGTGGGTGAATTCATCTAGATACTGAGAATGTTGCTGTCCATGATCCAGACTTCTTAAGATCTGAATAACTTCTAGAGTTTATAGAAGAATCTAAGAGTTTTTGATGTTAATGTTTGGATACTTAAGTTAAGTACTATATTCTCATTGCTGTAATTTCTTTCCAAAGGCAAGCTATAAATTTGCCCCAATTGTCAATAATCCTTAACCATTAGCTAATCTAAGACTGCAGACCATAGTAGGGTGAATATATTCATGTTGCTTTGTCTGACTTCATTGAATTTTCAATTTTTAGTGAAAACACTGTTAACAATTTTATTAATCACCATATCACTATCTATCCTGTTCCCCTTCTGCCCTACAACCTCTAACTCACATACTTTTAAAAGTGACAACTTTGCTAAAAGTAATTTTAAAGTATTTTAGAAGGTATGTGAATGTAAATTCACTAAAATTTGTAGGCTAAATTTTAATAACTTTCTTTTAGAGAATATTAAATTTGAAAAATTATTAAAATATGGGATGAGTTCCTATTTTATTGAATATTTAGCCATTAACTTGAAGACTTTAAAAAATGGAATATTCCATACCATAAAAAAATACATCAGCAATAGAGTTGTGATATTTGGGATTGACTCTATTGACCAGTATACAAACTCAGATAAAAGGAGAATCAAGTGAGCCAAATACCAAGAATAATAGGTATAGTGCAAGGGACTTGGGGGGAATTTCAGAACCTCATGAAGAGAGTTAAATGGTCCTATAAAGCACTCCTATTGTTGGTTGACCATACCAACTGCTGTTGTTGTTGTTATTGTTGTGTTTGTCTTTTGTTCTCGAAGAGGACCATGACATCAGGGAGATGATGACATGACTTGCAATTGACTTTGTTTTGAATGAGGGAGGGCTATGCAAGGTCACCAGCCTCACTTTCTCCTCCAGAGCCATCTGTGTCCAGTGGCCAGATATTCATCAGGATGACTTGAGATAGCTCAGGATGCAATGGGAAACCCTGGTCCTTTTAAGCTAAGGTCATTTCATGTTCTTACTTTGAGGGAGGCAACACCCATTCAGTGAATAGGCTTCTTTAAGAAGTGAGTCAAGGAATGGTCCCTTCAATTAAAAAAAAATCCAACTGGGTAATGCAAAGGATAGAGCACTGGGTCTGGAGTCAGAAAAATCTGAGTTCAAATCCAGCCTTAGACATTTACTAGCTGTGTCATACAGGGCAGTTATTTAATTTCTGTTTGCTTCAGTTTCCTCAATTGTAAAATGAGAACAATAGCAACAAAAACCTCTCGAGATTGTTGAAAGAATCAAATGAGATATTTGTAAAAAGTACTTAGCACAGTGCCTCACATACTGTAGGTACTATAGAAATGCTTATTCTCTTCCCATCTTACATCCTTCAAAAATTTTTTTCTTTTTACAAAGTTGTTTTTAATTATATTATTGTTCTCAGGATTCTTCTTCATTCTGCATCACTTCATTAAAGTATTCTCAGTTTTCTATGAAATTGTCCATTTCATCATTTATTACTAGATTGAATATATTCTATTAAATTCTTATACCATAATTTATTCAGCTGTGTCCCATTTTATTGCCATCTCCCAGCTTTATAGTTCTTTGGAAAATATAAATATTTCTGTACAAACAAGTCCTTTTTCTCTTTCTTTGACCTCTTTGGGGTTTGGCCAGTAGTATTATCACTGTGAGAAAAGATTATGCAGTTATTATGGGACAGAGATCCAGTATGATTTCTAGAATGGCTGAAAAATTCAAGGGTCTACTAACTGCATTAATGCACCTGTTTTCATACAGACCCTCTTGTATTTGTTATTTTTCTTTTTTATCACGTTTGCCAATCTGATGGGTGTGAAATGGAACATAAGAGTTACTTTAATTTGTATTTCTTTAATCATTAAAGATGTATAACATTTTTAATATTGCTATTGATAGTTTCAATTACTTCCTATGAGGGCTGTCTGCTTATATTCCTTTACTGTTTATCATTTGGAAGATGGCTCTTATTCTTATAAATTTGAATAAATTGTTTATATGTAAAATGAAACCTTTATGAGAGATACTTTATATAGAGATTTTCCTTCAATTAATTGTATTCTTTCTAATTTTATCTGAATTTTATCATAATTTTAAAAATTATGTAATCAAAATTGCTCATTTTATCTTCAGTGATTCTATACTTTTTTTTGTCATGAACACTTTTCTTAGATTTAACTGTAAATCTCTTACTTGCTCTTTTACTTAGCTTCATATGAGAACTTTTATATCTAAATAATGTATGCATTTAGAACTTACCTTGGTATATCATGTGAAGTATTGATCTATACATAATTTTTGCAAGATTTTTTTTTTCTTAGCAGTTTTGTCAAATGGTGAGTACCTACACCCAGAAGCTTAGAGTCTTTTGGTTTATTGAACATTAGGCTAATAGGTTTGATTTCTTCTGCATGTTGTGTAGCTGCTCAATTTCACTGATTCATTTCTCTGTTTATTAGCCATTGTCAAATTGTTTAATAGTTTGAGATGCTAATATCAGGACACTTTTATTTCCATTTTAAAGATTATTCTTCTTGAGATTCTTGAACTTTTCTCCTCCAGGTGATTTTCACTATAATTTATAATTTTCTTCTAGTAACTGTGAGATATTTATCATTTCTAATATTTCTAAAATTTTATTCAGGTACTTATTTTCTTTCCTGAGTTTTTAAATTACATGTCCCTAAGTTTGAAAGAGATACATTGAAAAGCCCTATTACCATAACCTTATTTTTTATTTCTCCCTATAACTTATTTGGCTTTACCTTTAAGTATTTAGATGTCATTCAATTTGTTATATATACATTAAATACTGAAAAATACTTCATTGTCTATAGTAACTTTCAGCATAATTTCTATATTTATCTTTAAAAATCAACTATTTTTGCTGTTGCTTTATGTGAGATGATTATTGCTACCCTTACATTTTAGAGTTCTGCTTATGGATATTAGATTTTGTCTTGGCCCTTTATCTTAATTCTTTATGAATCTTTGTGTTCCAAGTGTGTGTCTGGTAAATAATGTGTTTCAAGTGTGTTCCTTGTAAACAAAGGCTTTGGATTGTGTTTTCTAAACCATTCTGGTATCCTCTTCTGTTATTTTGGTGATTTCATCCATTTGTATTCACAGTTACAACTGTTAATTGTATATTTTCCTCCATGCCCTTCTCTTATGTGTGTTTCCTTCTTTTTTCTCTTTTCCTTCATCTTTCCAAAGAATAGGATGGTGAGAATGGAATGTGCTGAGCAATAGTGATCTAAGTTTGATGTCATCTTTTTCTACTTTTTTGTCCTTCTTCTCTTTGTCTTGCTCAGACCTTAATCACAGGTTCTTATCCTTTATTTTTTTTTAAATCTCTTCACATGCCACCCTCTAGGGTTAGTTTGTGTAGAGAAGTCCATGTGTAATGAAGACCCATGTGTGGCTGAAGGCTCTCCCACAATCTATAGCATTGCTGTGTGACTTGAAGGGAGGCAGAATAAACATGGCAAGCCTATTCTCCCCTCAACTTTCTCTAAGGGAGATTTTCACTCCTGTTAGGAGTAGGATCAGAAAATTAGACTAGAGGTTCTGCTCTCCTCAGAGAGAGGAGAGACCAGGCTAAAATTCTATCTGTCTGGTTCCTTAAATCTTATTAGTTTAGGGAATTTGATCATGTTCCATTTAACTTCTGTTCACTATTTCTCAATATTGGGGGAAAGGAAGACCCCCTTCCCACGAAATACCAGTTTCACAATGAACACACATGTAGCAATCATTAAAGAAGCCTCACATATACAAATTGGTAGCCAAACAGATCAGAAAAACTAAACATTGGAGGATATGTGTCAGACAATACAGAGTAAAGGAGCTCTCCCATTGGGAAGAAGGTAACTAAACTTTACCAAGAGAATGATTTTTCTACCCAAGAGGAAAGTTCCCAAAAATTCCTATTATAGCTAACTAAGACAGGGTCATGATGGAAATTTCCAGTTCCTCTCATATCTTCCCAGAATCTTTTGCTTTAGCAATATGAAGTGGTGTTGACCTCTTCCATGTTTTCTATTGAAGCTGGAAGTCATAAGTGCCCAAAGCAACTTGAAGCTTGAAGAATACTGAAGAAAGATGGAGTTCTTCCACTCTTACCAACTTTGTACCACCCATCATGCAGGGCAGCGCATTCATCTACATTACTGAAGATAGAGTCCCAAACAAATGAGCTCTGGGATGAAATTGCATTCATTATTCTTATGACTAAATCCTCTCTTTAATTTCCATATCAAACTCTTCCTTTAGCCTTTTAGAATGAAAATAAATTTCATATGATGCCTGCTCCCCTCATCCTTTCCTCCTTGTTTATGTAGTCTTCTAATCATGCATCCTGATTATGTGAGATATTAAGTTCCTACACATTTCCTACTCCTTTCTCCTCTATTGTATTCCTTTTGCATTACATTTCTTTTCCTCTTTTAAGATCATACAAACAAAACAAAAACACTACCATCCCCTCTGTCTTCTTTCATTAGCTCTATCATCTGTAATGGAATTAGGGTTCTAGGAGGACACTAGTATCATCTCCCTCTATTAAAACATAAACATTTCATCTTTGTGATGTCCCTTCTGATTGCTCACTTGTATTTACTGTTTTATGTTTTTTTCCCCAAATCATGTTTTTTTATTCCAAAGTTTCTACTCAACTTTTGTATTTTCACCAAGAATTTTTGGAAATAAATACATTTTTTAAAGGTCCATTCTTATCCTCTTGTCCCATTGTGGTATTATATTTATTTTTTTCTTGTGAGTTATTCTTGATTTTAAGCCTATATCTTCTGTCTTTTGGTAGGTTTGATAGCTGCCAAAGCTCATGTGATTCTGATGTAAATCCTAAGTTCTTGAACCCTTTCTCTCTGCCTAGTTGTCAGAAATTTTTATATCTTTAATGAATATGGGAAGTTATCTTTCATGATTTCTTGAAAAAAGATACCAAGCAATTTTTTGGCACAATGATTCTTAAATCAGATCTCTATGATCAATTTTCTAGGTTATTTTTTCAAATGAGATACCTTACATTTTCTTCTATTTTTTGAGTCATTTAATATTGTTTTAATATTTCTTGTTGTCTCATGGAATTGTTATTTCATATTTGGTCCCTCCTAATTTTCAGTCGGTCCCTTACTTCAGTATTTGTGCTTCTTCTACTAAGTTGTTAATTCTTCTTCCAAATCTTTCATCCAGAGAACTCTCATTTCCATTTTATTTCATCTAGAACTATCTTGTAAAATGTGATTTTTAGGATTTAAAAACACCAATTTACTTCTCCCAGGAATTCTAGGTGACCTTGTGGCCAGGGTATGTTTTCTTTAAACTTTTCTTTTGTTTATGTTTTGTATCCATTCCCTTATTGTGGACATTCCCTATATCTTGTGCATCTTTGGTTCCATACTATCCACACTATTAGTGTTTCTTTGGTTGTTTAATCATTCTTCCAGTCTTATTTATTGAATTCTGACTTTATGGTACAGCCAGTTTCTTTGCACTTGTGGAGGGGATATTGGAACCTTTTTCATCCTGACCTGGATTGTCTGGGGTATTATGGTCAAATTTTCCACATATTGAGTACTGTGTTCTTCAAGGACCTCAGGCTTGGGTCAGGCCACCAACAAGCTGAAAAATTTCATCTGGCTCTAAGTCTGACCCACGGCCCTCCTAGGCTGAGATTATCAGGCCCCTGTTCCTTTTTTTGGTCTAGGCAATTACAGGCTTCCACTACTTGGTGCTTTAGTAGATAGTTGCTGGCTGAACACTTATTCTTGCTCCACAGTGCATAGTTCTTGCCATTGTTACTCAGCTGTAGGCACATTGCCAGGTCAATAGGCTAAATAAATTATCCTGCTTGATCCAAGTGACATCCCCACCCCTTGTCATAGTCTTTATACTAGTTACTTTGTTCTGGGCTGAATTTGTGATCTTGGACTAGAAATATAGCCCAGTGTAGAGTGTCCTTGGATTTCCCAATCACAGCTCTTTGTCAGACTTTGTTGGAGTAGTTGTGAAAGAGATCTGAGCTATACTTCTTTCTCTTACCCTCAGTTGAAGAATAGTGGTGGACTGGGAAATGGAGGAGGTGTTCACCTAATCAAGGCAAAGTGAGCAGATTCTTTTAGCATACTATCCCGAAGCTCCAATCACCCTCTGGTAGTCAGTGGGTCTCCCCTATTCCTTGCTTGGTAAGTTAATAGTAAAGAAACAGGCATTTGATTTATATTTTTAACACAACTCATGATGTTATACAATTTTCTCATTTTCTGATATTCATTCCAGCCACTTCATGTTTCTGTTCTTATTTCTAGTGTTCATGGCCCCAACATCCAGCTCTCTTTTATTCCTGAGAGAAAAAAAAATATATCAATTAAATTTCTGTAGCAATAGTAATAGGAGTAAAATTCTTTGGGTGATAGCGTGTGTCAAAAACATTTGATCTATTTCTCATTTTCACCATCAAAAGACGATTTTGATAACAGTAGAAAAAAAATGCTGATCTTGAACTTAGAACTAAGTTTGGATCCTAATTCTGAATATTGCTAAATGTGTGACAAAAGGAATGTCATTTAAGTTCTTTGAGCCTTACATTTGTTTAACTGGTAAATTATGGGTGGTAATAATGCTTATACTGTCTGTTATTGTTCATTTGTTTCACTCATGTCTGATGCTTCATGATCCCTTTGGGAGTTTTCTTGGCAAAGATACTGGAGTGGTTTTCTATTTATTTCTACAATTCATTTTAAAAATGAGGAAACTGAAGCAAACAGGTTAAGTGGACTGCCCAGAGTTACACAATTAGTAAGTGTCCAAGGCCAGATCTGAACTCAGGTCTTGCTGACTCTAGGCCTGGTACTCTATCTACTATAACATCTAGCTGCCAATTCCTATTGTCTACCTCACAGTAATAGTATGAATATGAGATAATATGTTCCAAGTGCTTTGCAAACTTTAAAGCATTATATTAATGTCAGTTATTATTATGATTATCATCATTATTGTTATTATATTTTTCTTCTCCCAGAGTTATAATCTCAAATCCAAATACATTTTGGAAGGATTTATTCAAAAATTAAGAATTAATTAATATAAAATACCAATGCTATTAGCTTTTAATACATAAATATAACCTGACCAGTGGTTATCCTTAAAGATGTTCATCTAATATACTTCTCCAACTTCCTACTCTGATGCATTATTATGACATGGAGGTGAACCAGGGTTTTGAAAGGCTTTGCTAAGGGAGCACAAACTCTACAATGCTGAAGAGGCTTTTCCTGCAGTCCTAGCAACAGAATATTTCTACTTTTTGAGGACTTACTGAGCTAAGTCAAGAGAAGCTTATTACCAGTCAACTGGCCACTTGGTGATAAATTCTTAGGCCATGGCAACCCACAGAACAAAGTAAAATAAATAAATGGCCCTGGGTTCAGACCTTTTTCTGTAGTGATGGTGGCAGAGTAACAAGAAAAAAAATGGGTCAGGCACCCTAAGAAGCTTACTTAGACCACAATAAACATTTATTTAACTCTTCATTCTCTAAATAGGAAATGATTGTTTAGTGAACAGTGAGTGGGCATATTGATGAAGGAACTGCATCAAATCAGTTCCATCTAAATGGAAGAATATTTTTTATAGGTTGGTTCTCTCTAGAGGAAGAAATACAAAAGTTGATAAGGTTAGTCTTACTGTGGCTACAAAAACATGAAACATTTCTAGGGGGGTAAATTTTATGTTGCACTGCTCATGATGGACATTTGTGAAGTAATCACCATTAAGTGATTGTAATTTATTCAGTAACAGCAGTTACAGTGAAATGAAAAGGCGGAGAAATTCCACAAAGAACTTCATAAAGCTCTCCCAATTAATTTAATGAATACTTGAGACTTCAATGAAAAGATGGGCATAGTGAAAAAAGGCAAAAAAAAAAGATGTTGGAAAACATGAATAAGGTATAGGAAATGAAAGAGGCTAACCACTTATAGATTACATACAAGTCTCATTCCTATATCATGTGAATATTGTCTACTAGAAGAGGGAGGAGCTGGACATTATAAGAAGGATCATGCAAACACTCACAACTTGATTATATCTTCCACATGAAAGGATTGATTACTAATATGGGAGTCGTTTCTCAGTCAACTGTTTGTATAAAGTGACTCAAATTAACAAGCAATTATAAGCATCCACTAAGCTCCAACCACTAAGCTAAGTCTGGGGCTACAAAGGCAAAAACAAACAAACAAACAAATAGTCCTTGCTCTCAAGGACCTCACAGTCTAATGGGGGAGTTGACATGCAAACAACTATGTGTAATCAAGATATAAACAAGATAAATTGATGTTAATTTTAGAGAGAAGGCACTAAGATTAAGGAGCACTCTGAAAGTCATCATGGCATAAGTGGAACCTTAGGGAGATCTGAATAAAGGAAGAGGTCAGGAGACAGAGATTATCAACTTGCCAAATCAAAGATCAAAACAATTAAAATGTAGAAAAAAGAATAAAAAATAAGATAGGTTACAATATTAAAACAAATCAAACATGTCTTATTTAAATAATATTTTGATGGTTAAAATAAGAAATGGATCAAATGTTTTTGACACCTGCTATCACCCAAGAAATTTTATTCCTATTACTATTGCTATACAAATTTAATTGATATGAATTAAGCAAAAGGATAATAATAGGGCCTAGAAATAGCCTTACACAGTAAACAATTGAATTCCTTGCTAAGAAGAGATGTATAGAATCCATCAAGGGAAATATCAATTTAAAATGTGAACCAACTTGCAAAAGAAATAGAATAGGATAGTGAGAGATTGTAAGTAGTATGACCTCATTAAATAATAAGAAGTGGTGGGGAAAAATTCAAGTTTATACAAAGCTTGCAGAAAAACCCAAATAAGTGAGATTAGTTCATGAATATTTAAGAATGAAAATCAAAGGTGAAAAATGAAACAAAACAATGAAAAGGTGCTTCAATACTACTACAACAAACTGTTTTCTCAATGATTAACAATAAGATCACATATTTTAATTCTAATTTCACAGTTCCTGGTATGTTATGGGGGAAGCAAAAAATGACACTGAAAAGGGAAAAAAATATCAAAACAGGTTAAGCAAACTATATATATATAGAAGAAATTCATTATGAAATTGATGTAATTTTTAGGATGTTGAAAGATCATCATGATATTTGAAAGAAATGAATTTTTTAAAGGAAGTTATTATTGTTGAAAACAATGACACAGGCTCAAAAGCGTGTCCCACTGTCATAGAGGATACCTAGTTCAAGACAAAAATGGTAGTGGGATTCCCTGTAGATGGTTATATTTTTAAGATGCTGAAGTTTGTGCGTGATATATGCATGTGCATGCTTCTCTTTCTCTCTCTCTCTCTCTCTCTATATATATGTATGTATGTAGGCACACATATATGTATGTATGTATATGCACAGTTATATACATATATATAAATACACATACTATATACATATGTGTGTATGGGCATCCCTTCCATATATTATATCCTACAGTTATATTAGACTGTTTTCTATTCTTCTCACATGTTCTGTCTCCCATATCTGTGCCTTTGTACCTACTATTCCTCATGTCTAGAAGGTTCTCTCTCTACATTGTTTTTACATAGTTCTTTACATGTTGTCTTCCCATTAGAGTAAGTTCATTGACAGCAGATGATGTCTTTTGCTTTTCTTTGTATCCCTAATACTTAGCACAATGACTGACATGTAATAGATGCTTCATAAATGCTATTGGTAATAGCATAAATGCTATTGATAACCTTATTAGATAATAGACCAACTGTAGTTACTGCCTAGGTGCTCAATATGGATATTTTCATGTTACTACTATTCTTCACTGTTTCAAGGATACTTGGTTTCATTTGAAATAAAACTCCCATTCATTGACAGAGATCATGACCAACTTACAACTTCATAGCTAGTCTTCAAGTGTGACTAAGTTGAAAAAGAAAAAAAAAACCTGAATTTCCTTGGACCATGTTGAAAATGAGTCTCTTTGAGTTTAGTGAGGCTGGTACTGAGCAAATAGAGTGAACATTCTTACACCAATATTGAAAAGCTTTTGAGCTTATATACAGTTGGCATAGGCTTTAAGTAACCCCTTCTACCTTCAAATCATAATAAGACAAGCTGCTTACTTGCTATATTTAAATTATGTTCAAATAAAAGAGTAGTATATTATTTCATCATTATTTATCTCTTAATTTGATCAAGAATTCAATTTATTTAAATAATTGAAACCTATATTGAGCCCATATCTGTTCGGTTTTTTTTGGCCAAGTGCCAAAGATTCTGACATAACACAAAAATCAGCACACATGTGATGATCTGTATGTCACATGCCTAAAAATATTTTGGGGTAGACTCTAGAAAAGTGACTTTTAGCTTTTTTTGTGTCGCAGATCACCCAGAACTTTGGTAGCTAGGTGAAGTCAATGGAGTCTCTCAGAATGTTTTAAATGCATAAAATAAAATACATGAGAAGACAGAGAAAAAATATATTAAGATGTCATGACTATCAAATATAAATACAAAATATAAGTATCAAAATAAAAAAAAGTTTATGGAACACAAGTTAAGAACTTCTGCTCTAGGATGATCTGATTTTTACTCCATAATAATGATAATGATAGCAGCTAGAATCCATATAGTCCTTTAAGGTTTGTAAATCACTTTACATATATTATATCATTTTTCCTCACAATAACTTTGTGAAATAGGTATTATTATTATTTTCACCCAAGAAATGCTGAAAATGAAGCTGAGAGAGCTCATGTAACTTGCCCATTGCCACTTAAATGGTAGTGTTTAAGTTTTGGAGGCAGGATTTGAACCCAGACTAATTCTGACTCAGCACAGCTTTGCCACTTTAGTTTCCATGTCTTATAACTCATTTGTAAATGCCACCACATCAAGTGACTGAGCTCTGTAGAGGTCACTAGAACTGATAAGGTCCGTTGTTAGTTATCTTGTCAGGTAGACTTTCAAATATTTTATACTATCTGTAGTCATTTCAGATGTAATTTATCTTTCTCTTTTTGCAAGGTTTTTTTGGTAATACATAGAGATGCTGATTTGTATTGGTTTATTTTATATCCTACAACTTTCCTCAAGTTCAATGTTTCAACTAGTTTTTTTTTTATTTAACTCTCTAGGGTTATTTAAGTAATCTATCATATCATCTGCAAAAGGTTATAATTTGTTTCTTTATTGCTTATGCCTATTCCTTCAATTTCTTTTTTTCTGTCTTATTACCACAGCTACCATTTTAAATACAATACTGAATAATAATGTCGATAATAGACAAACTTATTTTACTCTTGATCTTACTAGAAAGATTTCTACTTTATCCCCATTACAGACAATACTGGCTCTTGGTTTTAGATTGATATTACTTATTATTTTAAGAAAGGCTTCATTTACTCCTATAATTCCTATTATTTGTAAAAGGAATGGGTGTTATATTTTGTCAAAGCATTTTCTGCATCTATTGAAACAAGTATATGATTTTTGTCATTTTTTAAATTGATATGATCAATTTTCCTGGTATAAATTCAGCTTAGTCACAGTGATGATCTTTGTGATATATTGTTGTAATCTTCTTGGTAGCATTTTGGTTAAGATTTTTGCATTAATATTTATCAGGGAAATTGGTCTGTAGTTTTCTTTATCTCTTTTGGTTTCCCTTGTTTTTAGATATCAAGACCATATTTGTGACACAGAAGAAATTTGGTACAATTCCTTTACTTTTTTTTCCAAACAGTTTATGTAGTACTGGAATTAATTGTTGTTTAAATGTTTGGTAGAATTCAATTGGAAGTCCGTCTGTTCCTGATTTTAAGGGGTTCAATTTCTTTTTCAGTTTGGTTTTCTTCTTTGTACATCAAATTATTCAATGGTTTATCTATTTTATTGATTTTTTTAACCACCTCCTAGACTATGTCTGTATATATATATTTACTTTTAATTTTACTAATCTTGTTTTTGATTTCCAGGTTTTCATTTTTAATTTGTAGTTTTTTTTTCTTTTAATAGTTGCATTGCCACTTCATTGAGCTGTTCTTTCTCAATTTCATTGTAAGTGTTTAGAGATATAAACTTTCCCTTAAATACTGTTTTACCTGCATTTCACAAATTTTGGTGTGTTGTCTCATTTTTGTTATTTTTAATGAAATTATTGTTTCTATGAGGTGTTCTTTGACTCATTCTATGGGATGAGATTAATTAGATTCCAATTAATTTTTAACCTACACTTCAAATACTCTATATTTTACGTAATTTTGTTGCATCATGGTAAGAAAAGGATGCATTTAATATTTTTGCTTTTCTATGTTTGATTGAGGTTTTCATTCCTTTGTGAAGCTGATGAGAAATAAATATACTCACTTGTATTCACATTCAGTATCCTTCAGAGGTCTATCAAATCTAACTTTTCTAAAAATCTATTCCTCTTCTTAACTTCTTTCTTGCTTATTTTATTTTATCTAAGTCCAAGAGGAGTAAATTGAGGTTGTCCTCTGTTATAATTTTACTATTTCCTCCTGTGACTCATTTAACTTTTCCTTCAAGAATTTGGATGCTATGCCATTTGATACATGTATATTCACAATTTATATCAAGTCATTGTCTATGGTACCTTTCAGGTAAAATATAGTTTTCCTAATTATCTCTTTAATTAGGTTTATTTTTGCTTTTGCTTTTTCTAAGATCATGATTGCTAGATACACCTGCCTTTTTTTTTTTTACTTCAGTAGAAACATAAGAGATTCTCTTATTTTAATGGTGTGCATCTTTCTGTTTGAAGAATATTTCTTATAAACAATATATTATTGAGTTCTAGTTTTTAATTCATTCTACCATCCTATTCTGTTTTATAGGTTAATTCATGCCATTCATATTGCTAACTAAACATTTGCTTCCATCCTATTCTATTATTCTTATTCTTCTCTTTTTTAAAATATTTTTCCTTCCTCAAGAATGTCTTGTTTCTGACTACTGTCTTCCTTAATTTTACTTCCCTTTTATGTCCCCCACCCTTTCTCTTCATGCCTTTCCCTCCTGTTTTCCTGTTGGGTGAGATAAATTTCTGTACACTAAGTGTGTATGTATACTTGTCCCTCCTTGAACTAGTTCAGATCAGAGTGAGGTTCCAGTGTTGCCTATTTCACCCCCACTACTCCTCCTTCCTTTGTTTAAACTCCTCTTTTTGTGCTCCATTTATGTGAGATAATTTCCCCCATTCTTTCTCTCCCCCTCCCCAGTGCATCTTTCATTCCAAATCTTTCCATTCTTCTTTTGAGATTATCCCAACATAATAGAATCACACTCATGCCCTTTGTCTATGTAGATTCCCTCTAACAACCCTAGTGATGATACAATCTAAGGGGTTATATGTATCATTTTTTAAAAATAGGGATTTAAACAGTTTAATGTGGTTAATCGCCTTATGATTTTCATTCATTATTTACCTTATTAAGCTTTTACTGAGTCTTGTGTTTGAATGTCAAAGTCTTCTATTCAGCTATTCTATTCAGCTCTTCTATTCAGCTCCTTTCCCTCTATTTAATTATACTTTTTAAAAGAAAATTATATTATACTTTCCCCTCTGTAGGATTATATTCAGTTTTCCTGGTTGTAGTCCTAGATCCTTTTCCTTCAGGAATATCATATTCCAAGCCCTCCAATCCTGGATAGTGATAGCTGCTAAATCTTGTGTGATCCTAACTGTGGCTCTGTGGTATTCAAATGGTTTCTTTCTGACTGCTTTCAGTATTTTATCCTTGACTTAGGACCTCTGGATTTTGGTTATAATATTCCTGGGAGTTTTTATTTTGGGATTTCTTTCAGGATGTCATAGGTGAAGTTTTTCAATTTCTATTTTGCCCTCTGGTTTTAAGATATCTGGTCAGTTTTTCTTTATAATTTCTTGCTATGTGATGTCTAGGCTTTTTGTTGTTGTTGTTCATGGCTTTCAGCTAGTCCACTGATTCTTAAATTATCTCTCCTTAATCTCCTTTCCTAGATGGTTGTTTTTTTTTTCAATGAGATATTTCAGATTTTCTTCTATTTTTTTTCCCAGTCTTCTGACTTTACTTAACTCTTGCTTGATGTCTCATGGAGTAACTAGTTTCCACTTGGTCAATTCTAATTTTTAAGTAGTTGTTTTCTTCACTGAGGTTTTTATGTCTTTTGGTGACTTTTAAGGAGTTATTTTCTTCAGTATTTTTAACATTTGGCCAGTCCTGCTTTTAAAGAGTTTTATTTTCTTCAGTATTTTTTGTACCTCTTTCACCAAGCTGTTATTTCTCTTTTGATATTTTTTTTGCATTGCTCTCATGTTTCCTAATTTATCCTCTACTGTTCTTTTTATTTTTTTTATTTTTTGTTCTTTAACTCTTAGAAATTCTTGTTGGTTTTGTGTTTAATCTGCATTTTTCTTTTATGTTTTAGCATTAGATATTTTCAAGTCATTGTTTTCTTCTCTATCCATATCTTGAGCTTCCCTGTTACCATAGAAGATTTTTATGGTCAGTTTGGTTGTTGTTGTTGTTTGCCCATTTTTACAGCCTATTTCTTGACTTTGGACTTTATGTTAGTGTTGTGCTCTGCTTATATTTAGGACACTTGTCCAACCTGAGCTTCTGTCTTTTATGATCTGATTTTAAATAAGTTTTTGGTACTTCCAAAGTATTTTGATCCAGGTAGAGACCTGTTCACTCTCCTCCTGTTCTGCACTCTTCAAATTCTTGACCTAGTTTGAGTCTGTTGCTTTGTGAGTGGTTGAGTTTCTTAGCCTGCTGCAGGATTCAGTCACAGTTAGTTTGCTAGGAGATTCTCCAAGTTTGAAACAACTGAACTGTTGCTTCCTTCTTGGTTTGTTTCCTGATGTGGTTCATTCCACTGCAGGCTCATGTGCAGGACTGAAGGTTGGAACTGAGTTCTCACTCTGTTCTTGGGCTCGGAGTCAGACAAGTAAGGTTTTGGAAGTTATTCCTTGTTCCTCACACAGAGTTCCTGCTCCCTCACAACCATGACCTCACCTCTGGTGCCCTGGGACTGTGAGCTGGTACTGGGTGTAGATGACAAAGCTTCTAGATTGCATACATTTCTGCTCCTATTGCTAGTGCAGGGGTATTCTGGGATCTCTTTCTGCTCAGGTATTCAGTTCCCTTATTGTTCCTAGGTACTAGACTCTTTCTTACTGCTATGACTGCCACAAGTATAGCTCACTGATGCTTCCACCACTTCTTCCTGCTGCCACCCTGCTATTGCTATATTATCTTCCTGGCTAGCCCTACCCTCACTCCACTCTCTCGTCCTTCTAAGCTGCCATGGTTTGAATAAATGATTAACTTTGACTTTTTCTTAGCTTTTCTAATCAGAAATTAATCTGGTTCTCTTTATAGGTCACTGTAGGGGAAGATACAAAGGAACTAAGGCAAAATTCCTACTCATTACTCTTCTATCTTGAATTCATCCCTCTCAATCTAGCAGAATGTAGAGAGCTATATGGCTTCTTATAAAACTGGACCCAGACTAAAATCTTTTATCAGCAATTCTAGGCACTGTTATAACCATTCCTTATTCCCTGGAGGTGATAGCAAAGCTTTTCATAGCAGCAGAACTAATTTCTCTATGTCAGATAGTCAACTATGCCAACAACCTGGTTGTTATCAATTAATCAGAATATCCCACTTCATACTGAGATGGGCCCAGCCTAGAGATCATAACTGTCCAGGTGTCCTAAATTGTTTGTTCCAATTACACAGTTTTCCAAGGACATACTCTTGAACTATGCCTCTAAATTATTTTTGTAATTTACTTTTGGAAGATTGTCCTGACTCATTTAGGCATTTGGGTCTAGTTGTCCATGGCATACCATTCCCAAGCTAAGGGTGAAATCATAATTCTTAATTTCATGCAAGAACACTATTATAATTTGCCTTTTATAGACCCTAGAGTTCTTTATCCCAATTCTCACTTGCATTGATGAGTAGGATCTCTCTTAGAAATGCTAACTACAACTCCTCCACAAGGTTCTATAGGTATCCCAGAATGGTAATAGGTTTACTCTAATTCTTTCACTATGAACCTTCTTGTGTGTTCTCCCTAATATCAATCCCTACTGATTAGTATCCCCATGTATTTTCTTAAAAGGAATAACAAGAAATAAAATGCAAGCAAATCCAACTAAATTAAGGAATGTACTTTCCTGTTTACCACCTCAATCCTTGGGAAGAATGTGTTCAAACTCAAATCACTTGCGGCATAGCATTAATTTCACTAAGATAGCTTCTAAATGCAGCATAAATAATGGATAGCTGTTGCCTCATGGCTGTCATAGACACACTGTTATGCAGGTCATACTCATTGAAACTTGGCTGCTGACAAACTTAAGCAGGAATTCCCTTATTGAACTCCTTTTTTGCTTTATTCATGTTTTGAAGCTTGCAAGGTCACATCCTAATTCATTTCATGTCTAATATGACTTCAAGTAAGAGCAAAATAAATAGAAAGAACATAGATAGAAGCAATACCATGCCATGTGCTGTGCCATGTGCCTGTGCCAACTCATATGTATGCTGTTGGTATTCAGTTTTTTCTCCCTATCAGAGGTTTACCTCAGTCCTTCCTTCATTCAATATTAGGAAAAACAAGAGTGATTTGCCTCTGTGGGAATCTTATGTACGCAGGCTCAGTTCTACCCAGGAGACAATCAGAGGCTCGTTTTTTTTCATCACTCAGGAAACAGATAAGAAACAATCCTTGGAAAATTGTCTCAAGCCAAACAGGCTGCTCCTGTTCATAAAAGCTGTAGTTTCATTGATCAATTTGCAATAACATAAATAATTCCTGGAGATACTTTTAATATTAACTCACATTAACGTAGTGCTTTAGGGATTATTACCAAGATGCTTGAGTTAGTCTCCTACTCTCCATTGTAATTATCTTAGTGACATTTAAAAAACACCTTTCACTTAGCCCCTTCAGTTCTAATATAGCTTCTGTCCTCTTAAGAATACCCTCTATGATTTTGATTTTCAATAGTTGAAGTAAAAACCTACGCTAACCTCATCCATTTGTTGAACAAGACCAAAGAGTCTACAAGGCAGATACAAAAGCCTTAGGAAAGCAACCCATCTGAAAATCCCTTAGGAAAACTCAACCACAAATGTTATAGACTTTTCAAGATTATAGAAAAAAATCTCCCCCACCTCAGCGAATCCAAATTAGGCCTTCCTTAAAATCTACCCAGTGGCCCATATATTTCAATTTAATAGCTATGAAAGCTTTATTTTCTTACCATACTAAATAACTTCGACATTCCCAAGCTACGCAACAGGTCCAGGAATCAAAAAAAAAATATGGCAGTGCCTTTATGCTCACAGACTAACTCCTTTCTTGCACTCATTCCACATACACATCTGGTTCTATCTTGTCATTTATACCTTCACAACATCACTGATGGATGCTTTCTTCTCTCCACTCATACAACCTCTTCTCTTTTAGAGGCTCTTCTCATCTCACATCTGGATTATTCTAAGAGCCTACTGGTTGGATTTCTATCAAGTTTTCCCTATTCCAATCCTTCTTCTATTCATTTCCAAAATGATTTTCCTAGAGTTAATATCTGATTATGTTACCTTCTCCCCAATTAATAAGTTCCAGTGGCTCCCTATGATCTCCAAAATCAAATATTTTATCCTCTCATTTTAAAGCCTGTCACAATCTGATATCTTCTTACTTTCCAGACTTTACATTTTACTCTCCTCCTCATACTTCCACCTTCCTTTTTTGTTCCCCCTCCACACAGCGAGCTCCATCTCCCAACTCTGTGATTTTTCAATGGCTGTCCCCTATGCCTGGTATGCTTTCTCTTCTAATTTCTGACTACTGGCTTCCTTGGCATCCTTTATGATTCAGGTCAAGTGTGAACTTGTCCAGGAGGCCTTTCCCAGTCTTCATCCTCTCCAGTCCCAACATTCTACAATTGCCTTTCCCCTGAAATTCTCTTTTACCTATTCTGTATATATCTTGAATGTATATATCTTATCATTTCTACAGTTGTTTGCATGTTGTCTGCCACACTAGAGTGTGAGCTCCTCAAAGTTGAGGGCTATCTTTTTTGCCTTTCTTTTAAACCTGAATCCAAATATAGCTTTAAACACTTACTAGTTGTGTCACCATGGGCAAGTCACTTAATCTTTCTAGGACTCAATTTTCTCGTCTATAAAAGTAGAATAATAATAGCACCTACTTTGCAATGTTGTTGTGAGGATCAAATGAGCTAATGAGAGCAAAGCACTTAACATAGTATCTGGCATATAGTAAGTAGTATAAATATGTTAGTTATCATTATTATTCTGTTACATAGCTATTACTCTTTGGTAATTTCTCAGATTTTTTCTGAGTGTTGAACTTCAAAACTTATTTCTAGGAGTGATATTCCAATCCTTCAGCCATATGACAAACATTTAATAAGTGCTTACTATGTATCAGACACTGAGCTAAGCACTGGGGATATAAAGAAAGGCATATCTGTATATGCTGGCTCTATGATTCTACAATTATATGCTCAGCTATTACAGAACCAAGACAATACTAAATGATAGAGCTGAGTGAGTAAGAATGAATGGAGTTTTGAATCCAGACTTAGAGCTTCATATCAGAATTCAGGTACTGAGCTCACTCAACCTGTTCTTGAAGCGGAATTTCCTCACAATGGACACTGTTGTTCAAAAGGCAATTGTCTCATCTAGCCATATGAATTTGTATCTCAGAAAGGAATAATAATCCTGTAGGGGGAGGTAGGGTGGAAGGAATTTAGATAGATTTGATGGATAGATAGATAGAGAGATAGATGGTGGATAAGTACAAATGCAAAGTACACTTATCCCTTCTACGTCACAATTTTCCTCATTGTGATTTCAATGTATTGCTGTTTCAATATATTATGGGTTGGCATAAGAAATTACTGTAGTATTTCATATTATTTTATTTCTTATTCATACAATTTATTTACTTAACATTGACCTATATGTAGCCTATGATTAAATACTTAACCCAAATTTTACAATAAGGTACTGTAAACACCCCATAAAAGAAAAAGAAAAAAAAAATCAGACTTCTTCTCTGGTATGAAGAGAGGACCAAAAAGTTTTACATGGATTTTCCAGATCGCAGGGGTACTGCTCCACTAATCCTTGTGATGTGGAAGGAATGACTATACTCTTGCTGTCCTAGTTTTTTGATCTCTGCCCCATTTTAGGATCAGAGAATATATGAAGTGCACCTTTCTTTTGGGGATAGCTCACAGCCAGTCACCAAATCCTATTCAAGACAAATGATTAAAAAAAGGGCAAGAGAAACCTTCAAAAGAAAATTAAAGGGTCCTTGAGAGCAAGAACTATGTCATTTAAAAAAAATTGTACTTCTGGCACCTAGCAGAATGCTTTAGTTATACTAGGTACTTAATATTTGTTAATGATTATTGAAGAAGTCTTGGCACTATCTTGGCACATCTCACTTCTATGTTTTGAGCATTGGTGCCATTCTCTTGATCTACCTGATTTCCTGAGTTCTAGGTTGCTACTTGTATTGACCAGATTTTTTCTTTCAGATTCTATCTAGATACTTTATATTTGATCTTCTATAAAGATATTACTTCTTCTAGATATTATCCTGGTAACCCTGGGATCTTTTGCTCACCTTCCTCCATCTTAACTTGGAGCTTGATGCTGCAATCCTGTCCTGAACTGACTATCTGTAGATAGTTGCTTCCCATGCTGATATAATGTATATGAGTTATTACAATGATGATAATGGTTGACATCTTTTTTTTTGTCTTAAATATTGAAAGCAAGTCAAATATATTTGAAATGAGAGATGACTTTAAAATCTGTCCACAAATGGCTACAGCATTGTTCCAGTGAAGGAAAAATATACTTTGGGGTACAGTGTCATTTAAATAACCTAGAAATTTTAATTTGTAATTGAAACCAGAACATAATAGCTAGAGAAGATATTTTAAAAAAATTTAAACTGCTGTACTAAGTGGCTACTATAAGGTTTTGGTTTGGATTTTGAAAACTCTTAATTCAACTGAAGCTATATTTTTTTAAAAAGTTATATTAAAATATGGAGTAAATTTTTTTTATTCTGACTTATATGAGAGCAATGACATACTTTTACCTGTATGATCTAGTTGGTTTGGAACTCTCATGTGTCTCCATTTCATCAAACACTTCTTTTTAAATACAGTTAATACTGAACTGCCTAATTGTTTTGTAAATGTTTTCTTTTCTTTCTTTTTTTTGTCACAATAGCTCTGTGTCAACATGACCAATGAGAAGATACATCAGTATATCAATGAAGTGCTTTTTCTACAAGAGCAAACAGAATGTGTACAAGAGGGAGTTACCATGGAAACAACATATTCTCCTAGTAACCAGACGGCAGCTTTGGATTTTTTTTTCCAGGTACCCTGCATATCCACTTGGTACAATTGCATATTTTTCAAGCAGTATAAATCTTAAAATAATAGAGATAAACTGCTTTCTTTTAAGTGAACTTTTTTGAAACCTCTTCATCTATAAACCCTTGAATATATTTATTACCTTTCCAAATCTGTTGAAGAACACACACTACCTTTTCCCGAAAGAGCTCTTGGATGATTACCAATTTACTGAATGAGTAGTAGGAAATATATGATCATCTTGTTATAAAAATGCTCAACTTTGGCTCCATCCCTAAAGAATCATCTTTTGGCACAGCTGCAAACTCTTAATGTTCACAATTTATAATATAATCTCTAAGACTAGAGGAATCATAAAACACATTCATAAGATTTCCTTAATACTCATAGTCAAAGGTTATATGAACTTCAATAGTGAACTGTTGGCCAAGACTTTAAGACTAAATGGGAAAAAAAACTAAAAAAATAAAACTTGGTTTGTATTTCAGAATCAAATTTGTCCATTCATCATTGCTGAACTTCAGTTTATGTGTTAAGTGACTTTTTGCCTCAGTTTCCTTATCTAAATTAGGTAGATATCAATATTCACTGACCCATACATATAGCTATTATGAGTATTTATAGAATATATATCTAAAGTGCTTGATGGTTCTTTGAAAAGGACACTATTCAGCTATTTTAGAGAGTATACTATTTTTTACCCTATAAAAATAGATTCAAAAAATCATTAAATTGTGGTGCTGGAAGGGACCCCAAGAAGACATTTAGTCTATTCTCCTTATCTTTAGACAGAACTACTCTTGAGCTATCTCAGAAAGGAAAAAAAAAAAAGTTATCTATTCCATTTTAAAAGAAATACAATCTGAACCACCCCCCCTGCCTAAATTCTCATAAAAATTTCCCTAGTAAAACTTAATCAAGTTGCCTCCCTCCTCCCCCACCTGAATATTAATGGGGGAGAGTTGTTTATAATCATCTCCTCTTCTTCTCCCCAGTCTTATTCCTCTGTTCATCTGTTCTGTCATTGTGTGTGCACGATGCCAAGGCCCACATTATATTCCTACAATCGGTCCTTATTCTTCACTTACAGTTCTTTGCCCAAATTAAAAAAAAAAAAAGACTTTTTTTTCTGTTCCTTAACATATACTTTCCCTTCTTTAAATTGCAACTGGAACCCCTCTTCCTCCAGATCACCCTATATGTGATTCATAAGTTGACAGTGTAAGTTAAAAAGTTTCAGATGATGTCTTCTGATGTCATATTCAGTGCTCTTTCTACTATATCCTGCCTCTCATCAGTATATAGACTGAGTTAAGATAATATGCACAAGAGTCCATCTGGAGGTGGGATTGTTAAGAAGGCAAAGTTTGTCCTCTGATTTCCACTTAATTTTTGGTATCCAATATCTCTTTAAGCAAGTTCTTCACTTCCAGATGCCCATAAGCCTCAATTCTGGCCATTGGCTCTCTAGAACATCTTCAGTACTTCATCCTTTTCTTTCACTTAAATAGTGCTTCTTTACCTTCATTTCTACCATTTGAGACCATATCACCTCCCAACTAGACTAGTGATATCTTTTTTTGTGGTCTCCATGTCTTTATTTTCTCCTTTTCCAATCCATTCTATACATAGCTGCCAAAATTATGTTCCTAATGCACATGTCTGACTATGCTACTCTCCTATTCAAAGATTTCTATTGGAAAGGATCTTAGAATAATGGAAAAAAGATTTGCAGTCACAAAAATCTGAGTTCAAATCCTGCCCTAGTCACTTGCAAGCTATCGTCCCCTGAGCAAGTCACTTTATTTCTCTTAGGTTCAGTTTTCTCATCTGTAAAATGGGCATAATAATAATAACTACCTCACAAGGTTGTTGTAATGATCAAATAATATATGTAAAGCACTTTGCAAACCATAAAGTTCTTTATAAATGTTCACTATTATTAGAGGCAGTAAGTGGCAGAGTGTGTGGACACACACACACACACACACACACACACACTCATACACACGCACACATATTTATAGTGCTGGGCTGAGCTTATATCCTGCCCTCAGACACTTACCAGCTCCTGATGAAGTCATGTAATGTTTCTCAGCTTCAGTTTCCTCATCTGTAAAATAAGGGATTTTTGCAGGTTGTTTTTTCCTTTGGTAGGGTTGTTGTGATCAAATGAGATTTTATACATATATACTGTAAATATGATTATTATCTATACTGGCCCCTTATTACCTAAATAATAAAATACACACTTCTTAAACTAGCATTCAAGGCATTCTTAGATCTTTCTCCAATCTATTTCATAGAATTACAGGAATTTCAGACTGCTCACTAGATTATTCATCCCCATTTTACTTCTATCATTACCTAAAGATCAACTTATAACCCAAATGTTCTCTTTGGTTATTGAATATCTGGTGTATACTGTCTCCTCCAGAGAGCTAGTGATATCCTTGTCTCTCTAGCAACTGATTCAAATGTATACTTGTACCCTCTTCCCTTGTTCAGCTCTTTGTGTACTTCAGGGTCTCAAGTTAGGTCACAAAGAATTCCTTTGTGTGAGTCAAAATACACCCATAATAAAGGGCTATTATGCTTATCTTCTTTGGTTAGTATGCCCTTTCAGTGGAAACCTTCCTAAAGAGCTTCCCAATGGGAATATTTGCTCCTTAGTTTTATCTATCACTCACCCAGGTGTGATCTGTGCATATTCATGAAGGCCTTCTCTAGTGCTTGATCTTCAACTGCAGAAATGCTTCTCTTCCTTGAAGCTGAAATACTTCTCTTCCTTCTAGGAAAGAACTGGAATGCCACTTCTAAGAATCTTTCCTAGTCCCATTCCTCTAGCTGAAAATCTCTGTTTCTGTCTTTCTCACTCTCTGTCTTTCTCTGTCTCTGTCTCTCTCAAAAAAAAAAAAATAAAATAAAATAAACACTTCATATTCTGGATTTCTCCTTTGCCCAAAGATCACCAGTCTCCTATACCCAGTACTTTGTGCCCCATTCCCACAAGGCCAGATAGCTGAGATGATCGGAAATATTATATAAATAATTTCCATTAGCTTTAGTTGAAACTGATCAAAACTGATTCCTCTAGCAAATACTTGCATTTTGGTAAGCTACTCTGGAATTGTTGAAAGCATTCAAGATCCAAAGGATTCACTCTATAAGGGTGGAATATCACCTATTAAGATTGGATGGAGCCTCTATCTTCAGTAAACTGCAAATAATAGACAAAGGATTAAGGGATAAGTTTAGTATTGTCATAACTTTTATAATACTTCATTTTCACAAAGTAAAGGGAGGGAACAAATCAGCCACTTTTGGGAATCCATTTTGGAACTACCAGTTCTCAAATGTCTTTCAAGGTTAGGACCACACTTATAGATGCAGAATTAGAAGGAATCTTCAGAGTTATCTAGTCCAATTCCTTCTTTTTATGTATGAAGATGGGGCATGTTTGGGGGCCTTACATTAAACCGTGAAGGCAGCTGCCTATTCAATCTATTCATGAAGCCTCTATCTTCAGGCCTCACTAGGAAAATGGCATTAATGTATGAACATTGACAAAATGTGTTAGATCTCTCTGCTCACTAAATTACATTATTTCTTACATCAATATTTCAAAAAGTCTATGAGTTTCTCAGTATAGGTATATCCTTTATTAGTACAAATTGCTATTCTTCCTTTCCTTCCACCAGTGATCCTTGATAGACTGTTATCAGTTATTGTAGAGAAGGAGGCCACACTCTGGGGATAGAGCTTCTCAGAACCAACTCTAAATTGGATTACAGAAGACTATCTGTATGGGCATGGACTCAACCAATTATCTTAGTTAAAAAGGCCATTTTAAACTTTACTCCAGCACTTTTCCTAGGGATCAAATTGAGGGAGTAAAGTGATACAAAGCACTAGGTAAAAAAGTTGTTCAACAGATGTCCAAACTATGTAGGCAGAATGGTATGCTAAATATGGGGGAGATGTTGGAGGCTGGGAAGTACTGTTAAGCAGCCCTTTCCAGTGATGCAGAATTAATTTTAGAACATCGGATACTGTAGTGCTTTAGTTCTTTTCTTTGGCAGTCACAAATGATCAGCCTTCTAATTTGAGATTTATAACTTTCTTCTGCACGGTTGCTTTTTCTAGGTCTGAACTGTGGAATGTCATAGAGGCACTTCCTACTTCCTGCTGAGTGGGATTTTGTCACATAATCTTGAGACTTAGTCTTTTTTCTTTCTCATGTTTGTTGGTGGTGATTTCTTCTTTTTCTTCTTCTTCCTAACTGAAATATGAAGTGCTTAGTTTGGGTTAGACCAACTCCCATATATTAAAATAAACTGCAACTTTCCTGACATAAGCAACATTTTTAGCTCATTTCAATGAGAACTCTTTTAATTTGTAATCCCATTGTTTTTAATGAAATGTGTCAGGATGAAATTCAATTCATAAAAAATGTCTAAAAAGTCACTTTCTAGTACTTAGAAAACAATCTAACTTTAAAAAGTGATGGTTATGAGTACTTTCTTAGCCACAAAATATTAAACAATTTTTCTATTTAACAAAAAAAAATACCAAATTGAAAGGATTAGAGTAGAAGAACTGCCCAAGGCCTTTTTAAAGTATTGTTTCTTTTGCTTTTCAGAAGCCATCTGGATTTCTCTCTTTGTTGGATGAAGAGAGCCAAGTGCTTGGATCACTGGAATCTAATCTTCCCAAATGGCTGCAGTCTCTCTTGGAATCTTCCAATTCTAATGTGGTGTATTCTGCCATTAAAGATGGGAATGGAAATGTGGCACTCAAAGATCATTGTACCACCTTCACTATTATGCACTATGCAGGACGGGTAAGTTCAGTAAACTGCAAATAATAGTCAAAGGATTAAGAGATAAGTTTAGTATTGTCATAACTTTTATAATACTTCATTTTCACAAAGTAAAGGGAGGGAACAAATCAGCCAGTTTTGGGAATCCATTTTGGAACTGCCAGTTCTCAAATGTCTTTCAAGGTTAGGACCACACTTACAGATGCAGAATTAGAAGGAATCTTCAGAGTTATCTAGTCCAATTCCTTCTTTTTATGGATGAAGAAAGTAAGGACAAGAAAGATGAAGGGACTTGTTCCAGGTCACGTATTTTACATAAGTGCCTGAATTGGGATGCAAACTAAAGTACATTGTGTCTACATCCATTACTCTTTCCAGTGCACCAGGATAAAATACTTCTTAGTTTGACCCAGAAGCCTTTGATATAGACTTTATAATTTTATGAGTCTAAAGATTGAGTTAATTCTATTTTCATTTGCTAAACAAATATTTATTTAAAAAGAAAAGATAGTATATATATATATATATGCAAGTATGAATGTGTATATATATATATTGCATTTAAATAAGACATTTTATCACTCACACCCTGTGCTTTCTGCCACACCAGACTTTCTAAAGCATGACTTTGTTCATGTCACTTTCACCTATACCCAAACCTTTAACTTTTCCAAATTGGATAAAGTCAAATTTCTTAGCTTTCACTTAAGGCCCTTAAAAATCCATCAAGGCAGATTATAATCATCTTGCTTTACTTACATAGTTTACATCTATGAGCTAGACAATTTCGTGGTAATTTGTCTCCCTGGGTTTAGCTAGACTGATCTTTGGGCTGCAGACATACAGTCAATTGCTGGGCACATCTATACCCTAAACATTTCTAGGATGGTAAGACTGACCATAGTCTATGCTACACTAGCATAGACTCCCAAAACCCAAGTTCATGTTCTTTAAGATCATGGGATAACAGTTCTAGAGTTGGAAAGGACCCATGTAGTCCATCCATGCCACAGTGAGATGGAAGAATTTACTGAAAAAAAAGCTACACACATACACACACACACACGCACGCACACATTAATAAGACCAAGTGAATGAAACATCTAACTAAAGGTTGTGCCAAAAAAAAATCCTTGAAAAAATTTAGATAGTTGCATCTTTTGTACCATTCATTAAAATGAAATCCCCAGGTGTTTGCTTTCCAGGAACTAAGGTTTCTATGGTAATTAGAAACATAAAAACATTTTTGAAAATGGATTCCTAAAGGGGATCCAATGGTTTAAGGCATGACTGTGGTCTTATCTTTGGCCAGAGGAAGGGACTAGGACATAGGTGTCAAAAATGCAATGTAAAATGTGGCCCACGACTCTCCCAGTGTGGCCAAAACCAAATTGAAATGTATTAGGAAATACTTAATAAAATAAATAATAATACAATAAAACATGGGAAAATATTACATTTTAAAACTGAGTCAATATGCAGCCCACTGGCATCCTTATGTATAGTTTATTGGGCCCATTTCTATTTCAGTTTGACACCACTGGACTAGAAAATTATTCCCTAACCCAAAATATATTGTGGACTGGTAAAACATTTGAACTATCTACTGCTAACAAATTTTCCCTCCTTAAGTCTTAATATGGTATTTCTTAACTCAGCAGATAAAGACGTAGTAGAAGAGTAGTCAGGGGGTTTTTGTTTTTTGTTTTTTTGGTTTCTTTTTTGTTTTTCTTTTATGTTTATAGCTCTATAAAGCGAAGTACTTTGCTAGCAAATTTTGGGAAAGCAATAAAAGTTTGACTTGTTAGAAATAATAATAATAGCTCACATTTGTGTAACACTTTCAATTTTGCAAAGTGATTTGTATGTTATCTCATCTGACCCTCAAAATAATCTTGTGAGGTGGGTCGTACTATTATTCCCATTTTGTAAGTGGGGAATCTGAGGCATTCTTTGAACTCAGGTAGTCCAACCTCCATGTTCAATACTGTATACATTATGTCAACTAGATGTCTAGAGATAACTTTTCACTATTGTTTGTATTTCTTCATCCTTTGAAATGTTATACTAAAAAGTTGTTTATGAAATCATTTTATTTTAAATTAATTCATCTTAAAATAGGTGGTCATCATCTCTGCTGGTGATAGTAAATGATTAATCCAACATCTAGAATGAACTGACTCATTGCTGAACTTTCTTGAAAAAATTTGCTTTTTGAAATCACTTTTTTTTACATATATATATACATATATATAAAAGCATGCATGTGTATATCTTTATCTATATCTATATATAGTTCATGGTAGAGCAAAGGAGAAGAGACTTTTTTAAAAAAAAAATTAAGAACGGTATTTGAATTACAGCAGAAACTCCTCCCCAGCAGAGCATAGTCTGACTTCAAAACACTTTTCGAAGTCTTATTTTGATGTTTTTTTCCTGAATGTACTGAACACTTAAGGCAAACAAAAACTTTCCCAGATTACCACCATGTGAAATTATTACAAATCTCTCAGTTCACCCTATTTGTCCTATCCTGTAAACTTAGTCATATTCTAAGCTGAAAAATAATTAATCTTGTATATACCTTAACAGATCCTACCACTCCAATGAGAACAAAAGCTCTTTGAGGACAGGAGCTGTGTGTAATTTGGTTTTTCACTTTTACCCAGTGCCTTACAAAGTGTTTTGCATGTAGTAGAAGATTAACAAATGTTTGTTAAACTAAGGATTATTCTTAAACCCATTTCAATTTTCAGTTCTCTTAGGAGCATAATCAGTCTTCATTAAAGATTTCTTTTTTTAAGTGGCAAAGAGGGTATGTATGAAATACTAATTGTCCAACATTAATGAGAATGAAGTTAAATTGAAGTCTTCTGGAGCCAATTTAAGAACATGATGGGATAGCCTCTTTCAAGGGTAGCCCTTAACATCCAGCAAGTGATTTATATAATGGTTCAAGCATTAGATAATTGCATTCAGTTTTATTGGCAATTGAAAATAAGAATCATGAAGGGAAACAAAAGTATAGTTTGGAAAGAATGATAACTGTTGGTATAGTTTTATTTTTCATTAAATCTCTTTTATACTAATTGAAATCAAAAGCATTATTTTATTGCAAGGCTAAATTTTAGTACTAGAGAAGAGGATAGCTACTCCTAGAGATAAGTAATACCATCTGAGACCTCTCTTGATTATAAATCTGGGACTAGGAAAAACAGCTTATAAAATGTAGGGTGGCTTAAAGTAGGGAGTGCAGGCTATGAGAAGAATGAATTCAGAGAATTGTAAGTTTTTTAAAATCAGTTGTTCAGGCATAAAACTGAAGTTGCCACTTTTGCTTCCTAGTGCATTAAGGAAAGAGCTCAAAGTTTAGGGAGTGGTAAACTTCTCTAAATCTCCAGAAATATTCTATGAGCCTTAAAACATATTGATAATTGTTTTCATGACAAGTTAGTGATAGGTTGTCAATCTGCATTCATAGCAAATCCAGTTTTGGGAATACTAGACTATAAGATATCATTTGTGTCCTTCATTGCCTAATTGCATAAGTAGGGAGAGGCAGATTTAACTGATCCTCTCCAGGTATAAATTGAGAGACAAGAGTTGGAGCTATTCATCCCAGCTTATGTAAAGATCTTGAACCTCTTGAGATAATCCTTCTCTAGCATGTGAAAATTCCATTGTTATTTCTGCTGAATTCAATAATTCAATTTAAAATTCAGGAGAAGATCTAGAACTCTCTGTCCAGTGGAAAACTCCCAAACTAGACAGTGAGTGTATATCTTACTCCCCTAAGGAACTGAAAAGACACTTTGGGTACAGAGATCACTTCCAAGAGCTCTAGGACCACAAATGGCTTTTTGGAAACCCTGATTCTTACTTGCTAGCCTCAGTCCTAAGCCTCAACTCCTAAGATTGGGAAGAGAAAAAGGCTTAGCTGTCTGATTTTATTTTGTTGTTTTCCATACAATATTTTAAGTGCTTTGTTGTTGTCCCAACATTCTGTCACATCTGACTCTTCATGACTCCATAGTATGCCAGGCTCTTTCATCCTCCACTTTCTCTCAAAGTCTGTCTAAGCTCATGTTTGTTGTTTCCATGATACTATATATCCATCGCATCCTCTGTAGTCCCCTTTTCTTTTTGCCTTCAGTCTTTCTTTTAAGAGCTAGGTAAGTTTATATCTCCTGGCACAATATCAAGCAATCCAATCCAATAAATATTTATTAAGTGCCTACTATGTGCCACAAACTGTCCTAAATGCTAGGGATACAATTAATAAAAAGTAAGATAGTCTTTACCTTCACAGAGCTTACAATCTAACACACAAAAAGAGGCAGGAAAATGTGTGTGGGTGTTTCTCTGTGTGTGTGTGTGTGTGTATGTGTGTGTGTGTGTGGACACCAGGAGGCATCTTGTTTGGTGGAGTTAAAACCAGGTAGAGCAGCAGATATTGAGTGGTATGAGTACATAGTAGGTGTTTAATAAATGCTTGCTGATCCCCTAGAAATGGTATTTTGATGCTGGACTTCCAAAAAGTAAACATATTTTTATATGCCTATAGATTTTGTAATTTTCTCATTATAATAATCTTCATTGCTTGTGCTTATAGAAAGTGTACACAAATATTCCACATAAAAATATTTTTGAGAAAATCTGACCAAATAAAAATATTTAAAAAATGATTGGGTTTATTGAATGTCTTTTTACTCCACTAAAGTCCTTTTAGTATGGTCTGATTTTGGCAGAGGATTTTGTCAGTTTGTTTTTATTAAAGTGTAAATTTCTAAGGACACTATTTATTAGTCTTTGTATCCACAAGTACCTTTGCTCTCACAATGTCTGGCACATAATTGACACTTAAAATGCTTGTTGAATTGAATTTGTTAAATTAATATACAAGGTTACCTGGGTATGATATTTTATTCCAAATCAAGTTTGCAATAACAGTTTTTCTTTCATTTTTGTTAGTGTGTTTCTTTTCCTGAACATTTTAGTATTCATAAATGAATGAATGAAAAAGCATTTATTGAGTACTTACTTAGTGCAAATCACTGTTCTAAGGACTAGGAATACAGATGACAAAGTGAGACAATCCCTGCTCTCAAAGAATCCACAGGGGGAGACAATCATATGGGAGGCTTCAGCTTTGGGGCAGAAAGGAAGTCCAGTGTTGTGAAGGACAAGTAATTCAGTCTGACTGGAGTATAGAATGAATAAAAGGCTAATATATGAACAAAAATCTTTTAGAGTTGCTTCCATTGACAAAACCATATCCATTTCTGATGTTGAACAGTGGCAAGGACTTTGGTGATAACATTCTTTTCTGGATTTTTTAGTAGCTATGGCCATGTGGCCCATAGTAGCTATGAGGCAGTAGGGATTGCATTGCTAGAAGAGACAGTTGCCAGGCCAGGCAGTAAAGGCCAACGAGAGAGCTAGTGTTGAATGATGTGTCTCTGTGTGTCAGGGGGAAGCTCATTAAGTATAGGCACAATATCTCCTCATTCTATGTGCCCTACAGTGTTTCTTACTGTGCTGAATACATATTAGTTGATCATTCTTCAGAAAAGAGGAGAGAGATTAGAAAAAAAAATCATAGTCATATGAAATACTTAGGAAACTTGAACATTTTTATTTGTCAGTGATGTTGATAGCATCACAGTAGAAGAGAAAAAGGACAATCTGTAACATTACATTGTATTAAAAGCCTTTCTTTTCTGGCCGACATGAAAGATTACAGTCAATCTAATTAGAAATGTTTAGCTACATAGCACAACACAGTTTCTTGTCTCAATTTTCTGTTCATATATCCCAGCACATAGTATAGGGTTTGGTCCATAGTAGGTGCTTAATACATTATTTATTGCATGAAAAGTCAGTCAAATCATATTTTTAATCAACAAATTTAAAGATAGCCTTTTCTATTATATTGACATTGTTTGGGAATTGCCTAATTGTAGTTATTCATCCTATTTTTTCCCTTAAAATTAGAGTTTATTCTAATATTTTTACATATTTTTACTAATTATTCTTACATAAAGCAACCACATTTGATATATTTTCTCTTTTTGAGTTTTTTTGAATAGTATACTTAAAGAAATAAAGCCTGTTATGAAACCAGCATATATTCATACCTAAGCTTTTTCTTACTAAATAAAAATATATTACTCTTGCATACTCTGGGTGTGTGTGTAACTTTTTGTGATATATTTTTATTTTTTTTTCCTTTTCCACCCCTCATCATCCTCAACTAAGGCATGAAGGAGAAATCATAGTCACTTGGGTTCTACACTTGACTATCCATTTCATTGTTTTCTGCATGCTTTCTCATGAATCACATCACTGAAATGTTAGCCTAGTTATTGGAAGTGATTTTAAGAAAGAATAATGTTTTATTGCTCATCCTTTCCTAAACTGCGAAATAACTGATTCTTTTTTTTCTTTAAAAGAAAAGGACTATTTTTCCATCAAAATGAGTCTGAAGTTTGTTTATTGATAGTCTTCTGACAATCAAATCTCTGAGGAATAGAAATATCTGAGTTTTATTAGCATAATCCTACACCACACCTAGCACATAGTAGGTAGACAATACAGTAAATTATTATCAATGGATTATTTGATTTGAACAGTTCATCAAAACACATCATGTTTCTGCATCTGAAATAAAGAAACAACAATCATCATAAGTCAGCATGGGTTCACAAAATATTAATGGCTCATGATTATGTTCTTAGAAAAGAGTGTAACAATAGTCATGGAAGTTCTGATCTCAGCCCTGAACTAGGAAAGATCAGTTTCTCCATTATGGCTCCCAGAGGTGTGTTGTGCCTTCATCCTATTAAACAAGGAACACAAGGAAATGAAAAGCACAGGGACAACCATCTGTTTTTTTTTAATAAAAATAATGAATAACTATTTAGCATGATAATAGAATACTTAGAAAGGAGTTCCAATGGCACTCAGTGGAAAAAAGTCTTGAGGAAGAGATAAGGACAACCAGTTTTTCCACATTCCCCTTCATGTATCTGCCCCAACCCCCGACCCCTTTCAGGCCCCTAGCAACCTCCTCTTCTTGGTGTTTTCTCTCTTATCTTGGGAAAAAGATCTAAACTTCCTCTAAAGCAAAACATTATGCCCTCTAGTTTTAATTACTCATTAGCTTCCTCTCTTCCAGATTTGGGAAGAATATGACTCCCTGTGCCTTAGGTGATTTAAGCCCACCTCACAAGGCAGTCAGTCTAAGCCTTGCTACAACTGTTACACCTGAAAGTAATTGTATTTTTTTTACTTCTTTTTGATAGGGCTACTTAACTGGTAGACTTGGACAATGCCATGTGCATAGTATATTGTGGTTTTATCATGGAATTTGGGGGGACATTTTCTCATAATATTCTTGTGGACAAAGCAAAGAAATGTGGGCCAATAATGGTATGGCTTGATGGATTCAGAAGTGACTGAAAGATTAGACAAATACAAAGAATGGTGATCAATTGATTAATGTCAACCTAGAAGGAGTCACATGCCTATAGGGATCTATATTTTGGCCTACACAGTTTGGCATTTTCATCAGGGACATGAATGAAGGAATAGATGGCATGTTTAAAAAAACGTATCTGGCATGAAGCTAGGAGGAATAAAAACACATCATTTGATAGGTTCAGGACCAAAAATATCTTCACAGTTTAGAACTATAGACCACAATCTAGTAAGATGAAATTCAATAGGAACAAACCTTAAATCCCTTACTTAGGCTCAAAAAAATCAACTACCAAAGAACAGAAAGGGAAAGATTTATTTTAATTCAATGCAATCCAATAAACGTTTATTAAGTCACTACTTGAGAGGCAGTGTGGCATAATGGTTAAGAAGTAGTCCTTGAAATGAAGAAAACTTGGGTTCAAGTCCTGCCTATGATATCTACAGACTCAGTGCTCTCAGCAATCCTCCAAGACTATAAGGGGTAGTGAAGGTGCCTACTAGTATGGGTAGAAAAAATTTCCTCATCTGTAACAATGAACAGTAATCCCAAATTCATCCCCATCCTTACTATGTGCAAGATACTGTTACACAACAATTCATATGAAAAAAAAATTAGGGGTATCTATTGAACTCTTACCTTAATATGAATTAATGTTGTGTATGAAAAAAGAAGCTGAAAAAGCTAATGTGATCTTCGGTTCTGGTCAGACCACATTTCAAATATTGTTCAGCTATAGGTACCATATTTTAGGAAAGGCATTGGCATAAGAGGGCAGCCAGGATGTTAAGGGAATTTAAAATTATGCCATAAGAAAATTACTTAATGGAATTGGCATGAAGAAGAGAGGAATTAAGGGGAGGGGAGCTTGTAAGAGTTATGTTCTTATTTTAGAAAGGCTATCATATAGAAGAAGAACTTGCCTAATTTGGTCCATGGGGTCAGAAGCAGGAGCAATGGATAGAAGACATATCTTGCCTCAATATAAGCAAACATTTGCTAACAATCAGAGCTAACAATCCACTGTAGAATTGCCTGCCTTTTGAAGTAGTGAGTCCCCCATCAGTAGAAAGCTTAATGATTATTTGATTTGAGATGCTGTAGAGAAAGCTCCCAGGTAGGTATAGATTGAACTAGATAAATTCCTAGGTCCCTTCCAATGCTGAAATTTTCTAAGATTTGCCAACATGCTAACCATTTTGACAAGGGTGTCTTACCTTGAAATGCAATGTTGCTCTGACCTATAACAAGGTGATAAATGGATCTGGCCAAAAGATGGACATCTTTGCCTTTAAACTTGTTTACATAACATCTTTTAAATGTGGATCAATAGGTGTTCAATTTCCTAACTCTACATGTGTCAGAAATACCTGTCTCAGCTGTCGACTCACCTTCACCATGGGGAGATTTGTGGGAGACAGCTTGTATCCCAGGCAGACTGTGAAACTGAACCTTTAAATCAAAAGACAAAGGAGATGGATTAATCAATAGGGAAGCTTTCATTTTATTTCCTCTTTTTTTCTTCTCTCTCCAGGCTGAATCCCCAGACATAACAATCAAATCAGTCTAGTCTAAGCTGTGCTGAAACTATTAAAGGTTATTTGACAAAGGCATTTTCACTCACAGAAAGAGTTATTTGTTTTTAACTTAAATCTGCATTTGTTCACCTTTTGGACAGACTTTTCAAAGAGTTAAAACCAGAGAGACCATGTTGCTAACTCAGCCTGCTTGTGATATTCTATCATTTCCAGTGAAATACTGTATTGGAATAAATTGTCACAGATTGTGTGATGAGTACTCACTCAGGGTTTTGTTAGAGAAAACACAAAAGGGCTTTTAAGTGATCTCATAGTTTCATCAAAAACTTAATAACTTCTGCTATCTCCACTTTTATATACAGTCAAAAAAAAAAAGAGAGAAAGCATAAAATTCCAGAATATTGATAGCTGTGTTCCTGGTTAATTCATTGTACACATATATGTGTGCTATATACATATATGTCACATACATGTGTGTCATATATAGACACAAATGTACACATATATGTATTTGTGTGCATGTGAGTATGTATACATGCATATATTGTGTATGTTCACATATTGTATATCCATCCATATATCCATTTATATATACCAAGTCTATATGTAATAAACATAAGATATAGATATTTTGTAATTTTCTGGTAAATAAATCAGTCAGCAAGCATCAAACACCAATTACTTACTATGTTTTAGGCACAATGCTAGGCACTGGAAATACAAAGACAAACATGAAAAAATCCTTTCCCTCAAAGAATATATATTTCTTTTTTTTCATTTTCTTATTTAAAAAATATATTTATTCTGAGCTTAACACACTCCAAATAAAATTGGCCTTTCTCTATACATAATAAAAGAGAAAAAGTGTTGTACATGAAACTGCAGGTGTCAATTGTGTGCAGCTATTTTATTTTAAATTATATAAGTTTAACTTGAAGCTTTCAAAACTGTCCTACTTATCTTGTGGTTCCTTCTTGGCTTCTTTCTGTTCTGTGCACAAGAAAGAAAGAAAGAGAGAAAGAAAGAAAGAAAGAAAGAAAGAAAGAAAGAAAGAAAGGGAAGGAGGAAGGAAGGAAGGAAGGAAGGAAGGAAGGAAGGAAGGAACGAAGGAAGGAACGAAGGAAGGAAGGAAGGAAGAAACTTCAATGATACTATATAATTTATTTTATTTATCTTTTTTTCCCTTTCTTCTTAGTACTTCCCTTTCTGCCTTGGAGGAGAGGTAGCAGATCCCAAAGCCTTTGTAACAAAAAGAGATGAAAGGGTACATACGTATATATAGCATATGTATGTACATATGATGTACATATGCATATGTTATATGAACATTATATTACATATATTTTATACATATAATGTACATATAATATATACATAGTTGTGTATATATGTGTATATACATATAATGTGCACATATTTATACATAACATCTATCTGTCTAGTAAACCAAAACAAATTCCCACTTAGTGTCTGAAAATATGTCTCTTATTCTGCATCTTGAGTCCATCACCTCACTGTTAAGAGATGGGTAGCATGGGTCACAACTAATCCTCTAGATTTTTAGTTAGTCATTTCATTGACCAAAATTCTCAATCCTTCTAAGTTGTTTTTCTTTATAATATTGTTGTTATTTTATAAATTGTTCTCCTGGTTCAGCTCATTTTATTCTGCATCCGTTTGTATATGTCTTCTCAGGTTTCTCTAAAACCACCTCATTCATCATTTGTTGTGATACCATAGTAGTCCATTACATTCATATACCATAATTTCTTCATCCATTACATAGAAGATAGGCACTGTCCCTTAGTTTCTGTTTTTTTTTTCCTTTTGCTACAACAGAAAAAGCTGCTACAAATAATTTTGTATATGTGAGGATTTTTTCTTCATTGATATCTTTAACGTAAGGCCTACTAGTGGTATTGCTAGGTCAAAATGTTTTCATAGTTTAGTCACTTTTGTGGTATAGATCCAAATTGCCAGAATGACTAGATTAATTTATAGCTCCATCAACATTCAGTAGTGTCTCTTTTCCCACAGCTCCAAAAACGAGTATAATTTGTCTTTGTTTTGTTTTCTTCACTAATCTTATAGGTGTGAAGCAGCATCTTCAGCTACTTTAATTTACGTTTCTTTGTTAATAATTTGGAGCATTATTTCATATGGTTGTTGATGGCTTAGTTGCTTTGAAAACTGCTTGTTACTATTCCTTGACCATTTATCAATTAGAAAATGACTCTTATTCTTATAAAGTTAAATCAAGTCCCTATATATCTTAGAAATGAGAACTTTTACAGAGAAACTTGCTACAAAATATTTTCTCCATTTTCCTGTTTTCCTTTTAGTTTTATCTACATTATTTGTATTTGTGTAAAAATTTTTAGCTTTATATAATCAAAATTGCCTATTTTATGTTCCGTGATCTCCATTTCTTGTTTTGTCATGAACCATTTTCCTACCCATAAATACAAAAAGTAACCCATTTCTTCCTTATTCTAATTTGTTTATTATACCATCCTTTATGACTAAGTCATGTATCCATTTTGAGCTATATTATACAGTGTGAGGTGTTTGTCCAAATTTAATTACTACCAGATTGGTTTTTTTTTAATGTTTTCCCAGTTTTGTCAGATACTGAGTCCCTAAGGGGGTACACATTCTGATAGGGAGAAAAGATAACACACACATACATATATACACACATATATACATGTGCGTATGTTTATTTAAGAGCTATGGAAAACTGATACAAGGTTGCCGCCAGGAGCAGGGAAAAAGTTGGCTGAAGAAAAGAGGAATTCCAACAAGTGGTAGAAAGTCACATGTTCCCTATACAAGGGACATGTAGTAAAAAGGCACAGATAGGAGAATCATGAAGTGCCACATGTGAGGAAGAGCAAGAAGGTCAAGTTGACTGGACTTCATAGTAAGCTGATGAGGAGTAATGATTCATAAGGCAAGAAAGTCAGGAGACAGCCAGGATGTGAAGAAATTTAATTGCAAGAAGACTTTACATTTGATAATGAAATTAATGAGGAGCCAATCAGATGTATTATGAATGGGGTGGAGTGACATGATCACATCTATCATATAGGGTGGTGGTGGTGTGGAGGATGAATTAGCAGATTCCTTTTCAGCAAAGTATGTTAATTTATTTACTGTGTTCCACTTTGAAATGAAATATATATATGTATATACGCACTCACACATACATGCATGCACATATACTATATATAGTGTGTATGTGTGTGTATATATATGTATATATATATATGTGTATATATTCTATTGCTCTACACTTCCCAAGCTACACCATTACTTACCATAAATGCTTTATAACAGACCTATAGGAGAGAATATTGTTTACAATCACATGAGGCCAACAATTTAAGCAACTTGAGTTAATTTATAGAATTAATTAATGGTAGATCAAAGGCCAGAGCTACATCTGAATATTGACAATCAGCAAAAATCAACTTAAATACAGTAACATATAAAGAGGAAAATCTCCCAGGGAGAGGAGATAGGATAAACCAGGATGACCCATATGACAATAGAATCACTAATGAAGAAGTTGGTATTTGCAGAAAGTGATCATTCATTCCTCTTGGTATAATCAAGCTTCTGCAGACTTGTCTTGTGATATACTAAACTAGAGTCAAAGAACACCTAAGAGATTTGCAGTTTCCAACTTTGATCCATCCCCTTTACCATCCCTCCACTCCATCAACCTTCACTGGAGGATTTTGCAGAGTTAGTGACCAAAATATTGGTAGAGCCTACCACAGTTCCCATAAATTACTTGTATTAGTCAGTTGTATGAAGTTTTCATCACCTAGACAACTTGGCTTTATTAACATTCAGGGGAGTGTGTCGGCCTGAAAATATCTTAATCTGACAATCAAAGCAATCATCCTCACACAAATATAAATGAAAAATTGAGAGGCAGAGTCATGTTGCCATTTATTGGATCAGTCTTCAATGGGAGGGATGTCACCGTGATTCTTCTCCCACCCTATAGGCCCACACCTGCCTTTAAAGGTGTATCTCTTTTACTGCATATCACTTTAAACTGAAAGCACCTTTTTTTTTGGTAAATGACTGTAAATTTAAGAAGTTACAGTCTCTTTTTCCATCCCTTCTTTCCTCTGCTTGGTTATTTCATTCATTCAGCAGATATTTATTAAATGCCAACTATATGCCATACAGACCAGTGACATCAAGATAAAAACAGTTTTTGCTCTAAAGGATCTTACCTTATCTATGGGTGATGGGAGGGAAGTACACGTACAAAAATAAGCTCAACATACAAAGACACACCATTGCATAGTTAATAGAAATTCTTTTCAGAAACTCAAATCTATATTCTCACATAAGCTAGAAATGTGGAAAAAGTGTTTTCCTTCTCACCACAACACCTTTAGTGATTCATCATAATGTATGCATTCTAAAATATCACAGGCTGCAGCGTATTCTGGATAACTTAATTGCCCTTCAGTTTGTCTGCTTTTCACCCTGGATTTTATACTCTTTAAAGGAGAAATGTTTCCCTCTCTTATCATGGTTATAGGACAGGTTTTTATTTTATTAGATTTATAATTATAGCCAAAATATTACTACTTTGAAATGTATATTCTAACATCATAGAAATACACATAAATAGCAAGTGTTGCACGAACATTAGTTTCCCAGCTTTTCAAAATGACCCTGGCTTCTCCTTTTTTTCAGGTTAATTACTTTTGTCTAGTGCATTCATTGCATTAGTCTTATAGATCATTTCAATCTGCCCCATTACTAACCACAATTCCTTGACTTGGTGTTGAGGTCTCTCAACACCACATCACATCATCACATCAGTCATTTAAGAGGCAACTTGATAATCTTCATGGTAAATGTCATGGTGACCGTCCTTGATCGGCTCCTAAAAAGATGCTGACTTTCCCCTCCATAGCCCTATACAGTCTATTAATGAATGTTAGAGTGGCAGTAAGTTTGGTGAATCATGACTGCCAGGAACCAAAGAAGCCTAAGACTGGTCTGCCTTGCCAGCCATTGAGGATAGCCAGTCACTCAGAGGTCTAGGTACATGTCTCTTTTCACCTTAAGTCATCCATGCTTGGAAGTAATGACTGTTGTGTTTAAACTTTTGGTACAGAAACACGGAGGCCTATGTTAGGTTATTTAATTTTCAGTTTTTTTGCCCCATTATGATTTCCTTGTGGTTTGGTTACCAGAACTGCCTGTAGTATTCCCACAGCTTCCTGATGGGCTCATGTGTCTTCTCTCATTTCTAATTTATTTCTTGATCATCATAGAATTAAAGGCCATGCAATAAAATTCAGTTATTTAAAAAAAAAAAGAAAACTCAGGATTAGAGAGATTAGCAGGATTGCCCAAGGTCAAACAGAGAATAAATAGCTGTGTCAGGATTTGAATCCAGGATCGTTGACTCCAAATCTAGTACTTTTACTCCTTCATCACACTGTTGCTTGCCATTACATTGACCTTTTTGGCATTAGCAATATATTGGACTATTACCTTAGAGGGAAATTTATAATAACTCAGATATATCTCCATCATCCTAACCATAATTTTGATTATTTTCTCCTAAGTGCATTATTTATTTGCATTTAAAGAAAGGAAAATTATCTGCCACTCTTTCCATAAAGCCTTACATATCTTTCTTTATTTTGTTCTCATTTTTTTTTCCTATCCAGAAGACAAGGTGGCCTGAAGTTAGGAGGTTTCACTCTACACTCCTTCCTTCAAGCAGATCATCTATAAAAAATGTCATCATTAGTGGTGATGATCTTGGTAATACTTTACACTTGTATAATGCTTTTCAGGTTACAAATGGATTTCAAGTTAAATGAGATCAACCATTTGAACCACTTTTGGGAAAGCATACTGTTTATCATTGTCTACCTAGTGGAGTGACAGATCATCCACAATTCTTGCTTCCTGCCTCCTAAGCCAGTTCTCTGCCCTGATGAAAAGTATCAGGTGACTTCAGTCCCTGCGGTTATTTCCCTTTTTTTTTGCATTTTGGAAGTTAAAATTACTAGAGATATTTTTGAGCATATTTAACCCACTCAAAGAATTCTAAGTGAATAAATTAAGCATGCTTCCCTCTTAAAGTATCCATATCCATAGAATATCCATATCCATCGGATATTAGAGTTCCTATACTCTAGCTTCCTCATTTTACAGATAAAGAAACTAAGACTCAGAGATATCAAAGCACTTTGTAAAAATGAGTCAGAAATAGAACCTATCTCCCATTTTTCAGTCTCATGTTGGTTTTTTTTTCCATTTTACCAGGTTGCCACATTTGGAATTTTTCTCCAAAATTTCTATTAAATACTACTAAAATATTGGCATCAGGGAATCAAGTTCTCAATTTGATATTAAAATTTATTTTAAATTACTGCATTCTATACCTCTCTTACCAGGAGATGTGTCTAGTTCTTTTTCTGACTAACTAAGAATTGTCAGACTTATAAGAAAAAAAAATATATATATACATATATATGCGTGTGTATGTATACACACGCATATATGGATATATGTGTATATATATGTGTGTGTATATTATATATATATATGAGTTCCTGCCCAGATTTATTCTTGAATATAATTATAGGGAAGTTCCCTTTTAAAAGATCACATGATCTTACAAATGTCTATGTACGCTTTATTTATTTATTTTCTTTCTGGGAGACTCCAAATATTTATTCATTCATCTCCTTGTCTCTGGGCATTATAACACAAATGAAAAGCCATAACAGAATAGACTATGGCCATTGTATAGAATCTAGCCTTATATGTAGTTGATGTTAATAAGGTCGATTTTTATTAATACTTACACTGTGCTAATCATACCACATGGCCACAAATCAGAGAATAGAATCTTTTCTCAAGAATTAAAATTCTGAATCACACAAAGAACCAAAGAGATGGACAGTTCCCATTGCTAGAGATAGGGATGACAAGTGGACAATCATTATTCACATGCAGAATTAAAAATATGTTTGAGCACATTCAATGGACTCTCTGTGGCTGATTTCTAAGAACACACTGGGAATAACCCAGATTGGGAAGATGTGGATGGGCCTGTTGCAATCTACATTGTTGGACAGAGCACCCAAATTGATCAGGTCATAGATTCATCAAAGTGGAAAATATTAAAATCAGTTCTTTTTGTCTGTGCATTGGGATGCCACCACTTTCCCCCATGCTGCCTCTATGCATGTAAGTTTAGCCAAAATGCTCTTGCTTTCCATTCAAGGAAATTAATTCTGGTCTTGATGGTAAAAAGCTTTTTTGGTGGCACAGTCTCAGTTCTAAAATCCTCTGCTCTTGATGATTAGCCAAAGCAGCAGCCTGGCAGCTTTCAGTGGAGAGGACAATTTATGGTGTTTGATGTTTCTTTCCTTATTAGCTCTGTTGATCCAAGCAACCCTGTAGCTGGAAATACTGTGATTCACAGCAATAGTGTGAACTTTCTGCTCCCCCTTTAGTGGAGAGCTGACATAATTTATTTTTTAATTTTATTTATTGTGGTTCTTTGGTGACACAGCAAGTACTTTCAAACTAAATACAAAACTGCCACCATTACATATTTTTTACTCCACTCTTCATTTGGCATCCACTGAAAAATCTGTAAATGAGTATTGCAAAGTAGTGCAGTATAAGCAAAAAGGATAATTTTCTTTTAAGAGTTTTAAAACTTAAATGATATTTCTGAAAGTGAATTTTTATAGGTAAATATTTCCTAAAAATATTCAAGATTGGTAGTAGTTAACAAGAATTATTATATAACAAAAGTAATAGCTAATATTTATATGGTGTTTTAAAGTTTAGCAAAGCACTTGTATTATTATTATATATTATTTTTATAATATTTATTTTATTTGATCTTTACCACAACCCTGGAAAGTAGGTGTCACCTTCATTTTATATATGAGGAAACCAAGGTTGAGAAACATTTAATGACTTGCTTAGGGTCATACAACTAATAAGTCTACAAGGTAGGTTTTCCTGATTCCAAGTCAAAACTTCTGTCCACTACAATATCTAGCGACAACATGTTAGCTGTATTATTTATGTGACACTGTCATACTAAAAATTAATCATACTATCTAAATTTCCACAAGAAAAAATATGGAATTTAAGACTGATAAACTAACAATAAGAAGAATGAAGCTATAATTTACCATAGTTTCCATTATTTGGCTCCTGCCTGTTTTTCTGCATTCCTTTCTTTCTTTTTATTAATTTATTTTGATTTATCAACAATCACTTCCATAAGTTTTTGAGTTTTAAATTTTTCTCCCCCTCCCTTTCTACCTCCTTCCCCAACGTGATGTGCAATCTGATATAGGCTCTATCTATACATTCCTATTAAATATATTTTCACATTAGTCATGTTGTAAGTAAAAATTAGAACCAATAGAAGGAACCACAAGAAAGAGGAAACAAAACAAAACAGAAGAAAAAAAATGGCAAATAGTATGCTTTGATCTGCATTCAAACTCCATAGTCCTTTCTCTGGATGTGGATAACATTTTCCATCATGAGACTTTTGGAGATGTCTGCTTTCCCTTCATTTTCCTAATAATGAATATCCAGAGAAGAAACAGGAGGTAGAGGCAGGGCATGTGTTGGGATCTGAGCAGTTGTCCCAAATTAAGCCTGGATAGAGCCCTCTAGTTCTTAAACTGCCCTAGCTGTGCCCTTGACAACCATTCCAGGATAAAATATCTCTCTTTTCTCCTTGTGCTCCAAAATCTTCTCAGGCCTTGCTCAGGGTCACAGTCAGCCCTAAGAAATTGTTCTATATGTGGTGCTGTCCAATGTCTCCTTCTGCTATGTTTTTTTTTTTCTATTTCATGGCAACCCCAATCTGAAGCACTTACTGAATCCATAGCTGTCCAGGCATCCCCACAGAGATGTAATGACCCATTTCTAAATTCTCTCTGGCTTTGTACCATTATTATGTCTTCATAATATACCATTTCTGTGTCTCATTTTATAGTAAGTAATCTCACCTGTCATATTGGGGGGAAAACCTGATAAATACATTACTTTTTAGGGATCAGTAAGACATAATGTGTTAACTTTCCCAGGGAAATCTCCATTTTAATAAGGGTCAATTCTTAAATAACACTCTTTAAAAATGTAGCTCTAATATTGTAATTGCCGGCATTATAGATAGCTAAGGAGAGGATGGTATTTAGGGATGGGGAGCAGCCCTCGTTATCACATAGAAAAATAGTTTATTGATTTTGAGAATGTATGGTGCCTGTACGTACACACAAAGTTTCCATCCAATGCCAGAAATGAATATTCAGAAGCACAAGTGAAACAAACATGAAGTAACATAAATAGACATATTTCATATACATTAAGGAGTTTTATAAATAAGAACAGCATGTTTCAAACCAAAGTTCCTTATATTGAGGCAGCGAGAGGAAGGGAAAAGGTGGGGGAAGGCTTCTCCCTGCTCTGGTAGTGGCAAAGATAGCCCAAAACAAGGCTGAAGATTCCAGTTGATACTGGCAAGTCCCTGGCCCATGCAGCAGAGTCAGGCTCTGCACAAGAGCCCAAGGACAGCCTCCTCTTGCAACTAACTGAGTTGTTGTTGTTCAGTCATTTCAGTCATGTCTTACTCTTTGGGATCCCATTTGAGGTTTTCTTGGTGAAGATACTGGAGTGGTTTGTCATTCACTTCTCCAGCTCATTTTACAGATGAGGAAACTGAGGCAAACAGGGATAAGTCATTTGCTCAGGGTCACACAGCTGAGATTGCCTCATCTTCTAATTCATCTCTTTGCTAGGGCATCCTCTCTTCTGTCAAATGATCCTCAAACAATACAGTCAATAATCCCCTCCTCACTCTGGTCAAGTTCTAGGTTATCAAGGTCCTCACGGAAATGTGACACCCAGAAGTGGCTACAACCTTCTGGATATGGCCTTATCAAGGCAGAGAGCAGTGGCTAGGTCACACTCTCTTGTGTTCTGAATACACCACCTGCATAACATGAACTACAAGTGGCACTTGGGAACCATTCATGAGAAAGTTCTAGGAACTGGTCCACCCAAAGGTATCACTACAATGAGCTGCTCCCTTGCCCTAATATCTCATTGCCTCTTTCTTCCTGTATCAAAGGGTCAGCCAGAGCATGAGTCATTCATTTGTGTTTGGAGCAAAAAGAAATCTCAGAGCTTTTCTAGTCCCATACCCTTGCTACACAGAAGAAGAGAAGGGCCTCATATCTTGTCAAGTAGAAATCTACCTCAGAGGTCAACTGGAATTCCCCATCCGGAGCTGAGATGCCACTTATCCACACTAGGTTCTTCATCTTGTGCTGGAAGACCAGCAACTGGATGTAGAATTTCTGCTTGTTGAGGTCCAAGAAGCAAGTCAACTTGGCCACAGGTATGGTAGTGTAGAGATTGCGGAAGCTCCATATGGTGGAGAGTTGGCTCTGCTGCTGCACCTCCTCCGCAGATACATTCAGCTACTGCAGAGAAGACTTCTTGTGGTAGCTTGGATGTATGCTGTCCAAAATGTTTGGTAGCTAGAGAGTACCTCCTACACCTGGTGGTTCCCTTTCTGTATGCGTAGCATCTTGTCATGGTACTTCTCCTATAGCTGCAGGTCAATACTTTCATTGCTATGCCGGTTGATATGGGATTCGTCTGGTAGGAAATTAAGCACTCTGAGGATGCTGTGGACATTCCAGATCTGGAAGTTGGAACAAAGAAAGTCAATTTCCTCTTTTGATTTTTTTGGCTATATTGCATTGGTATTGACTGCCAAAAAGTCAAAAGAGGAAATTAACTCTCTTTGTTCCATAAGGTCACTGTTAGTTTTATGGAAATACTGGATAAAGTTCTTCATCACTTTTGGAATCACTTGGTAAATCTGTTGCTTGTATCGGCATTCACAGACCATGTCCTGCTTTGGGTCTCCGGTGTGTATATCGTAGGGTAAGGATAGGAATCGTATGCAGCCTCTATGAGAAAGATACTTTTGTGAATTCAGAGAGTAAGATGGATTGCAGAAGAGTTAGTCTAACTTGGATGGACTTGGAATCTATGAAGGAGGAAAATAAAGCAAAAAAGACAAGAAAGGTAGGTCATGGTAGAAGGCTTTAAATGACAGGCCAAACAAAGAATTTATAATGTGGAATTACTGAATGTTTTTGTATAGGAAAAAAAAAACATAGCCAGATTTTGTGCATTAGGAAGATTAGTTTGATGATTGTGTGAAGGATGCACTAAAATGGTAAGCCATTGGAGGCAGAGAGCTATGACATCAGTTTAGGTAGGAGATGAGTGTCTGGTAGTAGTATTACAAGAGAAGAAAAAAATGAATCAGGAGATGTTATGCACATAGAATAGACATGACTGACTGGATGAGGCTGGGAAGTATTAGAAGAGAAGAAATAGTCAAAGATGACAAAGGTTTTAAACCTCTGTGCTTGGGAGGATGATTTTACCATGAACAACTAAAGGGAATGGGTTTAGGTGGAGCCAATGGATATGTTTAGTTTTGATTATGTTGAGTTTTATGGCCTGGAAGAACATTCAGGTTCTCCCAAGAAATTGGAAATGTGGGACTAGAGATAAGAACAAAGGGATTTGAATGTGTACATCTGGATATCTTATGAATAAAGAGGATAATTGAACATATAAAATGACACTAATTGAGGTAATAGCATTATCCCAATAAAGTAGCTCATAAAGTTGAAAGGGAAGCATTTTTTTTTGCATTTTATTAAGCACTACATAAGTGTGAGCTGTTATTCTTACCCTTTAGGGACCCTTTCTCAGAAAAAAAAATATAGACCAAAGTTGAACTTGGTCAGTACATTATACTGTTATCTTTCATTATCTGATGTTATCAGTAGCTACTCCATGTTGAATAGCTGCACAGACAGATGAATGGATATGTCAAGCGGATAGACACTAAAGCATTATTGCAAAATTCACTTAAAATGGTAATTGTGGGTTTCTTTCATCAAAGTTTTATTGTGGCTTCCCATTTCTCAGTAGTGGGGTAATGATGACTACTAATCTACATTTGTGCAATGTCTTCATTTGTGAATAGTAATTTGCTTGAGGGTCTTACACAAGAATTTTGAATTTCCCACTTATTTGGCTTAAAATCTCCACTGATTTTTTTTAGGGTTTTTGTGAAGAAATGTTTTCATTTTTCAAATTGGAATTTATTCATCTTGTTCATTTGACCCTGACTACTTCATGCACAATTTATTGCAATTAGCTTTTAAAAATAATACAGACTTTTTTGAACCTAGAACATTTTCAACATTACTAAAGTAAAAGAAAAAAAACTGACAGTACTTTAAGGATTACAAAGCAATTTGAAGGTATTATGTCATTCAATCTTTATAACAACATTCTGAATTGGATTTTAAAATTGTTATTAGTCTCATTTTTATGGAAGAGGAAGGTTAAGTGACTTGCTTATGGTCATCCAGCTAGTAAATGTCAGAGCTAAGCTCAAGGTTTTCTTAACTCCATGTCCAAGCTTCTTTTCACTAAATCTCACTTCTCTCTAAGGTTGCATGGACTTGTCTTAGTGTATACTCAGAAATATTTGAACAATATTCCTAAATTTGTAATAAAACTAGACATGACATGAAAAATATGTAGCAATTATTTTAAAGTTACTAGAGGGTATTTAACAACTTTTTATGAATGCTCATTGTTTTCTTGTAGAAATAAGACAAGCATTCTTACGCAAAGTTTAATAAAAGCTTCAAGTCTATGGTTATTTAAACTAAAATGTCCATGGCTTCTCTAATGTTCTAGGTATTTTTGAAAATAAGTTTTTTGATGCCTTTTGTTTTAACATCAAAAAAATTTCTGAAAATACCTCCCTCATTAGCCATTCAAATTTAACCTTTCTTTGAAATAAAAAGCAACAGTAAAGCAACAACACTCAACTATAAAACCTTCTGACAATGTGTATATTCTGCCTAAGGAGTCACTTCTCTGCCAAATATTCTTCTCTACTGTTGCTGATTTTTTTTTCAGTTGCTCAGATCTGACTTTCTTTTTAGTGATCTTTTCACGTAAATTGTTGTAGCCATTGTATTGTTTGTTTGGTTATGCTTATTTTAATCTGTATTGATGTATGTGTCTTCCTGTGTTTTCTTCTGAATTCCTTATATTTGTTATGTCTTAGTGCAAAACAATATTCCATTATATTCATATATCATCATTTTTTCAGACATTCCCCATTTGATGGGTACCCACTCTGTTTACAGATCTTTACTTCCACAGAGACTGCTGATATGAATGATTTCCTATATATTAAACTTTTATTTGTCTTTGCCTTCCATGGATAGGTTCAGTAGTGAGATCACTGAGTCAAAGCATAGGAAGAGTTTCCCACATAGTTCCAAATTCCTATCTAAAATGGTAGGATACTCTACCAACTGTACCTTGATGTGCCTAGCTCCCCGCATCTCTGCTAGAAATGATTTTCCCCATTTTTATCATTCCTACTGATATTCAGGATGTGAAGTAAAAACTCTGGCGGTATTTTAATTTGCATTTCTTCAATCATTACTGACTTGGAGCATACTTTCATAAGGTCATTTGTAGTTTACTAATTCTTTTTTTTTTTTTTGAAAACTGTTCATATCCTTTGAGAACTTATCTACTTGGTGATTATATTTTAGGAAACCCACAGCATTACAAGTTATTCCCTCTGACACATACTAGTTATGTGACCCTAAGTAAATCACTTAACTATTCGGTGTTACAGGCAGCTATCTAAAGTTATAAGTCACAGAAAAGGCAATGATCTTCATTAGTGTAGTATTTCATTACTGGGAGTTTTCTATAACAAAGAAATCTAAGGTTTAGTTTCTGCCCAAAAAAACAAACAAATAAATAACCTAACTCACTAGATTGCCTTGCACTCTTTACCCTTAACTCAATAGAATTTTAACTTTAGCCTCTAAAAAGTGCTAAAAGGGATTTTACTCTAAGTCTTGTGTACTGAAATAATCCAAAAAAGAATTTGATTACAGTTTCACCTGGAAACAACTATACGAAAAAAAATTAAATAAACCTCATTTTAGTTTCTAAAAACTTGAATTTTGTGACAATTCAAACACAATATACATGAATCTTATTCAGTAAAACTTAAAAATTTTTTTTGTCCTTGACATTTCATGGTCATAAATCAGGAGAATATAATCTCAAATCAGTAGTTTTTGTCAAATCAACTATTCTAGAAATTAAGAATACTTGCAATGAACCCTAGCAGGTGCTTAATCAATGCTTATTCACTTGAACATCTGTGTGAAGCAAATAATTTTTGTGTACTAAAGGGCTTTTATGTTTAGGATACATTATTGTGTCATTTAAGGATACTGGAAATTGTAATATGATTATTAACTTAGCTACTTTCCCTTTTCCCTTTATGCTCCCACTATATCTTGGTACTGAGAGGCAGTGTAGGATAGTAGATAGAACTGGCAATAGGGTCAAGAAGACCTCAGCTTGAATCTTGCCTCTACCACATACTGTTTGAGTGCCTTTTGGCAAGTCACTTATCCTTTTAGAGAGCCACACAACTTTTCAAGGTCATATTTTACAGAAGACTTGTCAATTCACATTGATGGAGGAAGTGTTATGCTGAGGAGTCTCATAACCAATGAAATCAGAAGTTCATATCAAAATAATATTAATGCTATTCTTAAAATCAACAAAAGAATATTTTCTTCTAAAATAATCTCCAATCAAAATTATATTGCCTGATGGTCCTACTATTTTAGAACTCAAAAATATTTTTCAACATGGAATTAAAAATCAATGCATTATCTGATATTGAAACCAATGCTAACATAATAAAAGTCACCTATGCTAATTCCCTTATGATCTTTGTGACTTCTGTGGTATGAAGAAAGAATGTATACCAAGAATTATTCATGTAATATGTAACAGCATCCTGTTACAAATATAATTGATTAGATTATTTAGAAGCAGGTGTATATTATCATTTTTATGAGGTATAATGTTGTATGCTTTGAAAACATAATGGACATAATTAATTTCACAAATCAGTAATAAGAGTCCTTAATTACATATGCACAACTATAAGATATAATTATATTAATTCCACAATTATATTAATTATGCTGCAATGACAGTTAAAACTATTTGCTTTCCTGTACCATCCTGGTTAATTTATTTCATTTGCTTTGAGTTTTTAACTTTAGAAATAAATAATTTTTAACATGGTGAATGTACACATAGCATAGAAAGAAATTATTTCCTATAATATGGTGTCAGAGAATGTTAGAGCTTGAAAAATCCTTAGAGAACATCTAGTCCAACTCCTGTAATTTTCCTATAAAGAAAATGGAGGACAGAGTAATTAAATAATGCATTCCAAGTCATATAGCAACCGTATTTTCCCTGGTTTTTGCTCATGTGCAATGATGAATATATCTCAAACAGCTTGGCTTTGCCCTGTCAAGCTAATCAGTCCTTGGTTTTAACAAACTACTTAATAATCACTCACAGGCCACATGATGAGGGTAAGAATGTATTTGTTATTTGTGTCCAAGGAGCTTAGCTATGTAGGATATAGGATCCTAGATTTAGATCTGGATGTGATCTTAGTGGCCATCTGGTGCTATTCAGAATTTTCAACAGATAAGTAAATTCAACAAATAAGTAAATTAAGCCAGAAGAGCTGCCCAAGGTCACACAGTTAGTAAAGAGATAGAGCTGGGATTTTGATCCAAGTGTTCAACTCCAAATCCAGAGAGCTTTCCCCTAAGCAAAATTGCCTCCACTGTATTAATGAGTTCCCGGTTTTCAGAATAGGCTACTTTGCTCCCTTTAGTTCTCTGGTTATGAACTCTAAACCAGCAATTAGCTTTGAAATATGTGGCTTTGATCACTTTGTGGGTGCTGTTGTTCAGGCATTTTCAGGTGTCTGATTCTCTGTGACTCCATTTGCAGTTCTCTTGGCAAAGATACCAGAGTGGTTTGTCCTGTCCTTCTCCAGCTCATTTTAAAGATGAGGAAACTGAGGCAAATACGGTTAAGTGGCTTGTTGAGGGTCACACAGCTAGGAAGTATCCGAGGCTAGATTTGAACTCAGGAAGATGAGTCTTCCTGACTGGCAATCTATCCACTATACCACCTAGCTATATTGATTATTCAAGTTTCAAATGAGAGCTCAATGTAATGCCTGTGGTCCTGCCATTTAAATTCCTCAAAATACATTATTTGCTAATAATAAATCATTAATATGACTTTTGCACTAATAAAACATTAAGCATCAATATACATACCTATACACAAAGACATGCCATATGTATGTATGTATGCGTACTGTTTTGAAATTTTTTTGAACATTTGAGTGAAAGTACTGTATTGACCTCTTAGTACCTAAAGACACTTTTGAGAGTGTGTGTGAAAATACTACTTGCATAATAATTTCTCAATATGTGGTGATAATAGCACATACATTTCAGCCTTAATAGAGAATTATGAAAAAATGCTGATTTATTAAAAGATATAGTTAAATCAATCATTCAGTAAACATTTACTAAGCATCTGTTATATGCCAGTCATGGTACTAAGCACTCGGGATACAAGAATTGCAACATAGTTCCTGCTCTTGAGAAACTTAGAGTCTAGCAAGGGAGATAACATACACACAACTGTGTACAAATCAGCTATATACAGGATAAATAGGAAATAATAAACAGAAAACACTAAAGGATATCTGCAAAGGCTTTCTGTAGAAGGTGTTATGTAGGTAGGACTTGAAGGAATCCAGGGAAACAAAAAGGTAGAGATGAAGAGGAAAAACATTCTAGGAATGGGAACAATCAGTGAAGTTGATTATAGTCATACAAAATGAGAACATGCTGAAGAATTTGACTTTCACAGGTTTACTTAATTATTTAATTTGAAGTATCCCCCCCTTAAATTCCACACAAAAGCACAAAATCCATTTTAAAGCCAAATATTGATGGTTTTACAAATATCTCCCATTGTGGGTATCAGTGACATTCTATTTTCAGCTTCATCAGAAGCAGCTGGTCCTGGTGTAATCAGGACTAAATCTTGGCTTTTGGATTTCAAGATTTTATGTACTATTGTTGTTGTTGTTGTTGTTGCTGTTGTTTCACTGTACCACACTGATCGATAATAAGTGTTTCCCTTATTTAAGGGAAATCTAATCCAAAAATCCAAGAAGAGTTAAAAAATGCAGATACAAATCATTCAAACACAAGTTAGAATATGAGTGCTTAGAGGACATACAAAGTTCTATAAGACACCAAAAGAGGAAAAGAAGATTTGGGGTTAGGGTAAATCAAGGGAAGCCTTATAAATATCAGCACCTTGAAAATGACTAATATAGGATGTGAAAAAATTGGGACACTAATACACTGTTGGTGGAAATGTAAACTGATCCAACCATTTTGGAGAGCAATACAGAATTATGCCCAGAGAGTTTTAAAACTGTGTATACCCTTTGATTTAGCAATAACACTATTAGGTCTATTTCCCAAGGTGATTAGGGAAAAAAGAAAATAACTTATATGCTTTAAAATATTTATATTTCAGTTCTCTTTGTGGTGGCAAAGGACTTGAAATTGACAAGAAATTTCCTATCATTTGTGAAATGGCTAAGCAAGTTGTGGTGTATGATTGTGATGGAATACTACTTTGCTATAAGAAATGATGAGCTAGTTGATTTTAGAAAAACATGGAAAGACTCACATGAAACAATGTAGAGAGAAATGAACAGAGCCAAGAGATCATTGTATATAGTTGTGAATATATGTTGTTTTGACAATGTTGTTTTAAGAACAACTGTGAAGGACTAAGTAATTTTGATTATTATGGTAAACAGTCTGAAATGGAGATTCATAGTTTCATATTGAATACTTTTTTTTAAATTTTGCTGTGTACATAAAAGTAGGTTAAGTTTAAAATGAATAAAAATGAAAACAGAGAAAATGACTAATTTAGAATTCAGATAATACATAATGGACTTTCTAATATAGTTATCCCACTTTAAAGAATCAAAGGTACTATCATCAGGTTTGGATACTCTGGAAATGCCCTTAAATTATTTTAGAGTTTCCATTGCAATTATCACCTTTCATTTCATAGATATAGGGAAACTTTGCTATTTGGTACAGTTTTCCAAGAGAGTTTTGGTCTTCCTGCATGAAAGGGGCTACCTGGCTGGGAGTCATTACCATTAGCACTTAAGCTCATGAATCAGAATAAGGTTTTTCAAGTTAAAATGCAAAAAGAACCTATTGTTTAAATGTGAACAAGTATAAAATGAGACTGAAATGATGAAGCATTAAACCTGATTCATTGTGAACCCTGCAACTTATGGATGCATTCTTTTTGTGAATAATTTAAAACTTCAGCAAAGTCAAGTTATTCTTTAAAGAAAATAATCTTCACAGTCATGTTTAATCATTAGTAATTATGCCATTTTCTTTCATTACAGGTAACTTATGAAGCTGTTGGAGCAATTGAAAAAAATAAAGACTCCGTTTCACAAAATCTCCTATTTGTAATGAAAAGTAAGGCTTTTAAAAATACTGTTAAAAATGCCATCATTTCTTATTTCTCTAACCCTGAACACAGTTTTATAAAATATGCCACCAACCAAAGAATAATTGAAACATAGTTTGCATTTTAATGCCCTGAATAATAATGGCCTGGCTCTTGGAGCACTATACATTGGTTACAATTTAATTTGAAGTCCTGTAGAAACCATAATTTAACTAAGCTTTTAGCAGATAGAAATGTAAAGCACCTTTATATAACATTAGTGATATGAATATAAAAAAGCTTTTCTGTAAAGACTAATGAAGATGAATCAGGCTTCCCAAGTTATTTAGGCTGCAGCAGGGTGAATTTCATTACTTAAGATGACTCTGGAGTGCAGCTTGGAATGGTGTTTTATTCTTATATATTTCTTAGTTACTCAGTAGCAAGAAAGGTACACTGAGTGGAAGAATCCTATCATTTCATATTCCTGCACACATGTGTGAATATATCTTGAGCTTAGCTTTTCCCTGTTAATAATGCTTTCATTAATAGCCATTCTGCAGTGATTCAGATTTTTTTCTAATAACTATTTTCAATTAGCTAAATTAAATTAAATTCAAAGTACCTCTTTCTTACTTATTGTTGTACATGAAGTGAGAAAGGATTGTTTTCTTTATGGGACTGATATTGTGGTCAGGTCTTACAGTTGGGTTAAAACTCCTTTTCGGTTAAAAGTGTCCTCCAGATAGAGGACACCCATAGAGTATTGCAGAAGGGGAGAAAGGGAAATCTCATTAACTTTTTAACTCAACACTACTGAAACACCATATTGGCCCTCATAAATGGGCAGTGATATTTGCTGTGGCAGATAATATAGTCATTGCTTCATTTTAAAAGCTAGGACTATTGACATAAATATGAACCTATTGTTATAAAGAGTACAATGAAAGAAATGAAAGAATTGATCCCAGAATATATTCATATTGATTACCACTTTAGAAATATTTGAATTCTCACTTGTTTGAACTTTCTTTTATAATGTTCTTTTGACAATAATCTTTTATGAAGGCCTAATGTATAAAATGTACATCGAGAGTATTGTTTTTCAGAGAATTAGAGTAACTTTTTTCTTGTTCATCATGTTCTTGTGACTATAGAAAGCAAACTCAGAGGAGAAATATAATCTCCAGTGAAATTGAAACCCCACTTATCTTAATAGAGTCCAATGTTGATAGCCATTCTTTTCTATGAACTTACAATGAAGTTTTAAGGAGGAATAAAAAACATTGTTTTTATTGTAAGTTTATTAGCCCTTAAGATTTTTGGAATAAATAGAAAGAAGGGGGGAAAACATCTTCAGATGTTTAGGCTTTGTCGTGTTAGCAAATATTTAACAAATATGGTTTAGGAAGATAGGATGTCCTTTGCTTCTCCAAAAACTTTTTCATGGTCCCCTTTTGAATAAAGTTTAGACAGCATAGGCTGTCATACAATCTGGCATCATTCTCTTTCCTACCTTATCTCAAAGAACTTTCCTGGTAAGTATTTAATAAATGCTAGTTGACTGGCTCCACAGATTCTACACTTCAGCTAGACCAGAGCAATAGCTATGTGAGGATTTCTCACTTCTCTATCATTGCATGTACCTCTTTCTATGTCTAGTATGTTCTCCTTGCCCTATCAGTTGTTGAATTTATATCATAATGCATGATCTTCTGAATCATGATCTGAGCCTTTCTGTCCTGCTCCTTCCCTGTTTTATCTGACATGTCAGGACTTGGTCATGCTTTAGAGCAAAGACCAAATGTATTCTCACCATAAAGCCTCCCAAGTTGATTGTATTCCTTCCTCCCTAAGGCCTCTCCTAACTGTTGGTTTAGTCCTTCCTTTATTCATTTATCATGTCTTATTTCATATTATTTGGAATATATGCCATGTCACCTTACTAGGACATGTCTTACTTACTTACATGTATCCATCAGGTAAAGGACAAAGTATTTCCCACTTGGTTCTATGGAAGTAGGGTGAAAAAGTCAGCCCAGGTTTGTTTTAAGGTGTCTTTAGCATGCAAATATGTAAGGAGCTGAGGTAAATGGGAAACTAATTACTAAAGCAAGGACTTTGAACCAGGGTGTCAGTATTTGATCTACAAGTCAAAGTGCAGAAACCACAAGGCAGCTGACCCTCTAGATGATTCAATATGAATCCCTAAAGCTTCAGGATTTTTATTGCAGATATTTGCATTCCCTTCTTTTGACTGGAGCTGATGTGCTAGCATGGCTGGGAATAAGGTCCACCATGCCTCCTTCTGACTCAGAAGTCTTTGTGGTTGGACCAGGGGTACAGACACACTTTTATAAAATGTGAGTTCTGATGAGTTGAATTGAATAACTCAGTATGAGTGGGCATAATTAGGTAAAATGCCACTTGAGTCAGATGCCAGTTAATTCAGTTGGATAGAACAGGATGGTAATAAGGCCAAGATTACAAGTTCATTCTCCATATTGATGGACTAATTAACTTTTCTGTGTTCCATAGACATGGTCAGCCCCCTTGATCACAGGCAGCTTTCTTTCCAATGTTTATAATTTAGTTGAAAGGAATGCTATTGAGAGTATGTGGGCAGATAAACACAAAGTCATTGAAACTTCTGAAAATTATGTGAAGCATATTCTCTTTTTATCATAGATGATAATTTAGATTTAACTTTATAAATGAAGACTTATAATTATATCATATAAGTAGATTTAACTTCATGTATGAAGGATAATATTTTATCATAAATATGTATCATAATCAATAAACATCTAATTGTGGGAGACCCTTTATTAAGAGCTACACAAGAATAAAATGTATATATAATCAGAGATATGGTCCTTTTGCAATAGCAGTTCACAGAAACCAACAACACCAATGTATGATTGAAGAAATGCTATGTAAATTTACATATTGGCAATATCAGAGGGAAATAATTTTCACTCTGATAGAAAACATAACAGCCAGAATTTAGATTATATTACTACGCAGAAAGTTGATCAAAGCACTTCACATTCAACTTCATTAGACTTTGAACCCTTGGAAAGCAGGGTTTATCTTTTCCTTTTCTTTGTTTCCCTAGCACTTAGCACAGTGTCAAACTTTGAACATTCCCTTCACCACTAAGAAAAGATGCTTTATCTTCGGACCAGTAATATTTTTTTCCCTAGTTTGGAGGATAAATTCCTGAGGTAACATGATGCTAGAATTTTTCACATGTATGTATTCAGTGGCCCTTTCCTGGTGTACACCTAGGCCTCCAACTATGCTACCTCTTTCAAAACCTGGTGGAAGAGTTCTCATATATGAAGAAGAGTAGAAAGATGCTAGATTTGGAGTCAGATCTAAAACCGTTTTACCAAGGTAACTCCTTTAGGCCACTATTAGCTCATCCATAAGTGAGAGAGTTGGACCAGATGGAGGTAATTGGCACCTCTAAAACTATGACCCTATGATCTTTATGCAGAATTGACAAAATTTTACAGAGGAACGGTAGAATCAGCCAAGTGCGTGTTTCAGAAATTATCTTTTTTGAATGGCCACAGAATTATTGCTAGAGAAACCTTAAATAAGGCCATCAAGTCCAATCTTATCTTTTTACACATTATGAAATAGAAGTTTAGAGAGATAAAATGATATGTACAGAACTACATGCGAAGTAAAAAGTAGAGTAGTGATTCGAACCCAATCTTCTGATCTCTGATTTAGAAGCTTCTTTTTTCTTTTTAACATCTGAATAAGCTTTTTAAAAAATTGATATTTTTTTCATGTACTTCCTTTCTTTCTTTACATTGTCCTAGCCAGGGACATAAGTGCAATTGCTCTACATAGAATTGATCCATTCATTCAATTACAATACACATTAAAGGATAAAGTTGCTTAGTTATTTTGGTTTGCTACAATCACACAGTCTAACAATGTTCAATTGTGTTAGGTCTGTGGTATCTTTCTCTAGAGCTAGAAAATAGAGGAACTTTTAAGTTATTGCTATACTGATTTGCATCCATGAAGGATCACTAAATCTTCACCTTAAAAAAGAGATTAAACTGTTCTCCTGTTGAAAAGGTACATGCAAACAACATACTCAAGCTTATAAATAAAGTAAACATCCATTCATTCACACTCTAAGTCCTCCTAGAGTAAGGGAAGTAACAATATGGTCTCAGAGCTAGAAAGATTTATGTCTTAACCCTTTTTTATTGTTGTTCTTATTATTGTTGTTTTTTAAAGGGCACTGGGCTTTTCCTAAAAGGATAGTTTTTTTGCTGCCACTACTACAGAAAAGAGTCACTTCTCTTTAACTGAACTAACTCTGGAAATCATTGAACCTAACAGAGGTGATATCACTCCTTGAATGACAACAAGACAGGCTAAACCAAAGAGAACAGGGTCAAAAATTCGACCAAAAAGAATGGTTATTGGCAGATACTGTACCAGGTGGCTTGGTCCAATGATGCCACATAAGACTGGAAGATACATGTAGGTACTCTTTAGTTTAGCCAACTAAAGTTCCTAGCCCAGAATCCAAGAATTAAGAAGCAGGGATCAAGAACCTAAGTCAAAAAGTCTAGGCTATAAAAGAATAGGACATAGTCAAGGGGCCTGAAATGGAAGACAAAACTGGCAGCCAGAATGGATCACAATGCTGAGCTTCTCTGAAGACTCTATGAGATGGGTAGGAGCTTCCTATAGACCTTCTGTAAAAGTCTCAAAGTACGGATGGACTTGGGCCCCTTGGATGAAGATCATAAGAATATATGTCTGTAGTAGGAAAATGAAAAGTCATAGACTAAGGCAACAGCTAACACAGGGAATATTTGAGGAGAACCCATCTCAAAGTTTCTTTCAGTCACCTAGGCATATAAATTGGGGAATAAATTTAAGGGTGATATAAGATATTTCTACCTCTACTTACCCTATACACTTGTTTATCTTCCAGCAAGTGAAAACATAGTGATCAATCAGTTGTTCCAGTCCAAATTGACACAAACAGGATCCCTCATATGTCCCTACCCTTCCTTCAAAGTTCGATGGTCCCGATCTAACATGCTAAGTAAAAAAATGCCAGCTGCCTCAGTTACCAGTGAAACAAAGAAATACCTGGAACTCAGCAAGGTAAGAATCCTTTGTGACCCTTCTCCCTAGCAAATTCTTAATATGTTTGTCTTAGTAGCCTTGCTATTTCTTTCAGCCATCTCTACCTCCATATGGGTTGTAAATGGAGGGAGACAATGACTGTATACAATAAAGTCATTGAAAAAAATTGGAGAAAGAAAGGTATGAAATCTACTTTCTTCCCAGGACAATACAGTATAGTGAAAATTCAATAGCAACTACAATATTAATAATTTTATTGGTTGTCTGTGCAACATCCTATTTATGTTTCATCTCTATGGCTGTCTATTTGATGAATGGGAAGTAACTTCAGGGACAGTCGGCTTAGAGGGATAAACACAGCTTCCTTATTCTGTTGACATTAATCACTTCAGAGGTTTTTGGTCTCCAAACAATAAATTGTAGTTTCTCGTACAGACATGGTGTATTTTTCATAGACCAGAGCTTTATATTTTTCATTTATTTTGAAGGTATTTAACTTTTTCTTCAACTTAATTTTGATTTTATATTTGTTCCATCCAAGAATATAATCTTCATATATTCTGCCCATTTCATAGAACAAAATCGAACCATAAACAGAATTGAGAATTGACTAACATTGGTGAAGCAATATAGGATTTTGTTTTTGTTTTTGTTTGTTTAGCTTTTTTTTTATTCAATGTCTTAATGTTTTATTTTGTTTTTTTATTCCCCTTGCTTATCTCTGCAAAAAACTATAAAAAAACAGGGAACTGTAATTGGGAAGATGTCAAGCATAATCAATTAATAGAAATGTTGTCCTATATCTAGTTGAAATGCATTTTGCTATACTTATTGAAATAAAAGCTTAGTTGTGTTTTAGAGTGGTGTCAGAAAAATTGTGTGGTATTGGACATGGATGGAAAATAATTTTTTCAGAGCATGTTGGGTTCAGAAGACTTAAGAATGAAAATTCATTCAAAGTAGATGTATTGATGCTGATAAGAACTTTTTAGTAAATCTCATCCTTGGAAAATGGTGACTTCTGGAAGCAAGAAAAGGTATCACTCTGTTTATTTCTCAGTTCCTTTTAGTCTCCCCTGAACCTTTCATTTGCATTATAATGAACAACTCAGCAGACAAATTATTTAATTGTATTTTTTAAAAGCAGAATTTGTTAAAAGGACAAAATGGAATGTTATAGATTCCATTATTTTCCCCCATATCTAAATGGAATTTATTAGCTCTCTCCTAACTCAAATTCCCCAGAAATTAAATCAATCCTAGGGGACTGTCATGTCCCAGTAAGAAGAAACCAAAGGGTCTAATTTGAAGAGATGGTATTCACTTAATAGGGACTTTACCCTTCTCTCATGGTTTTCCATAAGCATTTGGCATCACCATTGTTATATTTCTTTCCTAAGAAGTATTCCAATCCTGGATGCCTCAGCCCCCATGACACACTGCAATATTGGCATCTTTCACAGTCTTGTAATTGGACACTGCACCTACAGTTCTGTTTGTATGAAAATTGCTTTTAAATCTAACCTTTTTATCACATTTGTCTGAGAAGTATAATTCATTAGGACAATTTGACTTTTTTATTCATCTCAATGAAGTTAATCTCTTCTTGTTGTAATGGAAATAGTTCAAAATTGACGCAAATAATTTATTGTTGTCGTTGTTTTTTAATCTCTACTCTCACCCCAACTAGAGCAGTAAAGCTAATTACCTTCTTATATTTTTAGATTGAGGTTTCTAGATCTCCAGAAGTGATAGACCAAATCTGTTGCACTTGTATAATTTACTGAATTGTAATGTTAAATTAAACAACCAATTTACTCTTGGGAGACATATCATTAATTGTCCCTGTGTCCTTCTTTTGCTCAATATCCTTTTCCTTACCTTGCTTTCAATGCTTTTATTTCTTCTAAACCTCTTCAATTTTAGCTACATATGGGAATGTTTTTTCACTTACCAGAACATTATGGTATTTGTTATTATATTACATCTTATAGAAATAAACCAATTTGTTTTCATCCTTGGGAAGGCAAGTAATATGTTTAGGTATTTTATCAGTAAAAAAAATACATGACTATAAAGACATCAAATAGAACATCTACTTAGTCACTGATTAGAGCTAAACATAGAGATATAACCTAATAATATTAAAATGCTTCTTTACAGAAAAAAAGTCCTCATTTTGTCCTCTGGCAGGCTACATATAATGAAAAATATGTTGCTATTTTAGCCCAAATTATCAGAATGATTTTCTGCAGAGTATACATGTTGCACCAGCAATTCAAAACCCAGTGTTTGAATGCATATGTGTGCTCAACTTAAATTAAGTTGGCAGATCTGACTTAGAAAGCACTCCTTTTCTTGAAAAGTTGCCACTCAAAGAAAGTTATTTACACATTCACTGGGTCATTTTCCCCAACATATATTAAAATTGCTAAAAATGTCTGGTTCTGACTTCAGAATTTATGCTGTGAGTCTGTATTTGCCTGCAAGGGATTTTATGTATGATATGGATGTGTTACTTTTCTCAAATTCAGATAAAATCTTTCTCACATGCTTTCATTTTCCCTTTGCAGCACTTTAAAAAGAAAGGAACTTCTACATTTCTGCAGAAACTAGAAAGGAGAGGTCCACTCACAGTGGCATCACAACTCAGGGTTAGTGTTATTTTTTAAGGTTATATACATGCTGTAAAAACAGCATATAACTATACTAAATATGAGGGCTTTGATTAGCATCTTTCCCTCATTTGGCTCAGGAAATTAACTGAGATATTCGTATTAATCTTTAAATCAAAAATAGTGCCCAGTAAGTATGAGAGAAATAACTTGAACATGCAAAATTTCACTATAAACTGCATTCTTGTCAATCAATGTGTTCCTCTGAGAATCAACTAGGTTTTACTTCTCTCCATAGAAATCCCTCATGGATATCATTGGGAAGCTTCAGAAGGGCACACCACATTTTGTTCATTGCATCAAACCCAATAACTCTAAGTTGCCAGATACCTTTGATAATTTTTATGTGTCTGCTCAGCTACAATATATCGGGGTCTTAGAGATGGTGAAGATCATTCGGTATGGATACCCAGTCCGCCTCTCCTTCAATGATTTCTTGTCAAGGTAAAGTCTTTTGAGCTAGATAAAAGCTTGTTTTATCTATGGTACAGACCATGCTGTGATATTCTGCAAGAGCCATCACAGAGTGTTTTGTTGTTGTTGTTGTTGTTGTTGTTGTTGTTGTTTATGATGAGGTCTCAAATCATTTTTTTTCCAAGAGACCTATTTCACTGAGCATAGATTACCATATTTTAAATGAAGAGAACCATATCCAAAGATCTTTAAGACCTTATTGAAGTTCCCCACCCACCCATACACCAAAACTTATAGAAATTGGGCAAATGTAAAATTCATTCAACAGATATTTAATGAGCTTTATGCTGTGTTAGGTATTGAAAGGAATGTAAAGATTTTTAACACACACCATAATTTAAGACAGAATAAGGTAACTTAGAGAATCATAAACAAGTGATTGGGTAGTTAAAAAAAGGGTAAAACTAGTTATGGAATCAGGGAAATATTCATGAAAGAAGAGACATTCAAAATGGGCTTTGCAGAATGTATAGAATTTATTTGTGGTGTTTTATTCAAAAATAAGTCATTTCTTCTAATTACATGTAAAAAATTTTAACTTCTTAAAAATTTTGAACTTCAAATTCTCTCCCTCCATTCTTCCCTCTTTCCTCATGGAGAAGCCAAGCAATTTGATGTAAGCTAATGTATGTGCTGTCATGCAAAACATATTTCGATATTAAATCATGTTGTGAAAAAAAGACAAAAAAAACCAAGAAACATAAAGAAACTAAAAAAAAATGCTTTTATCTGAATTCAGATTCTATAAGTTCTTTCTCTGGATGTGGACAGCACTTCTCATGAAATCTTCAAAATTGTCTTAGATTATTGTATTGCTGAGAATAGCTAAGTCATTCAGAGTTGATCATTGTATAATATTGCTGTTACTGTGTCGGGTATTCTCCTGGTTCTGCTCACTTCCCTTTGCATCAGTTCATGTAAGTCTTCCCAGGTTTTTCTGAAAGTATCTTTTTCATCATTCCTCATAGCACAATTGTATTCCATCACAATCATATACCACAACTTGTTCAGCCATTCCCCAATTAATGGACATCCCCTCAATTTCCAATTTTTTGACACCATGAAAGAGCTGCTATAAATATTTTTGCACTATGAACAACTTGCTATTCCTTTTAAACACAGAACAAAGTTATCATGTAAATTTCCTTTTTTCTCCTTTTTTTTCTTCCTTCTCCACCTCCTCCCACTCCCACCTCAAAGACAGCTACCACTTGACCTAAATAGGTATATATGTGTAAACTTATTCTATACATACTTCTATTTATCAGTTCTTTCTCTGGATGGAGATAGCATCTTTCTTCATATGTCCTTGATAGTTAATTTGGATATTTATGGTAGTCAAAATGGTTTATTCACTAAAAGTCATCCTTAAAACTATATTGCTGTTACTGTGTACAATGTTCTCTTGGTTTTGCTCACTTTACTCTTTATTGTTTCATGCAAGTTTTTTCATGTTTTTTTCCCTAACATCAACCATCTCATCATTTTTTATAGCATAGTAGTATTCTATCACAATTGTATACCATAGCTTATTCAGCCATTCCCCAATTGATGATCATCCCTGAAACTTCTACTTCTTTGCCATCACCGAAAGAGCTGCTATAAACATTTTAGAACATATAGATTCACTTCCTTTTTCCCTAATCATCTTTGGAAATAGACCAAAGAATGATATTGCTGGGTCAAAGGGTATAGTCAGTTCCATAATTCTTTGGACATAATTCCACATTGCTCTCCAAAATGGTTGGATAAATTCACAATTACACCAACAATGAATTAGTGTCCCATTTTTTTCACATTCCCCTCCAACATTTGTCACATTCCCCTTCAATAATTTTAGCCAGTCTAGTAGGTGTAAAATGATTTCTCGGGGTAGTTTTAATTTGTATTTCTCTAATCAATAATGATTTAGAACATTTTTTCATATGACTATAAATTATTTTGATTTCTTCATTGGAAAATAAATATATATACCAGTTTGTGTCTGGCCATGGCCATCTCTAGGGCAGGGCAGGAGGGGAAGGAAGGGAAAAAAAGAAAAAAGAAAAATAGAAATTTACATCATAACTTTATTATGTATTTAAAAGGAATAGCAAGTTGTGTGCAACAGATTTGCAATTTCATGTGCAATTATCTTTTTATTATATTGTGTTATGGAAATGCTTGTTTTATTTCATAAATTAAAAAATACTGTTTTAAAAAAATTTAAAAAGTAAAAAAGTGCCCACAAGGGACAATGCAAAGGAGGGGACAGTAGGAGAGAGAGAGGAGAAACATCAACCACAGGTGTGAGTATATTGCAGACCATGTTGGCCAAGGTGTGCCAGCACACACTGTCCAGGCTCTATGCATAGATGTGACTTGAAGGTTTTTCAGCAGAAAAGTGTCATAATCAAAGTGACAGAAGATTTACAGCAGTGATGAGAATGATGGTTTGGAAAGGGGAGTGAATGAAAGGAAGGAAGATTGGGGGGAGGCTCTTAAAAACTCCAGACTGGAGTTATACAGCACCTGCAATGATTGGTTGCAATGGGAGACAGGGATAAGATAAATGCAAACAATATTGCAAATGTATGAAAGAAGAGCACGGAGCAACTGATTGGATTTAAGAGGACAGAGGAAGAATCAAAATTGATTCAGGTCTTCAATGGGGGTGGCTAAGAGAAATGTTGGCACCTTTATTAGAAATAAAGAAGTCAGGGTGGGACTTGTTTGTCTCAAGAGTCTTATGTGAGAAAGAATTTGAGTTCAATTTTGAAGATATGAAACTTGGATAGAATGAATTGAAATTGTAGAATAGTCTCAGTAGCTTTCTTCAATATCTAAGAAAATAATAAAGTTATAGAACACATCTTGACTTAATTTTTATAAATAATATTCTAAATTGATTTAGAATGTAAAAGATCAACACATTACTGTGTTCATTTTTTTCTCAAGTATTGTTATAAAAGAAACGCTATTAGATAGATGAGTGTGCTATAAGACTGCTTTATTCAATTGTTGTCAACAATAGGGAATTTGCTACACTGTAGTAGTAATTTGGTCACACTTTAAGGTGTTCACACAATTTATTCAATAGGCATTAACTTTAGAAGTATTTATTGAATACTTACTTGGTGTCCAATATATTTGATCCAGTGCTAATCATATACTAAGAAACTGGATGAATTTCAAAATGTGCTTTTTGATCTGGGCAAAATTTATGCCAATGTTTCAAAGATCTTATATGTTTTATGAAGCATTTTTAACTACTTTGACCAATCTGCTAGAACTACCAAATTTTGCACTAGATCATAAACCATTCCCAAGGGGATTTAGACATTCTAGGGACATTGTTATTATGTCTTTTGATGGCTGAAGAAATATATACTCCTTAGGATACTCTGGCCATAGTCCAACTACACTTATCACTGTAATTGATTCAGGTAAAAGAGATGGGGCTATGCTACCCAGTGTAAAGGTCATTTCATATGTTCTTTTGTTTAACCAGTTGCTGTAGCATCTCTGCACCTCCAACAAAATCATCATGAAGTACTTAGCATTTCAAATATATATTCTTCCTTCCTTAGCTAGTCTGATATTTGGCTAATTCTCTTGACCCAGACTCAAAGCCTCTCTACATTTGGAGAATCTACCAGAGCATGCACAGTGCTTGCTAGCATAGCCTTTGAAAACCCAAAATCATCTCTTTGCCATGAGGAGACCCCACATAAAGTCAGTCAATTTAAATTGATTGTCTAAGTCATACATACCTACAATAAAGAATTGGAGTGTTCTAAAATACCAATGCAGACAAACTGTAATCTTGTTTTAATGTACCATGGTTTGTAATGTGACAATTTTTAAATTGTGGATCATTCTTCTTATTAAATAGAATTAAATGTTAAATATCTTGAAAAAAATTACAGCTCTTTCTATTTTTTTTTTATAAAATTTCATGTGGCAGAGATACCAAAGCTTTTATTATGTGTTTGGAACTTCTGAATGAGAGTAGATTTCTTAAATATCATTTCATATTTCTTATGTTGCTTTAAGAAGATTTTGGATAGTCTCTGCTAAGGAGGAGCAACTGATTCTTATTTAATGAATCAAATGTAAGGAGGTTAGTTATTTCTAGGTATTGAAGGAAGAAGAAAATGTAGGAGGAGGGGAAAAATCAAGAAGATAATATCTGCAGATAATACAGTGGGGAAGAAAAAGATACAGGAAAGATAATAGCCACATAGAATGTTGATTAAAATAAGAGAATTCATTTAAGGCTTTACACAATCTTGATCCAAACTGACAGTTGTATTACACATTACTCCCCCTCCCAGCACTTTGCTTTAGACAAGCTGGGCCTTTAGCTGTTACCTGAACTCAACATGCCATTGCCTGCCTTAGTGCATTTGGGCAGACTGTCTCCCATGACTGAAATTCACTCCTTCCTTATGTCTGGCTTTTGGAATCCTTCTCTTCCTATAAGGCTCAACTAACATGCCACCACCTGCATGAAACCTTCCTGTTAACATTAAATGAAATTATTCTTTCCCTTCTCATTTCTCTTAAGTACCTCATCACTGTAAGAGGTAATATAGTTTAGTCTTTGAGGACAGAATGTTGGACATGGAGGCAGGCAGACCTGGGATTAAATCCTCTCTTTGACACTTACTATCTGTGGGGTCAATGAAAATGACGTTAAAGTGACTGTGTTACCATCTGCTTCACCACTGCATCCTACGGACCATGGAACCTTTCTATCTGACTTGGAGCTGACACCTCCTGTATGTATTTTCTCTCCCATTAGAATGTGCACTGCTTGATAGCAGGAGCAGTCTCCACTTTTCTGTTTGTATCCTCAGCATTTGACACAGTACTTGTTCACAGTAATTGCATTTTTTCTCATCCCTTCATTCACTCTCGTAACTTCTTTGACCTTTAGTTTTCTCACCAATAAGTAGGGATAACATCGCTAGTACTTGTCTCATTGATTATCCCATTAGGTTGTCAGTTATTTGAGGGCAGGGACTGATTGTCTTTTGCCTCTTTCTTTTTGTATCTCTAGCATAGTGTCTGGCACATATGTATATAAAGATCTTATAAGCCTTGCAATGCTATACACATGTAAGTTATTTTTATTCTCATTTCCCAGATGAGAAAACTGAAACACAGATTAAGTGACTTTCCTAAGAAAACACATAGTAAATATAAGAGCCAAGAATTGAATCCAGTTATCTGTACATAAATATTTGTGATGTAAGACAAAATGGGTCAAGTGCAAAGTAGATCCCCCCCCCCCAAGTAGAAGTCTTAGTGCAATTTCAATCTATTAAAACTCAGGGGAAAAATTGAGGTTCATATCAGTTACCTACAATTAGAATTTCTCTTGTGTTTGTCTCTTTCTTTCCACTCTCACTGCAACCATTCTCATCTACCCTAGATGATTGCAATAGCCACTTAGATTGTCTCTGTATCTTCATGATGCCCCCACACGCATATCCCAACTCATCCTTTATATTAATGTCAATAAAATCTTTGAATATTCTGATCGCTTTACTCATCTATCAAAAAACCTTCACTGGCTCCTTACTACCTACGGGAATTAAGGATGAGTTCATTATGGCATTCAAAGCCATCTTCAATAGAGTTCCAACTTACCACAGCATGTTTTATAATACTCCCCTTTATATTCCAAATTAGTTGGATGGCTCACTATTCTTCGGTTCTCATTTTGGTTTCTCCTATCTCCCTATAATTGCTCGTGCTATTCGCCCATATTTGATATTTGGACATCAAAAAAAAAAATACACAATGAGTTGATAGAATGTCATGTTTCTATCTAAACCCCAACAAAGTTCTTTAACATTTTTTGTGTTATTGAATTATTTCTATTTTTTTCTCATTCAAGAAGCATGTATTAAGGCAGCCATGTGATGTAGAAGATAGAGTGCTGGACCTAGAGTCAGAAAGATTTTTCTTCCTGAGTTCAAATCTAGTCTCAGATATTTACCACTTATGTGGCCCGAGGAAGAGTCACTTAGCCTTCTTTAACCTTAGTTTTATCATCTGTAAAATGAGCTAGAGAAGGAAAGGGTAAACCACTCCAGTATCTTTGCAGAGAAAATCCAAAATGAGGTCATGAAGAGTCAGATACGATGGAATGACTGAACGATAAATATGTCAGGCACTATGCTAGGCACTGGGGATACAAACTCTGAAAAAAAATAAATAAACAATGTTCTTTTCCTTGAAAGGTTTACATTCTATACAGAGATTAGTAAATATAATATATAATCAAAACATACAGAGTGATTTTATAAGGAGAATCAATAATTAATGGCTGGAGGAAGCAGAAAAAGTCTCTTGAAGGAGATGGTACATGAGGTGAGTCTTGAAGTAATCTGGCAGTTCTAAAAGGTAAAGGGGAAGAAGTAAATGAATTCTAGCATGGGGCACATCTTGTGTAAAGAAAGAGAAATGATGTGTGGAATGTTACATATGAGAAACAGCACTTTCACATTGTTACCCAGCAGTCCATTCCCTTCTAGTACAAGATCCCTTTTCTCTTCTGCCTTCATACACCATAGGGTTTCACCCTCCCTTGGATTTAGGAAAAGAGCAGTCTGTGAGGTAATTCTTCATCCTTAACATCATAATTTCCTATGTATCCTGAGGCTCATCAACCTATTATTTATTCAAAAAGGTAGTTATGCTTTGGGTGGGACCAAAATAACTCAATAGAGAGGTTTACAGTTTAATGACATGACCTTGTTTGGGGAAGAAAAAAAAAACACTGAAGGAACAGTTCAGTAATAATACTAAAGGTTTTAGTATTATGCTTGGCATGGGGAGGAATTATGATCAGCTTTCTCAGATTGTGATTGGATGGAATCCCTATTAGAAACAGGTCTGAGTCATTTAGCTTTTTAAATGACACAATTGTTAGTGAAAGGTCATGCCATCGAATTAAATTGGGTGTTGGGGGAGGGAGCAAAGAAGATGCTTTTTAGATCTTGAATTAAAACTAATAGGTAACAGCACCCAGTACACCAGGCAGTCCCCAAGAATCATAGACCTGTGTTGAAATCTTCTAGAAGTTTGGGTTGTTATGTGGAAATGATGCCAGTTACTGTCAATGTATCTTTAATAAAAATTTGAATTAATAAGGTCAGAAGCTATTAAATACTGTAAAAACAGACAGCCCGGATATAATTGGCAAGAGATAAATGTGATTCCAGGAGGATTTGCCAAGTCTAACTGCAGTGTCTCTGCTGAACCTGCCTGCAGCATTGGCTCATTTTCTGAAGCTTTACAAAGAGTGGGAGGGAAGCCTATCTGAAGCTTCTCTATGAAATGTAAAACTGGAAACAGAAGGCTAAGCAATAACTTGGGTAATTCATCTATAAATTTAAACAAAAGACAGCCCAGTTCCATATTGATTAATTGATTGTGAACCATGGATCCTTCATGATCTAGCCTGTTTTCTTCCAATGGAATATAGCAAAATATTATGGGAGGTCAAAAGGTTTAAGGCAAAAAGAAGTGACTGGTATTTGTCTTACCAAACTGGTATACTTCCTAATTTCTGCTATGCCAAGTGTAATGTTCCTTGCTATCAGTGGACAGCCAATCAAAATGTCACTAAGAGCTGAATAACCAATTTAAAGCATTTGGGAGCCCGAAAAAAAGCCAAAAAAAGAATTCTGAATGACTGCAATCCTTGGATTGCAGTGAAGAATATTAAAGGGGAAAAAGTTTAGTTAAAGGATTGAATCACATCCAGTTGTTGTTCCATTGTACTGAACTATATCCCTGAAAAGGATGGGGGTCACAAAACAATCCCCTAATCCCGGTCAATCATCTCGCAAATGTATTCCATTGGTTGCAAAGGAGCTAGGTGATAGTGTGGATGGACAGTTGTAAAAACAGCTGTAAGAGCATATTCATTAGAACAGATTAGCCATGTAATCTTCTCTCTCTGAAGGATAACACTTTCCTTTTTAAACAATTAATGTACAGAGAATATAAGGAGCCATCATAGCTAAAAATTTTGGAAACCTTATAAGTAAATAGAAAAGCAGTCACCCTATAACAATTTATTGCTAGCCCACAATTTTTTTCACAGATATTTAGTCTTCAAAAAAGAGATGGATAAAAAGGAGCAAATAGGACATCACCTTCATCATCAACATTAAATTACCATCATCATCACCATCATCTATGTTTATTTGATAATTTAAGATTTATAAACCACTTTCCTCAGAAATTTCTTAGGTGGTTAAGGGAGGCAGTACAGGTATTATTAGCCTCATTTTCCATATGAAAATGAAGTTCAGAGAGGGGAAGTGACTTATTCATTATCACACAGCTCTAACTCAGGTTTCTTAAATCAAACCATGTGCTTTTTCCGCTACACCATACTGTCTTCAATATAATCTTAGTGTTCTGACCATAGCACAGTATGTTTGATACATTTTGTCTCATGCTTAGAAAGTCCTTTCTCAGCATACCATATTTTAATCTTTACTGAATAATTTCTCTAAGGCTTTTTGACCCCCTAATATGCTTAAGTCTTTAGACTCATTAAATGAATTGAGTAATAACTTCTGAATCACTGCTATACTCTTTTTACACTGTCTTCAGCACATTGCTAGTGTCATTACATCCAAATTACACAATTCATTTTGTAATATAGTTGATTACTCTCATATGGTTGTTAGTGTGTGAAAGTTCTCTTGTTTTAAATTAGAAAAACAGAAATGTGTTACAGGATCTAAAGAAGACCAAAGGTGAGTAAAGGATTAATGTCATTAATTTATCCTGCCATTCACTGCTAAAAGTGCCTGAGGAAAACATTTAAAACATGAATTTTTTTTAAAAAAAAAAAACTATAGCTGAATGAAGGAAAAAGAAATTATTAAATAAAAATTTTCTACATTGAAGTTCTTATGCTAAACCAACATTGAGAAATGAATTTGCTTATTTTTTTTAAAAAAAATCCATCAGGAAATAGTACAGTTACAAAAGAAAATAGATTTTTTTAATCATCCAGTAACTAGATGTTTCACCTTGTTTCACCTGGTTATCATTTCCCCCTGCCCTGGAAATTATGTTGTATTAATTACTTTGTTTAATTTAATTTATTTATCTTTGTATATATCTTGTTTCAATACAAAAAAATCTCATAGAGAGCAGAGAATATTTCTTTTTAATCTTTGTATCCTCAGTCCCTGTGATAGTACTTTGTGCATACTAGGTACTTAATAAGTACTTATTAAATCTGTTGTGCAAATTATTTCTTTTTTAAACTTTAATTTGTCAGGTAGGATTGGAAAATAAAAATAAAAGACATTGGAAATTAATTTTACCATATATCCCTTTGCATGTCATGCTATAGAAGATTTGCTTTTAAAATTTAACATCATAGTCACTCTTACGCAAAAATCTCACTCATCTTTGATTGTTGCCAATGGCCTAGGAACAAAAAAGTATTCATTTTTTTTGTGTATGAGATGCTTTCTTGAGCATTTTGAAATACAGATCTTAAGATTATGTATCGAGAGCTAGGAGGGACCTAGAGATTACCAATCCAACCTCTTCATTTTATAGTGGACTGAGGATGTATAACTCAAGAAGTTAAATTACTTGCCTAATATCACCAACACAGTAAAGAGTGCATCTAGTATGTGAACTCAGGTCCCATGTGACTCCAAGTTCACAACAGTTTTACAAGGATACCAAGTTAATATACTATTAGATTTACTGGAAAAAAAACTGAAGGCAATTAACTTATATGTCCTCTGTGCATCATCATTGAAAGATTTAAGAACTCCAATCACTGTAGAATTAGCTCATCTGATGAATCACAACTCCAAACAGCCAGAAGACTCATGATAAAGCATACAACCCACCTGTTTATAGAGAATGATGGAATCAGAAAGCATTTCAAGACATATATATTTTTGGACATGGCCAATGTCTGAATATTTGCATATTTGTATATTTGTTTCAAGGGTTTTGTTTGTAGGTGTGAGGGAGAAAAAAATAATTAAAAAATAAAATTTTAAATAAGAGATCAGCATTGAAATATTTGCCTCAGCTGCTAATAGACAGAAAGCAAAATCCAGATGATAAAACTACCAAATTTTAACTGTATTCTTATTAATGGTTGGGGGAAATTGTGAGGTCATGAGACCTTAACCCCTAAAAGGAAAAGGCAATGCCTTTGAAAGCAACCCAGTCCCTGAATTTTCCAATGCATTTCAGTAGCCCAGATCACTGTTGCCTCTGCCCAAGGCATCTGGCCCACCCCAGACTACTTGCCACTCCTTAATCCCATCCAGATCTTCTCATAATCTTTTTCTGTATAAAAGTGCCAATCTTATCCCTATTAGATGGTACAGATTCTTAGAATCTCACCTGCCCAATTGGTGTATAATAAAACCTCACTGTTCTGACTGAAAGAAGGCTTGAGTGGTCAAATTCTTTCAAGGCAGACCTACTCTGAACCTTTGCATTTTGGGGTTCCTAGCACCCCAAACTACAACATATAAATATGAGGAGAGAAATAATGGCACAAAAATTTAACCTGAATAGCTATATCTCCAATGTATGGAATTCTATAAAGTGAGTTCCTCTGCAATGACCTAACCCCCATGCAGAGAACACATCTCCCTCACTGACCTTACCCATTCCCCACCAGGATCATTCTACCAACTTCTAATTAAAGAAGTAGGTTTCTAAGCATTAACTGCTCCATGTCAATCTGTAACTAATGCTATTAACCCAAGAGTGATGATGAGATAAGTCTTGATCTATTAGGCACCTATGGCAATCCTCTTTCAACTTGGATTTGCATTATAGATTGCACTTTCATCTGATTTGGACATGAACTACTCTTCCTTCAACTTGACTGGCTTCTCGTGTTCTTTCTAACCATTTCCAGTGAACATTCCTGAACATTCTACTCTAGACCTTTCTTTAAAATTCTCTTTCTACATACCATTGTTGGCAATCTCATTCATTCTTATAACACCAACTATTTATTTCACAAATGGCCAACTCTCCAGTCTGTTCCAATGTCTTTCCTATGCTCTCTTCCCACATTTTCAACATTCTATTTGATATCTCTATTTGAATGTAATGACAGTATTTCAAACTTTACCTGTTTAAGATGAGATTTATTACCTTTATCACAAGTTCCTTGGTTGATCTAGGCTCCCAAATTAGAAACTTCTATGGCACTTGATTATCTCTCATATTCACTTAACAAGCCCAGTCAATTCTACCATCTTACTCTACAATTAAAATAACTTCCTGCTAGATATTGCCTCCTCCACTTTTTTTCTATACCCAACCCAGCTTGCATACTTCTAAGAAAGAAGTATCAAACAGCGAGCCCACTGCTCCATATGGCCCACAATACTCCTGCATGCTGCCCAGAATAATTGGGAAATTTAATAAAATAAATAAAAAGGCAATAAGATAAATATTATTAATATGTAATCATGTAATTTTCTAAATCAATATGAGGCCCACAGGAATCTTTACAATGGTTTAATACTCCCCTCTTTCAATTTGAGTTTGATACCACTGCTTTAAGAGATTAATTTTCCTTATGCATAGATCTGATCACTCAACTTCTTCTCTATTCAAAAATCTTCATTAGCGTTCATGCCTGCTATAAAAAGTTCTCATTTGCTTGACTTCTGAGGTTGTACACAGTCTAGTGTCATCTACCTTTCCAAACCCATCTCACTTCCCTCCACATAATCTAAATTTAAGTCAATCTATATTACTTAATAACCCTGCATACCTTGTATTTTCTTGCTTCTCTAACTTTACTATTGCTGTTCCTTCTGCCAAGAATGTGCTCTTCCCAATGTCCCCTTCAATTGTACTCTTTCTTATCAAATATCTAATACATTGACCTGCACACAGTAGGTATTTGATAAATGTTTATTAAATTGATTTAAAATGCACCCTGTGCTATAACATTTATTTGCACATGGTACTATGCTCTCTGGCAAATGTAGAGTTTTCTCATTGATATTCTCTACCAATTTTATAAGCTGTAAACAAAGTCAATGATTGAGAACATATTGAAATTTCTTTAAAATGTACTTTGCTTTAGTAGTGTAGGGACAGCAAAAATAATTTTCTAATATGCACATAATTTATATTATTACATATTAAAATGTTTTCTTGATTTTGTGTTCTATGAGCTCAAGAATTAGCCATTTGTAAACACTTTAGTACTGGTTGGTTTTCCTTTTATTGCTCTTTGTTTTCTTATTTTTATACTTTGCAAGAAAAGTATTTCTCCTATTTGGTGATTCCCTCCATTAAATGCTTTTATGAGATGTTTGTTTTTCTTTTTTCAGCAAATATTATGTAAGTTTATGCTCCTAATATACAATTTATTTGTAATTCTAGAATTGATTGTATTTCTCAATCTCTTCTTGACTGTCTATCTGGCTTTGGGTAAATAATTTCAGCCTCTCAGAATATTCTGGGATTGGATTGAACTGAAAGAAGTTATCCTGAGGTTGATTTGAGTGTTGCTGAAAGACTAGGCCCTAGGATTGCAGTTTTTCTGCAAATTGAGGTTCTAATTAATATTTTTCCTAATTTTGAAGGGTTTTTAGCTACTTGATGTAATTCCCAAGATAAAGAAATAAACAAAAGAATGTTTGCTTGTTTGTTTTCTTCTTGGTCTTAGTGAAAAAATAAGAAAAAAATCTATAAAAACTTGATAAATATCTCCAAACTATGACATGTAAATATCTATCTATATCCTTTAAATTATTTATATTTATATTTAAATATCCCTTAATAAGAAAGGGGGAAGGTAGTAAAAAGGAAAGGTTTAGATTTTTGAAATATGAGTATCCAAGAGCCTATAAATTATTCATAAATCTTAAGATTATGTATTATGAATATTTGTAATGGAAGAAAGGAAGAAAGTGCTTGAACTAGTATACACCAAACAGAATCATACACACAGAAATTAAAGTAACTATATCAAAATGAACAGGAAATGACTGGCTGTTGGTGTGGTAGTCATATCAGAATTAGTTGTCTGTATCATTCAGTCATGCATTAAATAGAACAAAGGTCAAAGTTAACATCAAATTGGAAGAAAGGATGAAGATAAGAAGATAACATAAGGAACAATTACATACCTTCAATATGATCTATTGAAACTAATTACTGATTCTGAAAAATGGGAAATGGAAAAAAGGCATAGCTATTGACCTTGATTAGCAGTATTTCCTGCAGAAATTAACCCTTTTCTCCCCACCAAAAAGCAAAACAATCTTCCACAAGGAGCTAAGAAAGGCCAGAAAACTTCTTAACTAACAAAATTTACATCCTTGCAAAGCAGAAAGACAAGGCAGCCAAGGCCAATCAATTCTATTTTAGAATACAATCTCATCTGGAAAACACTAAGGAGGAGGATGGCAGAAAATTATATTCAGTATCACCTTCTAAAAAATGGAATGTAGTAGAAGTGAAACCAAGTCTACAGCATGAGACCAAACTAAGCCACATCATCCCAAGAGCATTTACATATAAGCATGACAGTAGGAGAAATCTACGTGCATTTTTATATTCTATTTTCATCATGAATAGTGGAACCCTTAGATGTAGACCCCAGATAGCTTATTCCCCAATGCATTATATATAAGAAGATTGAAATAATAATTAAGAAGATGAAGTCAGGATCAAACCAAATACACACTGCTGAAGTCTGTGGTAGAGGTGATATAATCTTGAAGGCACTGAAATATTATTGTATAATATATGTCAGGGATGGGAGAAACTAATTAAAAGTCACAATCATATTGTCCCAAAACAGTGATTGAATGGTCCTTAATCACTACTGATTCATACATCTACATCTACTTTTTTTTTTTTTTAGAGAGGCAATTGGGGTTAAGTGACTTGCCCAGAGTCACACAGCTAGTAATTGTTATATGTCTGAGGTTGGATTTGAAATCAGGTCCTCCTGACTCCAGAGCTGGTACTCTATCCACTTTGCCACCTAGCTGTTCCTACTTTTCTCATTTTTTAAAGTCTTTATGAGAATGATCAATTCATAGACGATATCCTGATGAAATTATCAAAATTAAGGTGTAGACTTATGAACAATATTCTACAGTAGATCATATTTTTAATAGTCAGACAATTGACTAAAGTGTCCAGAGAATATAAGACTCCACTATGTTTATTCTTGGATTTTTTTTGTTTTTTTTTAATATATATTTTATATTTTAGACTCAAACACCAGAACTCGAATACAGAATAGAGAAAAGAAAAAGAAATATATCATAAACTTAAATATTGAAACTTAAATACAAAGTAAGAAAAGGGGAAAAAAAGCATGTCATGTGCACAACATAACATAGGAGAGGATTCAAAATATATAGCAATACATTTTCATTTAAAGAAAGCCTATATGATAAATACTACATGTTGTGTTGCAAGCTACGCATCTTTTCTTTGCTTCCTTGTAAGTTTTCTTTTGTTCTCTGTCATGTACTTTTTACTTTGTTCTTTTTTCCCCTTCCCCCCCCAAGAAGGCTACAATTAAATATGGATAGATTTATATATAGATATATGCATAAACATATACATATATACACATAAGTACATACATACATACATTTATAGACATACACTTTCCCTAACAAATTCTATACCTGATCTTTGTTTTTATGTTTGTGCATATCTCTTATTTCTTATCCCTCCTGACTCCTCTAGTTTATTTCTACCCACTACCTTTCCCTCCTGTTATTTTGCCTAGCCCCTCCTCCAAGAATCCCTCCCCTATCCTCCCATTCCCCAAAATCTAAACACCCTACTATACTCCCCTTTAGCCTATTCTCTCACCCTCCCCTCTAAAGATCCCTCTCTTATCCTCCAGAAGATATCCATTCCTTATCCTCCCATTCTCGTTGCTCTCAAAACCCTTCTATAGCCCACTTTCAACCTACCACACCATCCCCTCTAGAGATCCTTCCTTTATCCTCTCCTCCCTCCCTATCCCCTTACCATTTTATTTCTCCTGAATTAGGAAACTTTTATACTGTTTTCTCTCTCTCTCTCTGTCTCTCTAGATATATACATATACATATATATATATACAAATATTTCCCTCTTGAACCCATTCCTGATGAAAGTAGGTTACCAGAACTACCAGCCCTCCTCCTCCATCTAATTCTGCTGTTCAAATTCTTCCTCTTGCACCTCATTTGTATAAGATAATCACTCTTTTTAATTGTTCCTAGATAGTTTTACTTTTTAAAGTCATATCATACTCAGGTCTATCTCAATCTTTCTTACAAACTACCTAATTGCTAATGACAATCTTAGACATACATTTTACATAAATAAAAAGTAAATAGCCTATCCTTATTGAATCCCTTGTAATAAGTCTTTGGTATATGCCTTACGTTTCTCTTGGCTCTTGTATGTCAAATCTTCTGTTAAGTTCAGGTTTTTGTTTAAACAAAGTCCTGGAAGTCTGACAGTTGATCAAATGTCTATATTTTTTTTTCATTCAGGATTATGCTTAACTTGGCTGGGTATGATATTTTCAGCTGGAACCTCAATTCTCTTGCTCTTTGATATTTGGTATTCCAAGACCTGCAGTCCTTTAATGTGTCTGCTGCTAGGTCTTGTGTGATTCTAATTGTAGCACCATCATATTTAAATTGTTGTTGTTGTTGTTGTTGTTGTTGCTCTTAATATTTTATCCTTGAGATGTGGATTTCAGAATTTGACTATAATATTCCTATGAGTTTTCCTCATAGAAGCACTTTCAAGTGGTGATCAATGGATTTTTTTCTATTTCTACTTTCCACCCTTGTTCTAATGCTTCAGGAAAATTTTCTTTAATTATTTCTTGTATTATTCCATCAAGATTCTTCTTTTTTTGATCATAGCTTTCAGGTAGTCTAATCATTTTTATATTTTCTCTTCTTCATCTGTTCTCCAGATCAGTTGTTTTTCTTATAAGATATTTCACTTTCTCTTCTATTTTTCATTCTTTATATTTTGTTTTATTATTTCTTGTTCTCTTATAACTTCATTTGCTTCCCCTGGCCCAATTCTAATTTTCAAGGTTTCATTTTCTTCAGTAAGATTCTAGATCTCCTTTTCTAATTGGTTGACTTTCTTTTCATAGTCTTGTTTTTCTTGGATTGTTCTTAATTTTTTTTTTACTTTTTCCTCAATCTCTCTCATTATATTTTTAAAGTCTTTTTTAAAGTAGTGCTATTGGGCAGGTGACAATTTGATGGTATTCTCTGGGGTAGAAGAAGGTTTCTTTATATCAGTATCCTCTTCTGAGGATGAATCCCAGTCTTCTCTATTCTTGTGGTTGTATTCTTTCTCCTTTGCCTGTGTATTTTTTTTTGTAGTAATAGCTTAATTTTTTGTAATCACCTCTAGCCCTGGGGTATGGGGGGTGGTGCATCTGGCCTCAGATCTTCAGTTCTCCCCTTTAGCTTGGAACCAAAGCCAAACCTCCAGCCTCCTGTAAGTACACATAACCAGGGGCTATGTTTCTGTACTTCTGTACGCCCCACTGCTTCTGTACTTACCTGGAGTGTGCTGGTTCCTTCTCACCCCTGCCACTCTCTCCAGCACAGCTGGATCTGGCATTTCTTGTCAGCAGAGGTTCCCTCGATCTTCTCCCGGGTAAAAAATTCCTGTGACTGGGGCTGAGGCAGCCTCCCAACTCAGCTAACCCCAGGGGACCTTAGCCTGGAAGTGTTTACTCTTCACAGGGAGGAAACCTCTTCCTGGGATTTTCCTTCAGATATTCTCAGATTGTCCCAGGAGGACTTCTGTTGTGCACCTGTTTTTATTTATTTTAGCGGCCCCCCACTTTGTTTGCCCTGAGGAGATATTTTATCTTTATGGGGGAATATCTTGAAATCTTGGAATTTTCTGACCTACTCCCTATACTTGTTTATAAAAAGTTTTGATGGAGTAAAATGTGGTTTGCATTTTTTTTGGAGTTTTTACTTTAACAAGGAATGTACCAATAACATATTAAGATGATAAAAGATGCATAGAGGTAAATCTCTGCTATCTCTCTTTAATTATTAGTGTCAAGTGAGAAATGAAACAGGGAGCTATATGTTCATCAAAGGCATTTGATACTATCACAGAGGATGCCCCATACGGAGTGAGAAAGGAATTACCTACAAAATGGTAATAACCTCCATATATTTCTATTTGATGATGAAATTGTACTGATTGCATCAAGTTTCAGAACATTATGTTTCTTTCTGAATGAGATGCATATGTATTCAAAATATGATATCGATAAGGCCTTAATCTGTAATTTCACAGTGTAGGGAACTCCCAGGATAAAAGTCCTTCTACAAGTTCATGTTTATGCTTTCTCTGTCTTAGAAGACAGGTTCTTAATATTTTGTTGTGTCATGGCCCCCAGTTCTAGTCTGGTATAACCTATGTGCATACCCCTTCTCAGAATGTTTTAAAATAATTTAAGAAAATTCCAAATTTCAGTTAGAGGTTGATGAAAAAAGACACATTTTTTTTCTCGTCCAAGATTATAGATCCTCTGAAATCTGTCTATAGATCCCTAGAGGGTGAGGGCTATAGGGATCCATGAGCCATAGGTGAAGAAGCCCTGTCTTAAAGAGGCACCGAGAGCACTGAGAGGTTGTGACTCACCCAGGATCACATGGCCGATATGTGTCAGAGACCATGACTTGAAACCAAGCCTTTCTGGCTCAGTTGTGTATTTTGAGGCTCTGTAAAGACTGTTAATGAAGGAACCTACCTGGAGCTATTAGTACATGGATACATTGATGGAGCTGTCATTTCGCTGATGGGAGGTGGGGGGTCTCATAGAACCTAGATTAGGAAGGAAGTTAAGGAAGTAGAATAGAAGGAAGGAGGAAAACATTTATTAAGTTCCTATTCTGTGCCTTGCACAGTGCTAAACTCTTTACAGATGTTATCTCATTTGATTTTCCCAACCAGGAGACAGGTGCTATTACTTTCTGTATTTTACATTTGAGGAAACTGAGGCAGCCAGATTAAATGACTTGTTTAAGATCTTGTAGCTAGTAAGTGTTTGAGGCCAGATTAGAATTCAATTCTTCCTGATTCTAAGCCCAATACACAATCCGCTGTCCGACATAGTTCCCTTGGGAACCTAATGATCAACAAATTTATTATGTCTCCTTAAGGAAATGGAAGCCTAGAGATGTAAAACAAACCAGATTAAGTGTCAAAATAGGAATTTGAACACAGGTCTTTGGATTCTATATCCAGTGTTCATTTCCCCCCACCCACCCAGCTACCTTCTCATCCACTAATACAGACCACAAATACCTCTTCATCTTCTTTCTGTGTTTTTTGCCTATTTTTGCCCATGAATTCTCTATAAGTAATTATCCATAACATCAGAGGGATCTCTCTATTTCTTTAATTTCTCAGGAGTACCATCATAACACTTAAATGTAGTATAAGCATCTTAAAAAGCAAGTTTACAAGGTCTTTATGAGAAATTAATGCTATTACTAGGAAAGTAATGACTATAAATAAATTACTTTAAGAATTTAAACACTGTTTTACTTATCAGGGAGAACAACGGTTTTAAATGAAAGGTACATGAGTTTCAAAATTATAGCCAAGCCAATTCAAAATGCTGCTGTGGATAGCATAGTAGTCTGGTTTTTTTTTTAATGTATACTCCATTACTTTAATACTACGTCTTCTAAAAAATGATGACTCAATTTTATCCATAATTTGACAAGAAAATGGATTAACTTTACTCTGTAAATGTGGTTTCTGATAAAATACAGACATGTGTATATGTGTATAGGTAATATAATTTATTACCAGGGGTGTGGAAAATTCCACAATAATCCAATATTGGAGTAAACATAAGGCCTATCAGAATATTGTGCTATCAACAGAATGGTTCTTAGGCATTAGCAATTAAGCTTTTAAATTAATCTTTCGAACACCACTACTAGTCAACAGTAATACAGCCTTGAGATATAGTCTATGTTCTGTATTTTAGCAGAAACCACATTTACAGTGTAAAAAGAACCCATTTTCTTGTCAAATGATGCATAGAATTGAGTCATCATTACTTTTTTACAGCATAGTATTAATAATAGTATGAACCTAGAGACTATAGCATACCTTAGTCAGAGCTAAAACACAAAAATCCACCTTAAATTTTCTGCCTTTCTGAGGAAAAGAGACATAACTTTACAGAATCTGAATCTCTCTATTGCAGCTATAAATAGGACACATTTTATTATAGAAGAAAACTTCCTTTTATATATTCAAAACAATGTACTTTGCAGGAGAGTAAAAATTTTAGAATGCCCTTAAAAATTATCATGACACGTATTGAGAAAGAGGTAGGGCTATTAGGAGAAATGAGAGGAGTAATCTTGAGAAATGACAGGTGATAAGATACAGCGACTTTTTTTTTTAGCTTTTATCACCATACCATTAAAAGTCAGAGTCCCATTCACAAAGTAGAATCTCAAATGTAGCACATATGAAAATATGTTTTTTATTCTCTCTTAAAAGAATTTTACTTTTGCAGACTTTAGAAATGTAACTCTTAGCTTTTATTTTAAAAAGAAAGCCAGCATAAACTCTACCTACATGCTTTTGCTGCAGGGGACCTTCCAAATACTATTTCAGGTTGACTTTTATAGAGTCAGCAAGAAAGAGAAAAATAAGACATTCATTATGTAAGCTGGGAAAATGAATGCTACTAATGGTGTCCCGAAAAGGGATGTGCTTCAGCAGCAAGCATGGCAAAATTCCATGCTAATGAAAATTAGATTTTACAAAACAAAAATGCACTATGTCATCCTCTCATATATGCTCGATTCTAAGACATTGGTGGTAAATCTCAACACTTTAATAATTTTCACCCAGTTGAACTTCTAAAACCCTTTAAGTCTGGACCACGCATATTGTCTTTCATTTGAGCCCTACAAGTATTTGTCTTGTTTCCCCAACAATAATGTAAATATCCAAGAAATATAAAACACTTTTCATTTTTCCTTGTCTATCAACTAAAACATTTCCAAGTGCATGGAAGCCTTCAGCTAATATTTATAGGATGAATAGGAACAGGGATTGGGCCTAGAATTCATTGGCATAAAGAAGTCCTAACTGAGAAAACTCTCTTTACCATCATGTTAATATCTTGTCTCTAACATAATTTTCCAGAATGGTCTAGAGCAGAGTTGGGGAATCTGCAACCTCAAGGACATATGTGACCTTCTAGGTCCTGAGGTGTGGCTCTCTGACTAAATCCAAACTTCACAGAACACTGTGGCCTGAAGGTCCAAGGTTCCTCACCCCTGCTCTAGATTATATGTAGCCAATATGTGGCATGAGCTCAGGTCTTACTGGCTTTGAGGCCAAATACGCCACTGTACCATGATAGCATGACTGGTTTAAAATGACTTTTCAACACTTAAACTGTCATCAAGTTTCCTGTATAACAGTTTCATCAATACAAATAATTTAGCAAATACCATTAGAATATCCAGTTCTCTATAGCTAGGCTATTTCTTTGTACCATCTGGTAAAACTGCTGGTCACAAGGGCTTAAGAGTGTCATGATCTATGTCAGCTTGATGCAACTGGAAGGGAGTCTGTGATTTAGGTAAAGAGTTAAAACTTCATCAAAGTAGTAGGAAATATTTAGCGAACTCCTTTGTCATGCTCACTTAGCACTTAATCAGATATGCCATTAATAAATGAATTTGTCCATGCTTTTTTCCATCCTGTGCAACTCTTGTTCATTTTCTCTCCAAAGTTCACCCCCAGGAAATCCACCAATGTGCTGCAAGCCTTCCTTTCTTTTTATTGATCTTAGGGTACCACTGGAACACTCTGACTGTTCACTCTATCTTGCCATGTGACTAGTTCATCTTCTTCTCCTACTATATCATTTCTTTATGATATCTTTTTCTCTAGTTCTAAGTAGACCCAAATTGCTTAAATTACCTTGTGTGTGATACTCATCTTTAGTTCTTTGGAGGTGGTGGGAGTCCCCATCTTGCTCCATGCAACAACATTAGCAGCTATTGAAAAGAAAAAATTTTGCTTTCAGGAGAAGCATGGGGGTCAGTAAAAATTCTTTGCAATTTCCTAAAATCAATCAAGTACACTCCCGTCCTTTTACAACTCTGGGTCCAACTCAATATCCATCTGTACTGCTTGTGATACACACATACACACACATACGTATGTGTGTATGTGTGTATGTATGTATACATGTGTATATATGTATATATATACTGATAGACAAGCTCTATAAAGTTTCCATCTAAAGCATGTTGAAATGTAGAGAATAGACGATCAATGTATAATATGGCAACAAAGTAAACTCAGTGCTCGAGAGTTACATCTAGATGGAGATCATTGTCTATTCTCAACATTTCTTATGCTTTGGCAGCCTGTCCATAGTTTAAAGTCTATTCATGTTATACCTTAAATTTCATGCCTTTTATGTCCCCAAACATTTTGAAAAGCATGTCTTATTGTCTCTAACCTGTGACAGGGTGACTAAAACTGTTCCTCTTTCCCTATGTGGATATATTTCTCTCTAAACTGTTTTCTTATTCTTTCATTCTTTTATAACTCTTTTGTGTGTGGCTTTTCACGTCTTGCAATATTTTTTTTTCCTTAGGCTAAATTGCCAACTTTTATCCAAAGCCTTTTCATATGTAATTGCCTTGGCTCTGGCCTAGTACAAAAATTAGAAATTCTCTGTGCCCCCATGTTTTGGGGTATCTAGAGCATAGGAGTTATTATGACTAGTGGGAGCAAGAAACTTAGCTTCTGTGATACTGGTTGCTTCAGTATATTCTTCCAACAATAGATCAATTCACTGAAACAAATAAGGTAAACCAATTGACTTAATTGACCAAGCAAGTCTATATAAACAGTTAATATAGCAAAATGATATGGCAACAGCCTCAATGGAATTTCTACTGGCATTTGTTATTGACTCACTGATATAATACTGAGAATTCCTATGTTCTCACATTAGGAGATATTTTTCAGTACTGTTTTAATTTCTATCATCAGTAAAAACAAAACAAAACAAAACCCTTAAATTAGTATGCTTTCTGAAAAAATTGCTAAGACCTCAATTAACATGTGTGAGGGGACCAATCCATGTACCAAAGGAGGACCAAAGATATTTAGCATTATGAATTCTTCCCTTCCATCTTTCTTTCAAGAAAGATTCTGGTGTAAACTACTTTCTAGGCAGTGGATGATATTGTTAATGAAAGAGTCTAATATGTCTGTATTCCTCCAAAGCGAGTGCAGTCAGTCAGTTTTTGCTATGGTGACATTATATATAAATCAAATAGGTTATGTTTTAAAGTCTAGTTTCAGTCTCCTTTACTCCAGCTCCTCAAACTCACATAAGAAATTAGAGGTGAGAGTGCACCTTTATTTTGTGTTTGCTTTTTCTGTGCTCTCATGTCTAGAAATATCCCCTCAGAAGACAGGTGTCTTAAACAAAGATGTGAATTTTTGTATGAGATTTCTTTTTCTCCTATATGTAACTGGAATGATATAAAACAGAGGTGAGCAAAACCTTCCCCATGGCCCCCAAGCTAAGAATGGCCTTTATATTTTTAAATACAGTAGAGCTGTTGGGCAGACTGGAGTTTGCCAACCACAAATATAAAGGAAAGTAGGATTTTGTCATAATAATACATCATTCAGACAGTAACTGATTAAACCGTTAATGATGTTTTGATTTTTATAGAAAAGACAAGACAGAGAGAGACAGAGACAGGAACAGAGAGAAGGAGAGTTGATGATGAACATCATTCATGTTGGTGAAGCAACATTGTTGCTTCTTTATTATATGATTTATTTATTCTTGTCTGTTTGGGGGTGGCCCTTGAACTAAGAAAGTATCTAGAGAAGAGTAAGTCCTTATTTACTTCAATTAGATTTTAGCCTTGGGTGTTTTCTAGCAAGCATTTAAGCTAATACTGGAAGAGATCAGCTTCAGAGTTTCAACAGTGAATTGCAGCTCTTTATTGAATGAAAGTAGCCACAGACACTTCTCCTGCACATCTAATTTTGGAAAGTTTTCTCTGTATTTCTTGATTATAGCCTCCCTCGTATGAAAATATTGACTAAGTCTAGCATATAAATATCAAATTCAAGCACAGTATCCTTTCCTGACAAGCCATATCTCCTAAGAAGCCTGGATAGTTTAACTTGTAGTAAAAGCTAGGTATGAAAGTGGGAATATAAATTAAACACTAATGTGTTTCATAATTGTCTACCTTCAGTCTTAAGATGTAATTATCATATCATAGAATATAATCCCCTTTATATCATTGATCATTAATGTATAGGTTTAGACAATGCAGGCCAAATTTGTCCCTCAAAATAATTACATGCAATACTCTTATATAATATTAGTTTATAAAGCATGTGGCAATCTTGTTTATCAATATAAACATGCATTTTATATACATATTCATGTATAAATATTTTTAGAGTTGCATATCATACAATGCATGTAGCCTTCTTTCTATCATATGTATACATATACAATGTGGATATATACATGTGTTTACATATATACACACATGTGTATGTATGTGTATGATCATAAAGTGTGATCTGAATAATCCTAGGTCAACAAGTAAAACTTATTCTAAATAGGCTACCTAAAAATTGTTGATCACAAAGCTCTATTTGAACTCCAGAAACCCTAGAACAAGGTAGGAAGAATCAACTAAACATTTTTCCTGCTCCAAAGATCAAGAAAGGGCCAATGGTAATGCTGGCCCAAAGGTGTGCTTGTATATTTGGCTTACATATCTATGCTTAAGATGGGTTATGATCTACATTTTGGGAAGAAGAACCCACAGATGTATTACCTAAATATGAAAACATACTTCTACATATATGCACATAGGCACAGAGGTAAAGGGAGAAGTGATAAGTAACTAGCTCAGCTGCAGTTAACCAGAAACCAAAATTCCTTTTGTAATTTTTGGAAACACTTAATCTGTTTTTACATGCATAAATCACCTTCCTTTCCTGGATACGTCCTCATATCTGTGTTTGCATTACACTGCCTGTGTAACTGTTCCTTTTCAATTTCATTTTATGGATTTTGATCCATGTTACTCCTCTTTACTATTAGTGTTCCCCAATTATCTGGTCTGGACCTCTTTCTCTCCCATTGGTTCCACTGATTGCAATTATCTTATCTATTCATGTGTCTCTCAGAACTATATATCCAGACCTGTGTCCCTCTCCTGAGCTTCAGTCATGCATCAATAAGACCCCTATTTTCAAATTTGATATCTAGTAGATATCTCAAATTTAATGTGTCCACAATGAAAATTCATTCTCTTTCTCCTCTAAACCTCCACTCTTTCAAATTTCCATATAATTTTTAAGGTCATCAACATCTTCCCATTAATTCAGGCTCTCAACCTCAGTGTCATGCTCAACTTCTCAATCTCACTCATCCCATATAAAAAAATAAAAAATCTTGTCATTTTCTACCTTTAAAACATCTCTCATATGTGGACACTTCTTTCCACTTCTGCAGTCACCACCCTAATTCAGGTTCTCATTACCTATCTCATGGACTATCACAATAACCTTCTAATTGATTTCTTTGCCTCATTTCACTCCACTCCTATCCATCCTCTACTTAGCTGCTAAAGTGATTTTCATGAAGTTCAGTACTAGTCACAGTATTTCCATATTCAATAAACTCCATTGGCTTCCTATTATTACCACATTTTAATATAAAGACCTTTTTTTGGACTTTTGAAACCATTCACAACCTGGGTTCTTTTTTCCAGTGTACATATTTACTTTCCTCCATGCACTTTGTGATCCAACTATCCTGTTCTGCTAACCATTCCTTGCACATCTCCATCTTCTGTTTCCCTGTTTTGTCCTTGGCTGGAATGCTTACCTTCACTTGTGACAATCTCCGGATTCCTTCAAGGCTTAGCTCAAGAATTACCTTCCACAACAGGCTTTTCCTAGTCTTGTCTACTGAGACAGAAAGCCTATTTAAGACAGTGCTTACCATATAATATATAATTAATAAATGCTTGCTGAGTGATTGATATACATTTATACATGTATATATACATATATGTATATATACATATATACACACATACACATATATCTATGCATACACACATTTTATATATGTACATATATATATATGAAATATGAACCATTTGACTGTTTTATAACCTGATAAACTGAGCTTTTATTTTAAACATTAAGTTTTTTTGTGTTTAGAGAAATAATGTTGACTATTTCTGTTTATATAAGCATGCTGGTACACATGTAACTAGTTTCCTCATTCTTGAATAAATTTAGTAAGACTTAATTGCCCAAATGACTTTTCATACTACCTGTACTAAAAAATTTAATTCTATGACACCTATACATAGTACATTGATTCCTCTTAATAACCAGTCCATCACTCTAGTTCTTTATTTTACGAAATATTGCAAAACTTTTATCTTAATGATAATATCCAATTGTGAACCTCAAGGTCAAAATAATGTCATTTTCCTTTGTTATTTTTCATCATTGAACTGTTCTCAGTTGTATTATTGCTGTCAGGTTGTGCATACAAGAAGACATCAAATACAGTTATTGAGAGAAAATAGCAGTGTTTGTTCTGACTCTTTTCTAGGCCACTGTGTCCAGTACAATTGTTATTTAATAGCTATCTCATCCTCTAATTTGTCTAGGGAATCGTGGTTTATTTTTTTAAGTTATCATAGTTTTTAGATGCTTCTTCATGCTGTGTCCTCAGGGTCGTTATTTCTAAATGAAGCTTTTCAGGCAATATTTTTCAGGCACACATTTAGAACCAATTTCACTTAAAGTGATTGATATTTAATGAAACATTATATATGCACATATACATGTATATCCATTCATCTATATTTCATAATATGTGTAAATATGCATATTTATATGTGTATATGCATGCTAAAATAGATAGAACTTGTGATTCTGTATATAAAAATAGTGATAGATGAATACATATTACTTAGCAACAGTTTCATCCCCAGGCACTGTATTCCTTTTGCACTCCATTTGATTCTGACATGGGTTTATCAGAGAGAGTAGCAATACAGCCATTATCACTTGTGACCCACAAAGGTACAACCTCTGTCCTCTTCTGCAATTTACCATCTCTGGAACCAGGTTTTACTGTCCTTCTTCATGTGTGAATTTATGCTTATCATTAACCCAATCTCTCCTTTTATGCTTTTCACTAAACAAAGATCAGTTTGCTCCACTTAGGTTTCATTTACTGAACATGGAACCATTTCTGTAAAGAATCTATATCTAGAAAATTCTACATTACATACCTGATCTTAGCCAAAAGGGTAAGAAGAAATCTAAGGCTTTTGTATTCTAAATGAGCCCAGCTCAAGTATTATGTCTAGATATTAACACCAAAAATAAAAAAGAAATACATTAGTAGCAATGATATGCACTTCTAGGATTTAATCTTTTGTTGAAATTGTTTTCAGTATTAAATATTTTGATAAATAATTTAATTAACATATTCTTTGTGACATTATGCAAAATTACAGGTTTAAAGTGAATTTAAAATATAGGAAGCACTTGTATAAACATTCAAATGGAAATAAGAAAAATTATTTCTCTGAAATCTCAACAGCTAGCTTCCTTTTCCTGGGTTTGTTTTTAGTTTATTTAGTCAGCCGTTGTCTTATCTGTAGCACAACACAGTGACCATACATACCCTATTTATGAAACATAAACAATTTCATATTTTATTGAATTCCCTCAATTTAAAGTACTGATATTTCATCCAAAAGAAATGGAAAACTTATGGACTTCTAATATTTTAAGAATCTCAATGTCAGTGTAACCCAGGCTCAGAAATTTCTATCCTGAGCCTATTTACTCTGGCAGGCTTGGTTTCAAGGGATAAGTAGTTGCTTCTCCCTTCAGTGATCTAATGCAAACCCTGAGGGTTTGTGGTTATCTTTCTAATGTTATTCCTAATGAGTTCCCACTAGTGTGCTCCCCCTTTGATTATCAATTGATATCAATTAACTAGAAAGTCTTAATTAACTATTAGAAATGAGCATCTACTAAGTTAGTATAAAAAAATGGGATTAAAGCATCCTTGCCAGAGGATAGAATTTATAATCTTCAGCCAATACCAATATGCCTTATATCATCTCATTTCATCTAATGGCTTTCATTCCCAAAATTGATTAAGAACTTTTTATACCTAATTTAATGATTTTAGTGATTTATTGATTGAATAGAAGTCTCACCTGATAAAGGTATGAGTTTGTAGAATGTCTTGGTAGTTACTTAATTCATGTAGGGATAATTAATTGATTCATTCAAACAATACTTCCTCTACTGTTACACCAGACAAAATAGTTTGTATTCATTTTGTATATGTTTGTTTTTCCTAATTTGTGATCATACTGCAATTCCCACCCAACAGAATTAGAGCATAATTTCATTGAGGAGAGGAGCCATTTCATTTTTGTCTTTGTATTCCCAGCACTTAGCAAAAAGTAGGCATTTAATAAATCTTGTTATGTAAATGAATGGCTCTATTTTTGACATAGTAGAGAGTTCTCTTCAAAATTTTGCTCTAATGTTTCATTTTAGAATGAAATTGACATGACTTCTTAGTGGCCATGTCAGCAGAGAGCAAATTTTGTCAGATTCTATCAAGGCAAAAATACTTTGAGTAAAATTATGGAGGAAGAGTCATCATCTAATATTTAGCCTACCTAATTATATAGTGTATCATCACCACCACTAGGGTTGGCCATTAAGTCATGAGTTATTTGGCCATGACAACTCAAGAACAAAGAAAAATTGGGAATGGCCTGAATTCCTATATATTCTACCTCTTCTGCAGTGGTAGTGCAGAGTGGAGGAAAAGAAAGCAGAGAGTTTTGAGATTCATGCAGTTTTAGGCCTTCTATGAACATTAACTTAGCATCTTTGTCCCCTAACGAGTTGACATATCACAGTAAGAACTGAACCATATCATTGTTAACAATCTCAATAGAAATGAAATCAAATAATTTAAGGAAGTTATAGATAAAAAGAAAGATGGCTTATACTCTTTCCTTAGCAGAGTAAATAAAGGAATGGGTAGATTCAGTGTTATCATATACCCAAAGGCAGTAAGAAAAATCTTATGAGATATTTGATAATATAAGGAATATTGTGGAGTTCATGGTGACAATAAGAAAAAAAGACCACAACAAAGATAATTGAAGCTCAAACACCAGTATCTGATGCAGAAAATCAAGACATGGGGAAATCCTATGATAAACTAACAAAATCCTCTAAAATAGAAGTGGGGAACCTGCGGCCTGGAGGCCACATGTGGCCCTTTAGGTCCTCAAGTATGGCCTGTTGATTGAATCCAAACAGAACAATTCTGTGATGTTTGGATTTAGTCAAAGAGTCACACTTGAGGATCTAGAGGGCCACATATGGCCTTGAGGCCGTAGGTTCCCCACCCCTGCTCCAAACCATGGTGATTTAGAAAGGCAGAATGATGACATGAAAAGAAGGCCTGATTTGGAATCTCAGGACAAGGATTTTCATCTTACCTTTTATTTTTATTACCTATATGACTTTGCACAAATCACTTAAATTATTTGACCTTCATTTTCCTTATAAGTAAAATGAGGTGATTAAACTAGATGAACTCTTTTTTTCCTCCCAAATCTAAATCCATGATCTGTTATCTATGACTTTAATGCAAGTGTATATAAAAGAGGGCATGCTAAAATAATAAATGGGAAAATATGCTTCAAATTACATAATGAAAGAGGACAAAAGTTTTTAGACTATTCAAAAGACTTAATCCTATATCTCAATGATTTTCTTTAATGATAGAGTTAATGATAGAGTCAGACAGTATTGGATATGGTAAGCATGACAACTGTAGCATGAAAAATTAAATTGACTATTCTTTAGCAAATAGGAAACTAATGGTTACTAATGTACGTATCTTATCAGAATCGGTGTATGGACCCTGTGCTATCTAACAATCAGAGCAAAAATACAAGTCAACATCAGATTAGACACAAGGATACAAATGAGGAGATATTACATGTAATTACAGCAGCTGTATTATGACCTATTCAAATAAGATTTCAAAAATGGAAAAGAGATCAAGGAAATGATACTGACATGGATGATCATCATGTCCTATGGAAGTTTAAGTAACATAAATCAGTTGTCACAATGAGAAAACCCAAAGAGCCTAGAAACCACCTCAGCCAGCGCATATTTTGGATTACCTTGCTTCTGGCTAAGGTTGTACCATCTTGGACTATAAATTCACTTGCAAACATTTACCAAGCAGGCAATGAACTAGTATGAGTTGTTACTGGATCATAACGTAGCAGTGATAGAGGCAAATATGAGTCTTTGGAAATGTTAATGTAACACCCATACAATCCAGAACATTTTAAGAACATTTATATATGAAACTGGAAGGAGGACAGCAGATGAGAAAAAATGCATCAGATCTATTTCTGTCATGATATTCATCATCAGCCTTAGAATTATCACTTAGACTCTAATGACTTAGTTCTTATTATGCCACATGAGGAAGGGAGTCCATAATAAGTACATACAGAAAAATCCCTTATGGAAGTAGAATTATTTGAAAAGCACTAAAGTAGAAGTTCTTAGCCTGGCATTAGTGAACTTTTATAAAGTATATTTTGGAAACTACAATAGTAATTTAATTCATTGTTCAGTCATTTCATTCATGTCCAATTCTTCTGACCCCATTTGGGTTTTCTTTTATCTTTTTATTAATTTATTTATTTTTAGTTTTCAACATTCACTTCCCCATGATTTTGATTTCCACATTTTCTCCCCATCTCACCCTTACCCCCATCCCAACACATCATGCATTTTGAATACCCCTTCCCCTAATCTGCCCTCCCTTCTATCACCCCTCCCTTTTCTAATTCCCTTCCCCTTCTATTTTCCTGTAAGGCAGGATAGATTTCTATACCCCATTGCCTGTATATCTTATTTTCCAGTTGCGTGTAAAAACAATTTTTAACATTTGTTTTTAAAACTTCAGGTTCCAAATTCTTTCCCTTCCTCCCTCCCCACATACCATCATTGAGAAGGCAAGCAACTCAATATAGGCTATTCATGTGTAGTCATGCAAAACACTTCCATAGTAGTCATGTTGTGAAAAACTAACTAGATTTCCCTTCATCCTATCCCACCCTCTGGTTATTCCATTCCCTCTTTTGAGCCTGTCCCTCCTCAGAAGTGTTTGCTTCTGATTACCCCTTCCCAAATCTGCCCTCCCTTCTATCATCTCCCCCTCTCATTCCCCTCCCCCCAATTTTCCTGAAGGGTAAGATAGATTTCCATACCCAACTGAGTATGTATGCTATTCCCTCCTTAAGCCAAATCTGATGAGAATAAGAGTCACTTATTCCCTCTCACCTTCCCCCACTTCCCCTCCTCTGGAAAAACTTTTTCTTGTCTGTTTTTTGTGAGATAATTTACCCCATTCTATCTCTCCCTTTCTCCTTCTCCCAGTATAATCCTCTCTCACTCTTAAATTTTATCTTGTAGATATCACCCCTTCATCTTCAACTCACCCTGGGCTATCTGTCATCTATCTATCTATCTATCTATCTATCTATCTATCTATCTATCTATC
>NW_020954559.1:32791811-32833529 GCF_900497805.2 Vombatus ursinus
ATCTATCTATCTATCTATCTATCTATCTATCTATCTATCTATCTATCTATCTATCTATCTATCTATAAATAAATACATTTTCCCCTCCAACTACCCTAATACTGACAAAGGTTTCATGAGTTACAAAAATCATCTTTCCATGTATAAATGTAAACAGTTCAACCTTAATAAATCCCCTATAATTTCTCTTTCCTGTTTGCCTCTTTATGCTTCTCTTGAGTCTTGTATTTGAAAGTTGAATTTTCTATTCAGCTCTGGTTTTTTCATCAAGACTGCTTGAACATCCTCTATTTCACTGAATGTCCATTTTCTCCCCTGAAGGATTATACTCAGTTTGACTGGGTATGGGTAGATGATTCTTGGTTGTAATCCCAACCCCTTTGACCTCTGGAATATTATATCCCAAGCCCTCTGATCCCTTAATGTAGAAACTGCTAAATCTTGTGTTATCCTGATTGTGTTTCCACAATACATGAATTGTTTCTTTCTGGCTATTTGCAATATTTTCACCTTGACCTGGGAACTCTGGAATTTGGCTATAATATTCCTAGGAGTTTTCCTTTGGGAATCTCAGGAGATGATCAGTGGATTCTTTCAATTTCTATTTTGCCCTCTAATTCAAAAATATCAGGGCAGTTTTCCTTGATAATTTCTTGAAAAATGATGTCTAGACTCTTTTTTGATCATGACTTTCAGATAATTTTTAAATTCTCTCTCTTGGATCTATTTTCCAATGAGATATTTCACATTGTCTTCTATTTTTTCATTCTTTTGGTTTTGTTTTACAATTTCTTGATTTCTCATAAAGTCATTAGCTTCCATTTACTCCATTCTAATTTTTAAGGATTTTCTTCAGTGAGCTTTTGGACTTCCTTTTCCATTTGACCAATTCTCTTTTTTAAGACATTCTTCTGCTCATTGGCTTTTTGGACCTCTTTTGTCGTTTGGGTTAATCTATTTTTTAAGGTGTTATTTTCTTCAACTTTTTGGGGGTCTCCTTTAGCAATCTGTTGACTTGTTTTCATGATTTTCTTGCATCACTCTCATTTCTCTTCCCAGTTTTTCCTCTACTTCTCTTACTTGCATTTTAAAATCTTTTTTGAGCTCTTTCATGGCCTGGGACTGATTCATATTTTTCTTGGAGGCTTTGGATGTAGGAGCTTTGACTTTGTTATCTTGTTCTGGTTGTATGTTTTGATTTTTTTGTCAAAAGTAAGATTCTATGGTCTGACATTTTTTGTGCTGTTTGCTCATTTCCCCAACCAATTACTTGAGTTTTAAACTCTTTGTTAAGGTAGCAATCTGCTTCCCGTGTGGAGAATGCAATGTCCCAACCTTTGGGGGTTTTGTACAGCTGTACTTCTAGGGACCTATAAATTTTCAGTTCTTCCAAGGTGGTATGATCAAGAGTGAGGTCCTTTCCTGGCCTGTGCTCTGGTCTATGAGTGACCACAAGCACTCTTTTCTGCCTTGGAACTGTGAGGAGGATTCCTTCTCCACCGTCACTACAAGCTCCACCACGCCAGCACTCCTCCTTGCCCCAGGATCACCACCCAGAACTGTGACCCAGATCCAAGCATGGGCAAAGCAAGAGACTCCTGCCTCAGCACCAGCAGAGAGATCACTGCAATCTGCCTTTAATCAGCCACTTGATCCCCCCTCCATCTGTGGGCCAAGAGCTCTGGAGCTCCAGAAACAGCTGCCATCCTGGGGCTGCACTGACCCTGGGGCCAGACCAAACTCCTCTATTACCATGGTCCAATAAACCTTTCCTACTGACCTTCTAAGTTGTCTTTGGTGTTTGTGGGTTGAGAAGTCTGGAAACCACCACAGCTCCCCTTGATTCAATCCCCTGAGGACTGCTCTAGTCCCTGAGGCCTGGTCTTTGCCTGGATGGCGCACACTGAACTGTGTTCATCTCCCAGTCTGGCAAAACAGACCTTTCTGATCTACCAGCTAGTTTGCTTGGGATGGAAATTTGTTTCACTCTGTCTTTTTGTGCTGCTCTATAATTTGTTTAGAGCCATTTTTTACAGGTATTTGGAGGGGTTTGGGGGAGAGCTCAAGCACGTCACTGCTTTTACTCTCCCATCTTGGCTCTTCCCTCACCCCCCCCCCATTTGGGTTTTCTTTACAGAGATACTGGAGTGGTTTGTCATTTACTTCTTTTGTGAATTAGTTAAACAGAGGTTAAGTGACTTACCCAGGGTCACATAGCTAGTGAGTTTCTGAGGCTGAATTTGAACTCAGGTCTTCCTGACTCCAGGCCTAGCTCTATCTACTAAGCCACTAACTTAGCTCTATCCACTAAGACCTAGTTGCCTATCAATTTAATATATTCATTTAATTTTTATCCTATGTATTTTATGAATTAAAAAATATTTTGAGAAGGAACTTACAGGCTTCACTAGACAGACAAGGGTTTAAACACAAGTTACAAGGAGGTTAAGAAACTCTATACTTACTAATCACTTTTCAAGATATTTGAAAAATGAAAATATTCTGAATAATTTGAAAAGCCATAGATGCCCTTATTACTTTAATAGGGCTGAAGACATCAAGAGGCTATTAGTAACACCTAATCCATATTCTTGTTTTATTTAACACCTCTAGTTGCATAATTTAATAGATACTGAATTGCAATAGAAACTGAAGAACTCTTTCAGTGATTCTAACTTCATCCATGCAAAAAAAAATTCACCTTTAAAAATTAATATCAATATGCAGGTGATACTAAATGACTATACATTGTAAAGTATCATGATCTCCAAATAAAAATGCAGGTAATCCAAAAGACACTAGATATGTATAGTGTAACTAAAGTCATCTGGAGCAAATTCCCAATGATAATTAGCTTGCAATATGTTATTTAAAAATATGTTATCCAGTAAATATATGAAAAACAACAACAAAAAGAATATGCCAATCATACTATAAGAGTGGAGGTGACATAGGGTCAACTGTAGTATTGCATTGGTACCCAAAGAATGTTACAAGACTCTGAGGAAGGTCTCCATTATATTGAGTAGATATGTCTTATGGAGGATAAATGGTAAGAAATGGACAAGAATCATGTAGGACATGAAGGTCTGAGTTGTGATCTCTACTGGTGCATAAACTAACCATATTAATTAGTCACATATCCTTTAAAATATGAAAGTAAGCAGTGCAAGTCATTAAAAATTTTGAACAGATGAATGTGGTAAAATAGTATTTTAGGAATCATATTCTGGTAATAGAGCAGAAGGATATTTTTTGTGGGGGGGATAAATTGAAGGCAAGAAAATCAATGAGGAGTCATGAGATGAGTGCATACAATTAGATGATCATGGTAGAAATGTATAAAAAAGGACTTTTTCAAAAATCCTCATGCAAGAATAGCTGTTGAAATGTGTTAATTGCCAGAATATAAAGAATGAGGATTAAAAACATTTGGAAAGGGTTACAAGAACATTTAGAGTCCAAATGACTGCCAAAATGATGGTACTATCAAGAGAAATAACCCTTTCTGAGTGAAGGTGGGGGGAGGTGATGAATTCCATTTTAGAATTGTGTGATATGTTGTACTAAACCTCTAAAGTCTCTTCCAACTCAAATAACTTTAGAATTCCAAAACAATGTAGTTGTCTGTGAGCTTAATAAGAATATAATACCACAACGTACTCTTCCTTTTGGTATCTTGCACATTGCAAACCATTACAATGCCTTGAGTATAATTGACACTTAACAAATACTGATTAAATTGAATGTTGACTTTGAAATAATATTGGGGCATCCAACTGGGAATGTTCCATAGTTGTTTAAAGGTACTTCAGAAATAAGTCATGAATTCTGTACACCTTCAGTCAAAATTTCAGGTCTTGGACTCCATGACTTTTTTCTAGGATTAAAAAAAAGATCCAGTTTATATTAATACTATACAAAACACACAGTAATGCTCAACAATTATGTTAGAAGGGATAATTCTACTTTGTTTATGACAATCTAAAGATTTTATACAGTTAGAAGGAAGGTAGGGATTATCCAGATTTTGAAAGTAATTTATACTGATATATTTGTCCTTCAGCAGAATGGGGAAAAAGATTTATGTAGACATCTAAATTTTACAAATAAAACAGGATTCACTTTTGTGAGTTCATTCAAATGAACATTTATTTAATATGCTATATTTTATAAATTTGCAAAAGTAAATTTTTCTCTACACAACCTTAGTAATCCAACATCTAGGTGATTTTTGTCAAAGCAAATGGTGACATCTACCCATTCTCAGTTATGCTCATAAGGATACAGCACTTACATGATTTGAAATTCAACAAATAGGAAATTTTTTAGTCTCCTATTCTGATTTCACTGATAAACAGTATTCAGTGGGGAGACAGTGATATTCAACATCAGCTCATATTTTCATATATAATTATGATGGCTAAACTCAGAAAATATTAATACCTAAAGAAATGGAGAACTTTTAATGTCATAATAAAGCATGGCAAACAATTGTGTTGTCAATTCTGTGATAATTCCATATTAATCTTTCTTTTTTCATAGATGTAGAGATGTCATTTAAGTATAAAACATCTTTAGTGTCTCCCATTACTATTAAGCAAAAATTTTAACTCTTTTGACTAACATTCAAAATCTTTCACAGTCTGGCATTACAGTACCTTTCCAGCCTTATTGCATATTATTCCCCTCCATCTATTCCAGCCAAAATGGACTACACTCCAGCCTCTAAACATATCTTTTCTTCTTTCACTTACATGCATTTTACTTGTATTGTTCCTTATGCTAGCAATACCTTCCCTTTGCCTTACCTGTTGCATTCCTATATATCCTTTAAAGTGCATCTCAAATCCCACCTTCTCAGATATTCTTCCTATTGCGTTGGTCAGTAATGACCTTTTACCTCAGATATCACATGATTTTGGCTATCTCTAATGGTCTTATCATGTAATATTATAGATGATTACTGAGTTTGTGTCATCCTCATATAAAAATGTAAATTTCATGAAGAGAGAGACTATGATTTTGGCTAAATTTTGTATTTTCCCCAGAACCTTGCAGTGTTGTACACAAAATTCATCCTTAAATTTTTTGTTGAATTAATGAATGAATTCTAATATTTTTTTTAGTTGAGGTTTTTTATCTACTCATTACTGCCTATCAGTTAATGATACTGTGCTTGAATTCCAAACATATGTGAGAATTTCACACATCTTGCATTTCCCAGCAGGGACTTAAGCTTAGTCAATATTTTCATATAATGACAGTTGGCAATGAGTACAAAGTGCCTTAATTAAGCCAACAAGTTATTATCCTTTACAACAGAAGTGTAAACAGGATGCTGATTCATAAATTTGCTAATTGTTCTTCCTTGATGCCAAACTGGTTCAGTTCACGTTTAGTTATAAAATACATACATCTATGAAATCAGAGGGAGTAAACCAAAACATGTAGTTCACTTTATGTGGTTTTATAACTACAATAACTAACATTGAGACAGGGTTTCATAGTAACAAAGATTTCCATAAATCATTTCTTTGATCTTTACAACAATCCATGAGGTAGCTAATAATTTGTATATGAGAGTTCAGTGATGCCATTCAGTGGTAAAGACGACACTTGAACCTATAGTGTCTAATTCCAGATCTGAAAAATTTTCTGTTGCAGCATGCTGCTTCTTACTATACATTTTCTTAAACTTGGCTCAACATAGTATATGCCAGCCAATGAAAATTAGCATTCCCTGTTCCCCATTTTAAGCATCAACCATATTTTTATTCCTTTGGCATTCAATTTTCATGTATTACTTGTTGCCTGTGTTTTCAAATTAATGCTCCTAAATAAAGACCAAAATGCAAATAAATTAGAATATCAATCCTGACGTATATGTAGCTAGCTAGTTTTCCATCAGAAAGCTTCCTAAATTATATGGGTCAAAAAGATCATTATTGTGTTTAAGAATCTTGAATGACTTTAGCACTATGCTATTATTCCAAGAAAATACTAATTTTATTCCTAAGCACCAAATGTGTAGCATATGTTTGTGTGTATAGTATATCTACATGTGCAAGAAAATCAGTTAAATGTCAGAATAAACTTGCTAATATATTAAAAGGAAATATCACCCTTTAATCTTCAGATAAAGCCGTATATATTGAAACCCTTTTTGCTCAATGCCTATGAGAAAAGTAACCTCTAATTGGTGAACAAAAATAGAGGAGTACAGTTAGGTTAAAGAAGAAACATCTCAAATGTATAAATATATCTACCTGCATTAGTTTCATGTTACTGCTCAAAGGCAGGAGGTCAAACTGACCTCAATAAATGTCTGATGAAAGACCAAATTGGTACAGGAATAGAATAATTTTATTTAAATCATGTCCTTAAAGAGGCCTCTTGTTTAGACTTAAAAACAAATGAACATCTGTTCTCCTCAGTTTAGCAAAACAAGCTGTTCTTGTACCTGATCAATCCAAGCCCCTGGTTTAGCAAGTGAATTGTGCAATGCACGGTAAATAAAGAAGTAATACACATCATTCCAAATGCAAAGTACTGAACGTGCTTAGCTTCCTCCTGCGTGTAAGTGGATCAGAGAAAAGTGTGATTGGCTTCATTGCCCACAACCATTATTTCAGCCCCATCACATAGCCAGTCCCATGTGAGGGAATAGTTCTAAATGTTCTTTGTGGTAGACAGCACTAGACTGACTTTGAGCAGAGCTGGGATTATGTTTCTAGAACAACTAAAGAAGATGCCTGGAAGAAACACAGCTCATCGTTAAAACAAAATGCTATCAAGCGAGTGGAATTGCTTGGGGAGTGAGCTTACTGCAGATTTCCTGCTAAGACATTTCTAATTTAGTGTTTCATTTTAATCCATTTATTGAATAAATAGGATGTTGTTATATTGCACAATCAAAATGAAATGGTGATGCCAGTTTTAAATAAGGGAACTTCAGAGCATTGTCATGTAAATTCTTAGCAGATGCTGTGAATTCATTTTTATTTGCATAGCTGTATCGGCTAATCCCAAGAGCTGAAGTATAATTTAGCATTCTTTTTATTATTCAGCCACCATATTGTCTAGCATGAGGGAACTCCTGCTTAATTACATGAAATGCATGAATGAATACCATAGGATTAAGATAATATCTCCCAGCGATTTGCTTTTCTCCAGGGATTTGAATTCAGGTGCCTTGGAAATAGTGATTATAATGGAAGTGAAACCTGTATACACTGTGGTAATTCAAATCTGCCACATTAAACATTCCAAATTTCAACATATCACCTATGGTCAAAAGTCTCTGAATGATAATGAATATATATTAGCATTTTGGAACATATAGCTAAAGATAAACAGAGAGACAGATGACATAGAGATAAAAATTAGATCAAGAGACATGTATACATATGCATTTCTCCATATAATTTATGTATATATGTATATCTCTGTGTGTTTTCAGTAAAACTTACAAAATCAAAATTTTAGTGCTAGAAGGAATGTCATAGCTGCTAAATTCAACCACTTCATTTTACGTATAAGGAAAATGAGGTACTTAAAGAGTAAGTGCCCAAGTTCACAAAGCTAATCAGTGGCAAAGGCAGGATTGGAATGTAGGTCTCTTCACTCTTGAAATAATATGCCTTTGATTATAGCACATTGTTCCTTATATAACTTCTCCATCATTTTTAAGACCTTGTACAGCATGAGAGATAATAGGTATCACAATGAATGGTAACAACTGTGATGAAGCATTTTATTTATTTATTTATTTATTGTGAGGCTATTGGGGTAAAGTGACTTGCCCAGAGTCACACAGCTAGTGAGTGTTACGTGTGTGAGGTCAGATTTGAACTCAGGTCCTCCTGACTCCAGGGCTGGTACTCTATCCACTGCGCCACCTAGCTCCCCCAAGAATTTTATTTTTAAGGAGAAAAAGAGACACAGATCTTTACTGAAATGAGTCAGCCAACTAGCATTTAATAAATGTTAGTTGACTAGTAGACTGATGAGTTGTAGGAAGGTAAGTCACTATTTGCAATAAAAAGTAGGTGATTCAGGGCTAGAGCTCAGGAGAAAGACTGGATATTTAGATTTGGGAGTTATCTGGTCAAGGAATAAAATTTAATTCATAGAACTGGTGAAGTCCTTGATAGAAAAGAAGAGGAAGTCTTGGGGGGCAGTCAGAGGCTGGGGGTAGTACAAAGATGATGATCAAGAAAAAGAATCTGAGAAGCAGCAGAGGAGAAGCCAGGAGAGAGAAGTGTCATGAAAACCCAGGAAGAAGAGGGTACTATCTAGAGGGTGATCAACAGTTTAAAATTCTACAGAGAGGTCAAGAAGGATGAGAAATGAGAAAAGGTCACCAGATTTAGCAATTAAGAAACTACAGGATAATAATTTTAGAACTGAAAATCCTTTGAACTCATCTAGTTAAATCCTTTTATTTAACAGATGAGGAAATTGGGTCCCATAGAGGTTATATGACTTGCCCAAAGGCACAAGGGTAGGTAGTGACTGAGCTGGGATCTCCTGTAACATTGAAGAAAGAGGATGTGGGTGCCATTTTCCAAGTGTATGTCCAGGACCTGGAGGTGGCTAGGTGGCTTAGTGCGTAGAGCATTAAGGCCAGGAGTTAGGAAGACCTGAGTTCAAATTTGGCCTCAGACACTTACCCGTTGTGTGACTCTGGGCAAGTCATTTAATTTCTATTTGCCTTAATCTACTTGAGAAAGAAATGGCAAACCACTCTAGTATCTTTGCCAGAAAAACAAATGGAGGTCACAAAAGGTTGGATATGACTGAACAACTAAACAACAATAACAAAAAGTCAAGGCCCAGAGGAGACAGTTCTGCGTTTGATCTATCTCAGTTCAATTCAGCATGTAGTTTTTTCAGGGTCTACTATGCACACATGCTATGTTGGACTCCATAGGGGTACAAAAGATGAGTAATAGATCCTCTGCTTCCAAAAAATTTATATTCTAGTAAATAGGATAAGTATTTAAATAACTAAAAATAATGTAAATGCCAGAAGAGGAATACAAACAACAAAATATGGAGGTTCAGAAGAAGAAAATTATCAGATTCAGTTTGGAACATCAGGGAAGAATTAATAGAGAAACTCTGGAAATTTTCCTACAAGAAAAGACAAAAATTCAGTAAGTGGAAATATAGGTGGGAAGACAGTAGGGAAGGACAGTAGAAACAGTAAAACCATCAGCCCAGAAGAAAGAAAGGGTTGCACACTATTAGGAATTGAATAGGCTTGGTTAGTTGTTGAACAGAATACATATAGCAGCTAAGTAATCAGGAAACAAGTATTTGTTAAATGCCTAATATGTTTCATGCAGTGTGCTAAACAATGGGTGACGAAGCTTAAAATATAACTTGGAACCTTATTGTGAAGAATTTTGAATGCGAATCTGGAGAGTTTTGACTTTTCTTTGTAGAAAGGTAAAGGGGTCATTGAATGTTTTGAGCAGAGAAATATTGATTGGAATTATGCCTTAGGAAATTAACCTGGCAATATCATAAAGTATGGATTAGATTTGTAAGAGACCAGTGTTCTAGTACAGTTGATCTTGTAAATGGATAAGCCAAAAACGCAATCATTTAATCCCTGTTAGCATGTTCCTTTGATAGAGGAAAATTTCTATATGGACTTGAATTACCTCTAAGAACATCATTCATTTCTATAGATATAACATAACTATTAAAATGCTTCTAGAATCATCAGCATGATGGTATTACCAGCTCTGCCTCCCTACTGCCTTATTAAACATCTTGCCTTTTTTTAGTGACTACATGAACAGTTATTCCAACAATATTAAAGCTGGCAGTGACAATGAAGAAAAAGATAATGGTGAATGGGTGCATTATGGAAAGAAAAATATACCTGTGCTGAGTTTTAGTGGAACTAACAAGTAATGAAATGGTCCACAAACATTATGGAAAGTGATTTGATATGAGAAATTTCATTATTCATTACATACCTCGAAGACAGAAATATAGGTAATATATGCAAAATAGTAGATGCAAAAGTATTGTAGCAGTATTTGTTGTGGTAGCAATGAATGAGAAACAAAATCTGTGCCCGACAATTGCAGATTATCTCAACCCAATGTGGTCTATAAGTGTAATAGAATAATATTGTGCCATAAAAATGAGAAATGTGAAGAATGCATGGAAACCTAGATGGCCTTTATGAATTGATGCAGAGTGAAATGGGCAGATTCAGGAGAATAGTTTGTGCAGTAATGTAAAGGAAAACAACATTGAAAGATATCAGAACTCTGATCAATAACATGACTTTAGTGAACTGATCACAAAGCTCTATCTCCTTCAGCAAAGATGTGGTAGTATGTAAGTGCAGAATGAGTTACGCATTCTCACATATGGTCAAAACATTTCTTTTATGATTACTTTTCTTTGAAGAAGGTCTCTATTGAGGGGGTAAGAGTAGGCAGAGTCCTTGTGAAGTGACATTAGTGTTTTAAAAAAAGTTTCAATACAATATTTATTTAATGTAAATTGGCAGACAGACTGATAGATAGATAGACGGATGGATGGATGGATAATATCATGTCTTTCCAGAGGATATTAGCTTCCTTAGGGTACTACCTGTGTAAACTTGGTCAAGTTAATTAACCTTTCTGAGCTTCAGTTCCTCATCTGTAAAATGAATAGATTGAACTAGATGACCTTCAAAGTCACTTCCAATTCTGACTCGATGATTTATGGTAGAGTTAAGCATTCATTTTACCTAGCTTGCTTAGCACAGTGTCTGGCAGGTGATTAATAAATACTTATGGATTGATTTATATTTACATCTCTCATATAGGATTTTGCACATAGTAAGTGTTTGATAAGTGTGTTTTTTTTATCTAGAAAAATAAAAGATCATAGTATTCCTATGTAGATGAGGAAGAAATATGACTTTAACATCTGTCATTCTATAATGGCCATGTCATTGCATTAATCCTCTGATTATGATAGTCTCTTCTCCCAATATAAGCTAGATAATCATACCATCGCACATTTTGAACTGGAGAGGAACTTTCAGGCCATCTAATCCTATGCCCTTCTTTTATAAGGAAACAACTGAGACTGAAAGAGGTTAAGTGACTTGCCCAGGGTGACAGAATTAGGGTTAGAGGCAGGATTCAAACTTCCAATGCTATTGCCAAAAAGAATGGCAATTTTTCTTCATAAGTGGAGCAAGCCAGCAGCAAGTCCATGATTCCTGTATATTGGAAGCAGAACAGAATAATGCATTGAGCCCTCAACTTGCAAGCAGGAAGGCCTGGGCTCAAATCCCAACAATAACTTTGTACTAATCACAATTTCTCTAAGATTTGGTTTTCTCAGCTATAAAGCCATTATAATAGCACCTATCAATGTTGTTGTGAGGGTCAAATGTGATAATATAAAGCTTAAAGCATTATGTAAATAGAAACTATTGTTATATTTATACTAGAGTAGCATTTCTTTCCTATCTAGTTTTGCAATAGTTTACTATAGGCATATATTTCTAAAAATGAGCACAGTGTCTAAAGGTACTCTTGGGAAACTAAAACCAATTACAAAATATGACTAGCAAACTAAAGAATATAGGTTTAAAACACATATTCTGTCTCTATTTTCTGTTTTGATTTATTTTGAAGGTTGTGTCTGTGGAGGCAATTCTATATTGAGGATAGGCACGCACTTTGTAAAAAACAGTAGAAGGGAGAAAATTTGTACATTTTATGGACTAAATAGAATTTCTATGAGCCAAATGATTTTCAAACCTATAGGCTCTTCCTGGCTATAGCACTTTTTTTTTTCAAAGAAGAAGAAAAATCCCTTTATCTTTCTTTTTCTGTCTCTGTTTCACTCCTCACCCCTCCACCCACTTTAAATAGGTTTTATTTTCCTCTCAAGCCCAGTTTCTTTCCTTTTCCTTCATACTTTTCTCTGTTTTCATGATGCGTGTCAGCCCCGTTGCTAGGCAGCTGTTATGCTCAGCATACCACTCAGCCTTCAGAATGCTGGAAATTAGCCCTGAATAGCTAGAAAATCACCCACCTGCACCTGCACCATGTTTACCGTGAGAACATGATGTGAAGAGGAAACGAAACAGTACTGTGAAGCTAATAAAATGAATCTCTAGTTGAACTTAGCCAGGCAGCTACATTTATTGAATACACACAGCCATACTATGCCCAGAGGGGAGTTTTAAAAGGAAGTAGTTGGAAAGGGAGATAGAAATATCTTTATCCCTGTCTTGAACAAGCTTAAAATCGGAGATGTCCCATAGAAAAATGAAGGCATAGCATAAAAATGAAGGAACAGCAATGAAAACACAAATAAAATATAAATAAACATAATGTATACTTGTCACACAAAGAATTAATACTTTAGAACATATACTTCCCAAGAGGGGGAGTTTAGTAGAGTAATCGGGGCTGGTAGCATAAGAGCCTTTAAGAATGGGTTTTTTCTTTGAAAATGATGAGGAAAGCATTTGTATTTGGCAGTCTCCTTTCTGAGGAATTTGAACATTCAGGACATATGTTAGAAAGGAAGGATTTTATAAGATGATTTTATATTCTTCATGAAGATTTTCACCACTAACCTTGTTGGTCTTTTAAAATAATTCTTTATAAGACATTATATTTGACCTGAAAGTGTCTTGATGCCGTGAGAGCGGGGAGATATACTGCTATGTGAGACCATTTTCTCTTCTCTGGTCCTCCTAAGTGGCTAGGTAATAAGAGAAGGCCAGTATTATAATAAGTGGAAAGAATAATCTCCTGTCATTGAGAAAATTACTCCTGTTCTTTTCATCTCTCCTTTTTAGTTATTTTTTAAAGTTTTGTTGATGTGTTCTTTTTTATACATTGTATTTACCTATTACACCCATTCCCCAAGAGTTGCTTCTAACAGGAAAAAAAAATTAAGCAAAAACTAACATAGTGACCTAGTCTAAAAATGCATACAACATTCCATATCTGCAGCACCACCACCACACACAAAAAACCTATCTATTAAAAATGAATTAACATAAATCTTTTTTTCACTATCCCTCCCTCTGTCTTTGCTCATTGGGGGAGAAAAGGAAAGAGAAAAGAACAACAAATTACCTATAACAAATATGTATAGTTAAGCAGAACAAACTTCCTCATTGACTTTGTGTGTGTGTGTGTGTGTGTGTGTGTGTGTGTGTGATTCTACATAGTAAATCTGTCATCTCTGTCAGGATGTGGATGGTATGTTTTACCACTAATGATTTGGAATCATGGATGTATATTTCATTAATTCTAGTCTTTAACCACTTTCAAAACTGTTTATATTTACAGGGCCTTATATGTTGTTCTCCTGGTTCTGTTCATTGCATTTTTCATCTGCTAATGTCTTCACTTTTTTTATAATATTGAAGTTAGAGTATAAAATCCTCTTTTTGTTTTGCTTATTTCACTCAATATAAGTTCATAAGAGTATTTCTATGTCCCTTTCAAGTTCCCAGTTTCCTCATTCCTTATAGCACAAAAATATCCCATCACATTTATATATCATCATTTACTCTTCTTCTACATTCTAATGTTCATTCTTTAATCATCATTTTGATATTCTCTAGGCTATGCCCAGCTTTATCTCATCTTCTTGAAAATGAAGAAAAGCAACATAAACATGGTCCAATTCATGATATAATTTCACATACTAATTCCAAAATATAGCACATCCAAATGTCGAGTTAGTTGCTTCACGAACTACCTTATTCCTGATATTTAACTTGTGGCTTATTTCTTTTCTTCTACCATTACCCATTTTTTGGTTTCACATCATCTTTACTTCAGAATATATTTCTTTGCCCTCTCTCACCTAGCAAGGCATTCCCTTGTAACAGTAACTATACAATAAAATAAAATAAAATAAGATAAAATAAAATAAAATAAAATAAAATGACAGAAAAAAGTGTTCTAGCTAAACTGACCAAACCCATGACCCACGTCTAACAGTAAAATGCAATGTGCTATAGCCAGTAAGGCTCAACTCTGAAAAGAAGGAAGCAAATTTTTTTCTGAATCATCCATGGAGCTAAGCTTCTTGGTCATAAAATTACATAGTATCTGACACTGGTTTCTTTTATTTGTCAGAGTTAGTCAGGATTCTATTCCTTTCTGCCAAGGGATTGGTTTCATTGCATGTCATCATGTGCAATCTCATAGAACATGTCAGCTGTTCAACTCATTTGTAAATATACTAAATTATATTGCATATATGTTGTTTCTTATGGATCCTGCTTGGTATACTATCATTTGAGAATTTGTCTGTATTTCTTCCATAATCACTCTCACCATGTTAATTTATCAGCTCATTTGACAATAATAAACAGTTTAAAGGCAATGTGCAATAGATAGGGTGTTGGACTTCGAATAAGCAAAGCTTGGGTTCAAATTCTGCCTCATATATTTATTGTATGTGACCCAGGGAAGTCACTTAACCTCTAAGGGAATGGCCTCTGAGTTGTCTTTTAGATACGAACTTATTATCTCCAATTCTGTGATCCCAAGATGTAATCATAGTCCCAAAGACAGGCTCATGTCCCAATAAGTGTATCAGTTTGATTAGCCCTCTGCAGAGAAAAGAATGATCTTTTCAAACAGTGGGCCAGTGAATTTTTCTTTGATTCCAAGCAGATTTCTAGAATATGTTGTTAAAGGATGGCTAAACATCTGAAAGAGGAAGGAATGATGATAAAGGCCAGAATGGCTTCATCAAGAACAGATCATGTTCCACTCTAAATTCCTTTTCTTTTTGACATGGTTACAGGACTAGTAGATCAGTGGAATGTTTCCCTAGATTTTGTAAAAGCATTTGAGTCTCTCTTGATATTCTTACCACCTGTTCAACTTTCACCAAAGGTTCTTTCCAGCTCTAAATATATGATTTGAGTTTATCATTTAAGTTCTATTTTTTGTTGATGGTAATGATTTTAAATGAGTACTAGCTTCTTAAATTTTAGTAGACAAAGTGCTGGGGTGTCTTTCCTTTTCTAGTATTTCTGTTTTATCTCCCACAGTTAGTGCTACACTTTGTAATCAAAGATGTTGCTGCGCTGCTAGTGAGTTTTGTCCATAAGTATATGGATACTTGAAGAGTCCTATGCATAATTAGTAGTCCCTTTTTTCAACACATTTTAAGTTTTTGGGTTGTTTTTTTTTCTTTGAGACTTCATACCCATGAAATGCTAAACAAGTGACTATTTGTGATTTCCTCTTATGATCTCAGGTGGCTCTTTTGAAGTTCAAGTTCAAAAGAGTGATCCCCTTTCTGATTGGTTTACTTTGAGTCTTTGAACAAAAAGATCCAAAATCTTTGGTAGAATGTGGCATAAAGCACCAAATCTTCAAATTCCTTGCCTATAGATCAGAATCCATACTGCATCTCTTTGCTTTTTATTGCCTTATCTAGCTCAGCAATAAGGAGATGGATATATCATAAGGACTGGTATGTGATTTCAATAGTTTAAGGAAAGTGAGGAAATTTTAAGTTTAAGGTAAGGAGATTCTCTCTATCAGTGCAGGTTGACAACTTCTCTGAAACTTGTTGGTTAGAGCACTGAAAGGTTTAGTGAATTGGCCAGGATCACATAGACAGTATGTGTCAGAGGCAAGACTTGATTCCAACTCTTCAACAGCTCTGTATCCATTATGTCACACTATCTGTCATGGGATGAAAGTATATTTCATGAGGAAGAAAAGTCACTGACAATGGGTACAAGTTCTTTTGTGCTAATAATATCTCCCATTTCTAAATATTTATTTTTTTAGGCCTGACTAAATAAATACTCTTTAATTATTATGATCTTTTTAGTTTCTAATAGAAAATAATTAGAATGAGACAATCTTCAAGTATCAAAAGAACAATTAAAAATGAGGACATAAAACCTTTGGAGAAAGATTTCATCTCTACCTGGTAGGTTACCACTGTGTTTAGTTAGTGGAAATTCATCCATTATTTTTTTTTAACAAACTCAGAAATTAAGCTATCTATAGTCATATAAAAATGTTTTAAATCACTGTTGATTAGAGAAATGCAAATAAAACTGACTCTGAGGTTCCACATCACACTTATCAAATTGGCTAACATGACAAAATAGGACAATGATAAATGTTGGAGAGGATGTGGTAAAATTGGAACACTAATGCATTGTTGGTGGAGTTGTGAAATGATCTAACTATTTTGGAGAGCAATTTGGTACTATACCCAAAGGGCTATAAAATTGTGCATACCCTTTGATCCAGTAATACCACTTCTAGGTCTGTATCCCAAAGAGATCATAAAAATGGGTACAGGACCCACATGTACAAAAATATTTATAGCAGCTTTTTTTGTGGTGGCAAAGTATTGGAAATTGAGGGGCTGCCCATCAATTGGGGAATGGCTGAACAAGTTGTGGTATATGAATATAATGGAATACTATTGTGCTATAAGAAATGATGAGCGGGGGCAGCTAGGTGATGCAGTGGATAGAGCACCAGCCCTGGAGTCAGGAGAACCTGAGTTCAAATCTGGCCTCAGACACTTGACTTACTAGCTGTGTGACCCTGGGCAAGTCATTTAACCCCATTGCCTCACCAAAAAAACAAAACAAAACAAAACAAAAAATTAATGCTCAAAGACAGAATGAAACAATTTGGGGCAACTAGGTGGTGTAGTGGATAGAGCGGATAGAGTGGATAGAGCACCAGCCTTGGAGTCAGGCACACCTGAGTTCAAATCTGGTCTCAGACAAAGCAAACAAACAAAAAAATAAATGATGAGCAGGCAGACTTCAAAAACATTTGGAAAGATTTACATGACTGATGCAGAGTGAAATGAGCAGAACCAGGAGAACATTGTACACAGTAACAGCCACATTATGGGATGACTGACTTTGATAGACTTGACTTATCACAGCAAAGCAAGAATCTAAAACAACTCCAAAAGATTCATGATGGAAAATGCTATCCACACCCAGAGAAAGAAATATGGAATCTGAATGCAGATGGAAGCATACTATTTGCTCTCCTTTTCCTTTGTTGTTTTGTTTGATTGCTTCATTCTCGTGGTACCTCCCATTAGTTCCAATTGTTCTTTACATCATGACTAATGGGAAAATATGCTTAACATGCATGTGTATGTAGAGCCTATATCAGATTGTACACTGTCTGGGGGGAAGGAAGTAGAAAATTTAAAACTCAAAATGTTATGAAAGTTAATGTTGAAAACTAAAAATAAATAAGTTTAAAAAAACAAATAAACATTATTTTAGGATGAAACTAGACTTCATTCTTGATTAGATTTCATTCTTGATTCAAACTTCAACAAGTGTAAATTAGTTAGTCTTGGAAATGTCAACTCCTTTACTTAACATTGTTCTCCTTTGGCAAAATTTATCTGTCTGAGAAAGAGTTTCGTTTTTGTTTTGTTTTGTTTTTTGAGATTGTCACACAATTTGAGAGTGGAAAGGAACCTCAGTGGACATGTATTCCGATTAATGCACAAAGGAATTTTCAGTTTAAAATATCTGGCAATTGATAAGCCAGTCTCTACTGAAAGACCCCTGAAGAAAAGGAACCACCACTTTTGGAGGCAGCTTAACCCACTTTCGGACAACACTAATTGTTCAGATTTTTTTCCTGACACACATCAAGCCTAAATTGAACTCTTTGTAATTTCCACCCATAGCTTCTATAGTGGCAGTGGATTTTTCCAGCAATGTTGTCAGTATTGATTTTATTATTAGTTTTTGAGTGAGAGGAGAAGCAGGAATGGGGAAAGGTCAGGGAGGTGTCCATTTGTGTAGTGGCAAGACTGATGGCAAGATGCCCTCACTAGCTAGGTTGTAGTACCTTGGTAGACGTCAGGTTTGGATGAAGCATAGCCGAGGCATCTGGGGCAAGGTGGGTTTGGGGGAGGAGCATGGTGATTGATTACCTTCCAATCCAGATAACTTCATCTTGGAGGGAGTCCTAAACTAAATAGAGCCTGAGGAAAGAGGTAAGGGTCTTTGGATATCTGGATCCAAAGGATTGCTGTCCTGGATAGGGAGAATCTGTCAGCAAGACAGTCTCACTGGCTAGTTCCAAGTGGATAACAGAAAGGATGGAACATGATCACTGGATGACTTGCCCATTTGAACACAGCTAGTAAATAAACATCAGAGATGCTACTAAACTCTAGATCTCCTGACCCTCAATCCTATTCTCTTTCTACTATGGGTATTTAAAAAGTATTAAATTTTACATATATTGTGTCTTACTGTGATAAATTGTTGCCAGTACCTTTTGGGGACTTGAAAGGTTCTTGGGAGGCCTGCATGTCCCAAATATTGGCCAACATCTGCTCCCTACCTGATTCTGAGAAATTCCTGCTTTCCTCACCAACCAAAAAATGATTACATCCAAAGCGAGTAGGAGGTAGGACTCTGATTCAGGACAGTTAGGGAAAATATTATTTCCATAAAAGAACACTAGGTACTCCAGTCATCCCTAGATCATTTTAGCCCATTTAGTATGATTAAGTTGATGAGCTGGAATTTTTCATTCCCTTGCCTCTGGCATATCAGCTTCACTATGTATTGCTTACCCTTTTCTATTTTTATAAGCAGTCATACCCAGAGCTTGACACTTGAGTAAAGTCTATATAAAAAGAAGGGATCATGCTGGGATTGATGTGTTTATTTTGCTGACTAAATGATGGAGGCTTTCATTCCGGAGAAAAGAAAATATTTTTGCTTTTGTTTTTGGTCAAGTTAGGAACTTAAAGAGTTAAGAAAGAAAATAAGAAAGCATGCTCATCTAAAGAGCTGAATAGCATGGTTTTCTCCCATATGCATTATTTACTGTACTTGCAGCCTTTGCAATACTGCCCACCCACCCCCTCCACCCCCATTCAGTGAATCTCTTATGGATGGCATTTGCAAAATGAAGAGCCATACATCAGTCTTACATGACTGTCAATTGGTTTCTGCAATAATAGCAATTCTAGACTCTGAGTAAATGTGGTAAATAAGGGTGTGTAGTTGTTTGTTTTTTCTTCTCCTTGCCTAATTCCCCTAAGTGAATTGAAAGGCCTCATTTTAGGAGACACCCAATTAACTACAGCTCACATTAGAGAAAACTGTCAGCCATTCTGCAGAAAAGAGCAGAAATTTTATGTGATAATGATATGTGCTTCCCCTTAAGTTTTGGCAGAACTTCATTCTGGCTTACAGTGCAGTATAACATGATATTGATAAACAGTATAATATAGTAGCAGAAAGAAAGTTAATGCAAATGCTTTTGTTTTTTAATGCACTATTTGCTCACGTGCCAGGTGAAATGCCAAAAGGAGGGGGAGATGGAAGAAGAAAGGCTTAACAAAGAGCTATCAATTGGTTGGTGGAACACTGTGAAAGTCTCTTATTTCTCTATTGATAGGAATTTCAAACTTACATTAATTTCATCTGGAAAAGGTGAATATGAGGGCCATGGCAAAATAAATGATTCTAAACCTTCCATTCCAGTAAATTTAGAGGGATTCAGGCAAACAATGTGAGATGGACAGAAATCTTCTTCAGTTTTTAATCAACTCCAACAAGGAAAAGGAAAACACTGAGCAGAATCTTTGACCACATCCCTTCCAAATGAGCTTGGAAGACATAAGGATGTAACATGAAGTAGGGTTAAAAAGCCCTTTGTCTCTTCAAATGGAACTTCTGTCTTTCTTCACACCTTCATTTATATCAATATGACTGGCAGTTTAAAAGAAGAAAGGAGAGAAGTTTTCCAAAGTCTTTATATTTTCATGTTAAATGACTTCTGAATAACAATTGCTTCATAATAACCATCTAAAAAAATTCTACAGATCCAACAGAGCTTCAAGAAATGTTAGTCTTGTAATTTTACAAATTAAAAAGAGACTAAGAGATCTTCAGATTTATCTACTATTTTAGTATCCTAGGTTCATAGATATAGAGCTAGAAGAGATCTCAGAAGCCATCCGATCCTATCATTTCACAGATCAGGAAACTAAGGCTTGGCCAAGGTCAGACAAATGCCAAAGAGGAGATTTGGACCCAGGTCCTCTGACTCTGAAGGCAATTCCTTCTTCTTAGTTGAAATCTTTTTGTGTATATTAACAGGAAAAGAACAAAGAAATAAATAAAAATCCAGCAAATCTAAACTGCTAACCAGTTACATAGAGCTATTTACCTTCCAAATTCAATCATTGCTATTTGGTTTCTTTCTGTGTTAATCAGTCATTTTCCTGATTTTTTTTTTTTACAGGTATAAGGCTTTGGCTGATACATTGCTGGGAGAGGAGAAGAAGCTGTCGGCTGAGGAGAAATGTCAGCTTGTGCTTCAACAGTGTAAATTACAAGGCTGGCAGGTTTGTGACCTACAGGCAACTAAAATATGAGTTTAAGATTTTAAATAAGTGACCTGAGTTACTTCCGTTGTGGTAAGCCGCCACAGTATTATTAGCAAAAAGAGATCCTTTTGATGTGTTGGACATAAGCAGGACCTTAAATGTATTCCCTGGAAATGAATCAATCTGTTTGATTTACTGATTTTAGCTATGTAGTACACTGCTAACAGCAATCAGGTAGCTAGTAGAGGGAAATCAAAGGGCTCTCTTTTGTGTAAGAGGCTGAAGTTAGGAGAGTACAATTAAGCTTGCATGGTTCTCCTCTGCACTTTGCTGCTAAAAGCTTTTCAGCGTACCACAAAGTTAGCAGAAAGCCTAGAAGCAAAGGCTATGTAAATTAACTGATTTATTCACTCTGAATCTCACAAGTGTGCCATAGAATTGCGTCTAATTCTTATTAGTGATTTATCTAGACTTTGTACTCTGATTCTGTCTCGATTTGCACCTACCTCAGTCTGAGAAGGCCATTGACCTTTGACATCACTCTACGGTAAAAACTTTAAGTAAGGAAGAGTTTAGCTATGTTTTGTAATAGGTGGGCTTTGGAGTTACATGTAGTCTCCTAGTAATTGGAGAGGTATGGGATATGGAAATGAACTTCAAAAACTTTCTCCATAAGAAGATAAGATAGCTTTGATGAAGGGAGGAAAGAGGGAGAAATAGATAGTCAAAATGCCATCAATTAAAATATGAGTTTATTAAATCAGCTTTATGTATGTACAATGGAAAGAGTGATGGAATTAGAAGACAGAGAGTGAACTCCTACCAGTGATATTCATGACCTCTGTGACCTTGGGGAAGTAACTAAACTTCTCATGCCTGTAGCTTCCATGTCTGTAAAAATGAACAACCACACAATAGCACGTCTAGGGCTATATGCAATAGCACTTCTAGGGCTATATCCCAAAGAGATCATACTAAAGGGAAAAGGACCCACATATACAAAAATATTCATAGCAGATCTTTTTGTGGTGGCAAAGAATTGGAAATTAAGAGGATGCCCATCAATTGGAGAATAGCTGAACAAGTTGTGAATGTAATGGAATACTATTGTGCTATAAAAAATGATGAACAGGCTGACTTCAGAAAAACTTGGAAAGACTTGTGTGGTCTGATGCTGAGTGAAGTGAGCAGAACCAAGAGAACATTGTACACAGTAACAGCCAAGTTGTATGATGACTAATAGTGATAAACTTAATATCTAAGACATCTCCAGAGGCCTCGTGATAGAAAATGTTATCCATGTCCAAAGAAAGAACTATGGAAGTTGAAGTGCAATTTTTTTTCTCTTCTGTTGAGTTTTGGTTCCTCTTTGTGATGGTTCCTCCTATTGATTTTAGTTTTTACTTACGACATCACTAATGTGAAAATATGTTTAATAGGAATGTAAATGTATAGCCTATATCAGATTGTGTGCTGTCTTGGGGAGGGTGGTGGGGAGGAAGGGGGAGAAAAATTTTAAACTCAAAAGCATATAGAAGTGATTATTGATAAATAAAAATAAATTAATAAAAATAAAATAAAATTTAAAAAAAATGAACAACCAGACTCAGTGAACTCTGATTTCCCTTACAGCTCTAAATTTATAACTTCATTATAGTATCCACTATACTCAGAGGCAAAATAAACCTTAGCACTGCTAGTTTACTGATCTCTAAAATGGCCTTTATAGTAGCACCTACCTACCAGTTTGTTGCAAGGATCAAATGGAATATTGTATGTACTGTGTTTTGTTAACTCTAAAACTCTATAGAAATTTGAGCTATTTTAAGAATTACATTCTTCTTGTATAAATTTGTTATATTTCAGCAAGAAATGATCCTGAGACAAGTTGCTCTCCCACTACTGTTCTTTCATGCCTAGTGTTTGGGGAACTATTACATAAGTAGATAAAAACAATTTGTTTTTTGATTACTGAACACAAAACCAATAATTTAATTATCATTGTAGTTATTAAAACAATTAACATATTATTATTAATTATAGTTCAAACTTTATGGTTTATAAAGTGTTTTACCTAGGTAGCCCAGTGAATAGAATGTTTGCAAACTCTTTGAAACTTGGTGGCACAGTTGATACAGAGCTGAACATTGAATCAGGAAAGCCTGTGTTCAAGTCCCCTCCTTTCATCACCTGTGTGACCCTGGGCAAGTCATTTAACCTCTCTCTACTTTAGTTTCACTCAACTCTAAAACGGAAATAATTATAATACCTATCTCCCAGGGTTCTTTTAATAGTATTTTATTTTATCTAATTACATGTAAAGACAATTTTCAACATTCATTTTTTGAAAGATTTTGAATTCCAAATTTTTCTCCCTGTCTCCCTTCCCTCCCCTCTCTTTAAGACAGCAAGAAATCTGACACAGGTTATACATGTACAACAATGTAAAACATATTTCCACATTAGTCATGTTGTGAAAGAAGAAACAGAACAAAAGGAAAAAAAACATGCAAAAAAAGTGAAAATAGTGTGCTTCTGTCTCTATTCAGACTCCATAGTCCTTTCTCTGGATGTAGGTAGCATTTTCTATAATGTGCCTTTTGGAATTGTTCTAGTCTGCTTAGCTTAGAGCTAAGTCAATCATAGCTGATCATGGCAAAGTGCTACTGTTACTGTTACTGTGTACAATGTTCTCCTGGTTCTTCTCACTTCACTTTCCAGGTTTTCCTGAAGTCTGCCTGCTCATCATTTCTTATAGTGCAATAGTATTCCATTACATTCATATACCACAACTTGTTCAGTCATTTCCCAATTGATGGGCATCCCCTCAATTTCCAATTCTTTTCCACCACAAAAAGAGAGTCTATAAATATTTTTGTACATGTGGGTCCTTATCCCTTTTTTTATGATCTTTCTCCCAGGATTATTTTGAGAATAAAAAATGAAATAACATTTGTAAAGTACATTGAAAACTTAAAGCAATTAAAAATATATTTCATTTAAGACAAAGCAATGCCAGTAGAGGAAAAATGGCAGAAAAGATGCCAGTCTTCAACATCAGAAATAACTTAAAATAAAAGTAAAAGTAAAATGACTAAAATAAATATCTGGAGTAAATAAAATGCTATTTGATAGAAATGTGATGTTCATAATTTCACAGGCGTTAAAGGAAAATCAGATATCTTCAGAAAAGGAAAGTTTTTGCTTGAAGTTTATAGAGTGCAAAAGATTTTAATTTGGAGGGTTGGTACAGCCAGGAGAAGCACAAGTGAAAGCTAATTGATGAGGCAGAAAAAGAGGACAGTGTTTGAGAAGTGAACTGAACATATGGCTTAGGATTGCTGCAGAAGAGGCTGAAGGAATCTTCAGATATAGACAAAAAATGGAGGCGAAACTAGATTGATAGTAACACACTAATCTCTCGGTGACACAGAAGCAAGAACCTAGATTTTTTGAGCACAAATGAGTAATAGTTTAATTGTCTGTGCCACCTAATTCCTTTCTTCATTATCTTTTTTTGACTAATCATGGAATCTGAACCTTAAATAACAGTCTGAGGGAGGAAGCTCACATAGTCAGTAGTTGTCATGGATGCACAGCCCTACCAGAGGAATGTATAAAAAAGGAAAGCCAAAGGGAGGAATTACTAACGTAGGGTGATGTCAGCTAACAAAGCTGGGGTGGGGTGAGGGAGGGGTGGAGGAAGAGGATGTCAATGCTATGAACAGAATCACAATCAGTGACATAAGATGTGGGATTCTAATAAAGAACCTTTTTAGCCAACTCAGGAGCTAGCAATAATTCTTTCAATTGAATCATTGCTGGAATAAAAAGAAGTCATTTGAGAGGAGCTCGTGAATAAGTTAAAACTAAGACCGCCTCCTTGCTACTTCCTTCCATGCTCTCACCTTTCAAACAACCCTCCCTCGCCCCTGCACCCATTCCCAGGCAAGAGAGTACTAGCAGAGAGGTGTAGTTTTTAACCAACACAAATGAAGTTTGAAATTTAGAAGTCAGGAAAACCTGAAATAACTTCTCTACTGAGGAAATGTCAGGCAATATACTCAATGCCTGACCAGTTATAAAGTCATTCTGAAACCCACCTATATAATGCAGAAATCATAGCCAGAGTGAAACTGGCTGATGACGTGTGCTGTGGGGGGAAAAATCATTACCATTCTATGTCTCTGCATGTGGCTCAGTTACCTAGAATTACATCTGATTCTATCATTAAATCCAAGTTGGAATCAGTACTCTGTAAAAGAGAATCAAGATAAGACATGGAAAGTGCTGATTTTTATCTCATTTGTACTTCTGATTTAATGGCTAGTTTCATTCTTAAGGTTTGAAAGCATGAAAACCCAAACCCAGAGCTCATTGTCTAGGCATACTTTTTTTTCTTATAGAAAGGAAGTTCTCCTGGCTATAGTGACAGACCTGTGTCCAATGCATAGCTAGCTAGATTTGTTATATCTTTCCTGAACTATAAGCTTTTCAAATTTGTGGCTTATTAGGGAAAGGTGAATGTTCACCATTTCTCTTTGATTCCTAATCTAGCAGGAATTTCTTTCTCTTTAGTTTTTTTTTTCAGAGGAGTTCTTGGGGATGATTGAAAGCATGTGTGAATGTGTGTGTGTGTGTGTGTGTGTGTTTGTGTGTGTGAGAGAGAGGATTGGTCCAAAACTACACAATACTCTGTAGTTACCCAGTACAATAAGGCAGCCTATAAAACTAACTTCCTTTAGCTATTACTTGGTACTTGTTGGAACTCTTAAGAGTATTAATTTAACTTCAATATCTTGATTCAAAACCCTCTACCACCTTTCATGCACACTGGCCTACCTGTTGCTCCTTGCATATGAGACTCCATTTACTGCTCCCTTGCCTTTTTATTCCCCCCTTGCTTGGAATGCTCTTCATTCTCAGCAACACCTTTTAGTTACCTTGACTTCCTCCAAGTCTAAGCTCAAAGCCCACCTTCTGCTAGAGGCCTTCCACCATCCCTCCATGTTCCAGAGGATTCTCTTCTGACATTACAGCCTAAATAACCTGTATGTGTCTTCAGTGCACCTACTTATTTACACATTATCTCCTCTATCTGAATGTGAACTCCCTAAGGGCAAGGACAGTGCCTTTGCATTTCTTTCTGTCTTCAGTGCTTAGCAGAGTGCCTGGAACATAGAAAGCACACACAATAAATGTTTTGGGTTTTGTTTTGTTTTGTTTTGTTTTTTGATTGATTGAAAAGTTTTTTTTTTCCCTTTCCTTGATTGAAAATTTGATTTCTACTTTAACTGGACACAAGAATTTGAACTCAATGAATCTCATTCATTTCCTTAAAGGTGTTCTCAGTCCTAAAGGCACTATTGAGTCCTCAAGATTCCTCACAATTTGTGAGAGAAGGGTGACATCTTTATTTTTCAGAAGTGTTATGGTGTGATGTCTCATTGTTCAGCCTCCTCTGTGATTCACCAGTCTTTGGTTTGAGGCTAGACTGGATAACTCTTGATACCTGTTCCACATGCTTTCTAATTTTCCCTACAGGCCTTAATATTAGGTTTTCAAGGCATTCCTTTTATTTAGGTAGTAGGAACTCTAAGATGGATAATGTATGACTTACTTCATTAAAAGTTAACATATGGATGGTTCTATAAAAAACAAAAAAATCAATAATTTCTTTAAGTTAACATATGGGATCATAGAATCCTTCAGTTCTGAGTTATTCTCATTACATTCACTCTTGTTTAGTTCTGTTTTCATTTCTGATTTTATGTCTATAATCTTTTGAAAGACAAGAAATGTAACTCCTCTCCTTCATAAGCCAATCCTAGTTAGAACCATTCTGAGCCACTGCTACAAGACATGTTAGCTATATAACCTTCGTAAGGTAGAAGTTGATTAAGTCAAAAAGTCAAATCACCTACCCCAATTAATACAAATGTCAAGATGCTACCTACACCTAGATACTTTTTCCAGGTGATAACGCTTCTATCTTTAATCACTGAGCCACAGGTTTTATACTAAATGCAAAAAAAAAAAATGCCCTTGATAAATTTAGATGTTTTTTAAAACCATTGGATGAATTATAGTAGTATTGAATAGGAAGTGTTCAGATTGGTTGAAGAAGTTTGGTTATACCTTGTATGTCATTTAAAAAAATAACAGACTAATTCAGAACCCAGGGTTTTGAGAATCTGCTGACACACAGGCAGCTTCCTTCCAAAACACTGAGAAGAAATTGCTGGCAGGTAGCGGAAGGAGTTGAGCCTCATGTCATTGCTGGCTTCAGTCTCTCTTCTACCATATCCCCCACCTTCTTGTCCAGAAAAGGATCTTGTGACCTTTGAAAGGTCTGAAGGATATTGAATTTCCTGACAGCATCCTAGAAGCATTTCCAGGACAGCTGACAACAGTATATGCATGGAGAGGCAAGGACAGACTAGATGTTTTCTCCTTTGGGACTTTTCTGCCTTCTTCATTATGTCCCTATTGGGACATTACCCCATTTTCATCTTTCATACGTTCTCTTCCCTCATTAGATGTGAAGCTCTTTGAGAAAAAGAGCTATTTTTGTTTTTCATATTGGTATCCCTAGCTTAGTGCAGTGCCTGGCATGTAATAGGCACTGAGCAAATGTTTACTGATTGACAGATAAATTCAATGCTTTTCTAGTAAATAAGTTACACTAAGTCTATGGGCAACATCTCAGGGACTACAATAAGAGGGCTCCCAGAAATTAGGGATTACATTCTTTGCCAATTATGCTTTAAACATGAGTTTTCTTTGGCCTGCACTCTGTATATACCTGCAGGAGACTGTGTCAAAGACCTTTGTGGAGTTGTTGGCCTGCTACTCCTAGGATTATCATTTAATATCATCAAGCCATCCAACCATGGTTATCTCTTAGAAACTGTTATTTACTGTGATGTTATAGTAAGGCTTAGAACTACTTCCCTCAAGGCTACCTTTGAATTCTGAGAGGAGACATAGTCAGAAGTGCTATGGGGAGCCAGCCTGCTAATGCAAGCAGGGGTGAGTATGGTCACCCTAGAGCAAGTGCTACAACCTGAGTCAATATCTACATTTAGGTCAAAGTGTTTGGTGCCCATTCTGGCACTCTACATACAAAACAAATTTGAGGGTTAACATTAGGGGCTCTATATTTAATCATTGACTCTATGAAAGATTAGAATAGCATGAAAAATAAATCTAGGGTCTAGCAAGTATTAAACTAGGTTTGAGCTCATCTGAACTATGTGAGTTTGAGTCAGTTACTTAAACATTGCTAAGTCTCAGTGTCCTAATCTACAAGGTAAAGAAGTTGGACTATGGGGTTTCTAAGGTTCATTCTAACCTTAAATGCTGTATTCCTTTCATATATCTTTTCCTAAAGTATGTTTTATTTTAATAGCAACCCCTCACCCCCCCAAAAAAAGATCATTTTTATTAACAATTAATAATTTTAACTATTCTTGTACATTGGTTTAGTAAAAGAATGAACGGTAAAGGTATTTCTCATTACTGAACCGAAATACTTGAGGTAAAATTTGTATATAGTATGGTCTTGATAGCACTTTAAAAGTGAATTGTTTTAATTAATAAATTTACTAATAATTTAATAAATATAATTAATAAATTTATAAATCAATAAATGTAATTAATAAAATACCTTTTGAAAATTTTCCCATATAATCTTTCTACTAATCCACTAAGTATTCTTATATATTAATCCACTAAGTATTCTTCATATAATCTTTCTACTAATCCACTAATCCACTAAGTATTCATTTGCATTTTGAGAAAAAAATTGAGAAATTTTTAGGTGTCATCAGTATGTGATTTTTGAACATGATGACATTTATGTGCATATATGTGGGTGCATGTATATTATGATTTGGATTAAAATTTAATTATAAAGCTGACATTGACTTCCAGAGATCTTCTGTTCATTAGCCTTCAATTAGAACTTTGGCTAAATCATTCTAAGATTAAATACACATTTACAAATATATTATCATTTTTTTAAAAAATTGTTTAAATGTCATCATAGGCTGCATAGAAAGGCATGGTAGCTCAGCCTGTGAAAGTATAAGAGCTTTTATACTCCCCATTAGTCAGACCTCAGCTGGATTGTCTTATTAGCTCTGTGACCAACATTTTCAGAAAAAAAATATTGATAAACTAGGAAGAGACACAGGAAGCCAAGAGCCATAGTGAAATACTTCAAATTCAGGCCATATGAGAAGTCACTGAAGAAGGAAGACATGATAGCTGTGTTTCTGTCTTTGAAGGACTGTATTGTGGGAGAAGGATGAGATTTGTTCCAGTTGGTCTCAGAGAGTAGAACTAGGGACAATGGGGGGAAGTTACAATGAGGCAAACTTAGGCTTGATTTAAGGAAAAACTTCCCCCAAAAGAAATGGGTTGTATTGGGATGGAGTAAGTGACCCTTTAAGTCAAGTAAAGGATGGATGATCACTTTTCAGGCACGTTGCTGAGAGGATTAGAATGGGTTGGATTCAATGGGCTTTAAAGGCCATGTCCTTCCAACTCTGAGTTTTTGTTTTCATTGCAGATATTATTCCTATTTGACACATGAAGATGTATAAGGATGAAAATGTAAGGGACTCACAGTTATCAGAAGATGCATCTTATATACAATCCAAGAAATATAAATTCTAACTTTTTTCCATAGTGACTAGAATATTCTTTTTTAGTTTTTCCCTTTGTAATCACACACTAGTAGAGTTTGAGTGCTGGATTTGGAGTCATCAGAACAGGGCTTGAATCCTGGTTCTACAACATTTGGCATTGACCAGGTCACTTCATCTCTCTGGGCCTCAGTTTCTCAATCTATAAAATGATGAGTTAGATAAATAAAGCATTTATTTAGCTTTGTGCTAGGCACTGTGCTAAGCACTGGGAGTACAAATAAAAGCAAAAAGCAATATACCCCTAACCGCAAAAAACATACATTTCAGTAGAGAAAGATAGCATGTAAAGGCAAGCTGAAAAGTCTGAGTTGGAGCTGGAATGGGTTCATTCTGAATGGGAAGATTCAGAGGGGAATTCGCCAATTAGAGTAGGAGACCATAGAGGTGGAAGCATCACAAAAGAGAAGATGTTTGCCAGACAGAGTTATTTGGAATAGCGGATATCTGGGGTCTTTTCGAGAACAATCTATGAATGACTGACTGACTGAATGAATGAATGAATGAGTGCTCATTTTACAAGTGCTCTAATAAGGAAAATCATTTTTATTATTCAATTTTAAAATTCCTCAACCTTTTCTTGTGATATTTTTGGAAGTGGTTCTCATATGTACATATTGATATAGAGAAAAAAATATTCTTCTAATTTATATGAAGGCCAAATGAACATATATGTTTGCTAAAAAGTCTGAAAACTATGTTGAATGATTGCAACACTAAAACTATGTTGAATTATTTTAACACTATAGGGGGTTTGCCATGAAAACTGTTATAACATACTCCATATTCCACACCTCAAATCTTAACATTATATATCAACCTTCCATTGTCTTCCAAGTGACCTGCATTAGAAATATCAAATAAAAAAATCTATGTCCAGTTTAAGACTGAAGAGAACATTTTAACAAACATAAGAAAAAAAAGAGAAGTCTTTTTTGTTTATTATCAGAAATGTTAAAGTTTAGGGATGGTGAATAATTCTTGTCAATGGCAAAGGGTCCATGATGATTTATATTTTAAAAGGAGCAAAGAGGGGGAAAAAAGCCAGTCAAGTTTATTTTATTTTTCACTTGTATAATTCTTAGAGGGAGATCCAAATTTTTTTTTTCTGCTCATCAGACCTTAGCCCCCATTTGTGTAGCTGAGAATAAGTTACCTGTATAATAATAACTCAATAGAATGAAAAAAATGAAAATGAAAACAAACAAACAAAAGAAAACTGAATGCCAGGTTGCTACCAGCACTGCAGATATAGGACAGAGTCTTTATTAATGTAAGCCAGTTTAAATTCAGACTACTAGATATCTTGAATATGATCTAGTATATTTAGTTAAACCACTAACTAATAAGTGTTGATTAAACAGATATTTTCAAAATAGTTGGTTATTTTAATATATCCATTTTCAGATAATTTTGGGTGTGGATTATCATCCACTATAAGATAGTTTATGTCCCCAATAATATCTTTAAAAATAATTGCTAAGGCAGCTAGATGGCACAGTGGATAGAATACCAGCTCTGGAGAGTCAGGAGGACCTGAGTTCAAATCTGACCTCAGATGCTTACTAGCTGTGTGGCCCTAGGCAAGTCACTTAACTCCTATTGCCTCCCAAAATAATAATAACAATAATAATTGCTGCCTTCATCTATAATAGCCTTTAAAAAATTCTAGCCAACTTCTATGCCTACATTGTTTTGAACATTGTCATCTACATAAAATGAAAATCTTTTTAGTTAATATGAAACAGGAAAATTAAGTAAATGATTTTTACACATCAGGTGTGAATTACCTCATTGTAAGATCAATTATACTAGTAGTAATTTGAATTTACTATATTAATTGTAGGCTGTCTAGGTGGGTGGCCAACATGGAAACACAGGAATATCTAGAGTGTTCCCATACAAGGAGAGAGGGACTTGGGGATGTTTTCCCATTTTTAATATAGATCCAAACATATGAGTTTATTTTACTTTAAACAGAAAATATAAGTCTCTCTTTTTCTCTGGTGAAGAATAATATAGAACCTCTAAAACATGGTATCTCAAAGCAATATTATCCTAATTCTAAGATATGGAAGTTAAAGCATAGACTTCAATTTTAGAGTTTGGAAAGTGACTTTAGAGATCCTATAATCCAACTCCATTAATCCAAAATGATTAAGGGATTTGCTCAATATCACTTGGCTAAAGGTAGCACTAGAATACAGATTTCACATTTGCCAATCTAGTCTGTATTGGCCTTTGACTTAAAAATAGAACTATTAATAACTGGAAATTATGTAGTGCTTAAAGGTTTTTGAAATACTTTCTTCCTAACAACTGTTCGAAGTAGATGATTAACACCCTCATTTTTCAGATGCAGAAGATGAAGCTTTGACTTTCCCCTGGTCATAAAATAATTGTTTATGCCAGGATTTGAACCTAGATCTCTTGACTACAAATCAAGAACTATACACTACCTTTCAGTAACTGAAAACAATTAAAAAACATAGTTCAAAAGCAAGATCCTAGCTATTTTTTGTTGTTATTCAATCATCTCAGTTATATCTTACTTTTAATGATTCCATTTGGGGTTTTCTTGGCAAAAATATTGGAATAGTTTGCCATTTCCTTCTGCAACTCATTTTACAGATAAGGAAACAGAGGCAAACAGGGTTAACTGTCTTGTCCAGGATCACATAGCTAGTAAATGTATTGCCAGCTATATATTCTTTCTTGTTCATAGTCTCATTAAGATCATAATTTTACAGAAGGAAGGGATCTCATAGGTTATCTGATCCAACCCCCTAATTTTGAAGATTAGGAAAATGAGGCCTAGAGAGGCTAACTAACTTGCCCAAAGTCAGCCAGGTAGTAAAAAGCAAAGCTACTCAGGTCCTCTGACTCCAAATGCAACACAGAAAAGGTAATTTAAAAAATCATCCTCTTCTTCTTCGTAACTAGTTTTAAAGAAGAGTTCAGAATTCTTGGTTACGTGAAATTCTAAAAGGTACATATTTTCTGAGGGATTCTGTGGTGGTGAGTGCTGAGAAATGCAGGATTAACATTTATCATGCCTACAAATGAACCCAGCAGGATGACGGATTTATTATTACATTGGTCTTAGAGTAGTATAGAAAGGATAGTAAAAATGAGAATGAAATAATATTAAAAGTTTTTTAAGTTCCTTTCTTACTACTTTCAGGATAAGACAATTGTTTTAAGGCTGTTACTTCTTATTAGTGCAATAAATTAACAGTTTATGGTCTTTGTTTTATCACTGAAGTAACACTTCAACCTTTCTTCATAAATCAGTAGAAGGTACAAACTAGAAAACAGACTATAAAAATCATTGACTGTCATGTGTCCTCTTCTCTGCAGCTGGTGATGTTGAAAATATTTAAGCATTAGGAATCTAGGCATGTCTGGGGATGCAGTGTGCATTCTAACCAATGGTTTCTCATTTTATTTGAAAATTATATATATATATGTATATATATATACACCCATATATTTACATATATGTGTTTGTGTGTGTGCATGTGTGAATATGTGTATGTATGTGTATATATATATGTACACACACACATATATATATATGTATATATATATATATATATATATACACACACATAGTCTTCCTCGAAAATTTAGGAACACATCAATGCTTCTGTATATGGAAGGCACATGTGAAGATAACTTCTGAAAGAAATATTTCTCTTTATAAAACTATTTTTCATCAACCAGAAAAATCAGGTACGCTATTTCAGTCATAAAACCTATCAGCTTCCTTCCATATCCCACTTATTTGAGTAGCATTGTAGCCTTATCAGAATTCCAAGTGATGGAATATAGCACTGTCAATAAGAAAAAAATTAATGAGCATCCACTCAATACAGAGTTCAGTAAAGCATTCTTTTGTACCATCCAAAAACCCAGAGCAGTTAAATAAATGAGAATTTTTCCGCACTCCACTTTCTTGAAAAACAGACAAATGGCACATAAACAAGAGTCTATTTGGAGTTGATTTTTCAAAGCAACCTGTAGCACCTACTATAGAGTTAAATCAAGTTCCACACATTGACCTCCCCCTTCCACACCAAGCATGGCAAAGAAAATTGTTGCTCATTAATCAGCATGATGGAAGAGAAAGAACACAATACCACTTGGTTCAAAACACCACTTACTAGTTAAATGACTTTAAATCACTTTGCTTCACTGGGTCTTTTTTTTCCTTCATCTGCAAATGAGAAATTTAGACTATATGGATTCTAAATAACCCTCCAAAATTTTTTGTGAGTCAAGGATCCTTAACTACAAAGATTTATTAAGTGTGTGCTACATGCAAACTTTTTTCTTATATATACTAGAGATGGAATGAAATTCCTGCCCTTAAGAGCCTTTGAATAATTCTGGGGAAATGGGACATACACACAGATAAATTACATTACAAAAGCAACAACAACAATAACTAACATTTATATAGATAACATGTTACCATATAACATATTAAAGACAACCTGTTAATAGCTAAAATTTAAGAGGAAACTGGGTGGCATAGTGGATAGAGCACCAGCCCTGGATTCAGGAGGACTTGAGTTCAGAGCCAGCCTCAGACACATAACACTTACTACCTGTGTGACCCTGGGCAAGTCACTTAACCCCATTGCCTAGCCAAAAAAAAAAAAAAAAAAAAGAAAGAAAGAAAGAAAAAAAAATTATATGTTAATAGTTTGGAGTTTAGTGTGGGGAGTGTAGAAATTCCTTCTAGTGATGTATATCAACAATAAATCTATAAGTTACAGTTTTAGAGAGTTGCCAGGGCAGTGAGGAATTAATTGCCTTGCCAGGGGTCACTCATCCAGTTTGTATCAGAACTAGGAATTAAACCAATGGTTTCTTGTCCTCAAGACAGGTGCTTTTTTCCATTATGCCATATGGCCTATCATATTATTCATAAGCTTTAATTAGGGATGTTAATGTTCTTACTCAACACACTATATCTTTGAGGTCTAGGTTTAATTATTGCTTAGTTTCAGAAATTCAGAAATGGGAAGATTAAAGTTGTTTCTAAAAGCAACTTTAACAAAGGCAGTTTTTACTATGCTTTTGTGCCCGTGGTAAATCAACTATATTTTTAATTAGTGGATCTTCCACTTCATTTGGAGGAATATATTCTTTTATATAAATTAACTACATCTTATAGATATGCTCAGTCCAATGAAGTAATATCCAAAATGGCACAAAAAGGACAGCTTGAGGAATCCAGTAGCAAGCTGCAATGAGTTTTCTGTCTGTTTCTCCTCCCTCTGGGCTAGATCTTACTGTTCTAGGTAAGAGGGCCTCATTTTTGAGTAAGTTATTATAATATTTAATTTAACCCAATCCACCTTGTTTGGAAACTGAAGAATGTTGCACTATAGTAGGCATTTGTGTATGTAATTATCTTTTCTATTTTGAATTCACACTTCATGAACATCTAGACTATTGACACAAAACAGAAACTCTATCTTAGAATGGAATTCTCTTTCAAGAATTCTGGAGAAAGGCTATTCAAAGGCAATAAAAAATAGAATGGTCTCAGTTATTTTATAAAACTATGAAGATGCAAGAGGTTGAAACACCTGATACTAAAATTTTGAAACTAAATTTTTAAACTAAAATTACTAAAAAAAAATACAAAACTACATTATGTTTACAAAATAATAATCTTCCCTAGATGAACTTGTACCCAAAAAGGAATAAAGAAGGGGAGGAAAGATAATTCAATATGTAGGAGGGAGAGTTTTCAATAGTGGCTGTTTTCTGTATGTTTGTTTTAAAGAAAAGAATAAGAAATTCAGATGGAGGTTCTTCCAGAAAGAGTTGAGGTGACCTATCTCAAATGAAGCAAGCATTGATTAAGTGCCTACTATGTGTCTGGAACTATGCTAGCTTCTGGAGATACAAAGATGGATGTGGGGAGTAGGGAAAGACATAAGTGGAGGACTAGAGGCCAGAGAAAGAATATATTAGCCAACAGATAAAGTCTAAAAGGCAATGGTGGCAGCAGCATTGAGTATTTGTAAGCTAGTTACCAGTCGGTATTTGTTCTTCACAAAGGAAAAGAAAGTACAGTGTTTTAAAGGAGCAGAGCGACATTGTCAGATCAGCATGAAAGAAAACAAACTTAGCAGAAAATTCTACATATGCCAAAGAGAAACACGTAGTCAAAATGCGCTTGTCATCGAGACCTTGGTTTATAATATGATGTTTTATTTATTGGACACAGATTGACACTGATAGGCACTTTTCATAAACTTGCCTATTTTTCTTATGTTAAAGTTATACTGAACAAATATGAATTTGCATTTGGCATCTCAAAGTCATCCACGATGAGGAAACGGAATTGAAAGAAATGCATTTTAACTATAGGTGTTGATAAAAGAATTACTTTAAGTCATCAGAAGGACATTGTCTTTAAAAAGAGTTACTTTATCAACAATGGAATAAAGAGCATGTTTCTTTCCTCTTAAAATATCTAAAGTCCCAATAACATATTTCTAATTAAAATTTATTTTATGGAATATTGACCACATCAATCACTATTGCCTTGAAAAATCCATTGCAGTGAGATTCTTTATAAAGGTAAAGAAATCTCTAAAACAAGGTATTCAGCTAAATATGTGAGTGGCTACTATGTTGTAAGTGCTAATCACTTTGAAAAACAGGAAAAAAAAGTATGTAAATATGGTCTCTGCTTTCAACTTGGTTAAATCTAATCAGTAAGAAAAGACTCACATATATGGAAATTCAAATAGTATCAGTTAAGTAACTTTAAGAGAACAGTGAAATATATCTAAGAAGCCAATGTATGATTAGTGACTAAAGTTTTGTCAGACTTTCTCAAGTAAGTGAGGAGTAATCTTTGAAGAATAGGTACAATTTGGATATTCAGAGAGTAGAGTGTGGACCAAAGGAATGGAATCAGGAGTATATGATGTACTAATCTGCATAATAAGAAATATATTTTTGGACATGGACAAAATATAAATTTATTTTGTTTATGCTTGTATGATGCAGGCATTCTTTATTCCTTTCTACCTTCCTTCCATTTCCTTTCCTTTCTTCTATCTTTCCTTCCCCCCTTTGTTCCTTCCTTCCTTCCTTCTTCTTTCCTTCCTTTCTTTCCTTTTTTTTCCCTTTCTTCCTTCTCAATGAAGCCTTTTCTGTCTCCTCTATCATCCCTGGTGTTTTACTACTCTTCCCCAAGAGACCATTGTCTTCTTTCCCAAATCTTCCTTGCATTTATTTTGTAAGAATCCTATATACAGAATACATACAAAATATGTAATCATCATCTCCTCCTATTAGATTGTAATGACTTTGAGGACAGGGACTGTTCCGCTTTTGTGCCTGGCACAAAGAAGTCGCAATACACATTTGTCCATTGATTTATTTACTCCATCTGCTTGACCTCTCGTAAGAGATTGCTAGGTTGATGTCTTTGAAAATACCTTGGCTCTCATTAAAACAATGTCCTTATCAACATCTATTAAGTTCAACAAGCATATATTTAGTGCTTATTATGTACCAGCCACTGTATTAGAACATCCTGTAATTCTTATGTTCAAGTAGTTTCAATTCTGTCGAGGGGAAATCACTTGTTAAATGCAAAACATATGTAAAAATCAATATAAAAGGTATAAAAATAAAAAATAAAGTAATTTCAGGGAGGTAGGAGAACTAATAACTAAGCAGGTTAGGGAGGGCCTAAAGCAAGATTGGAGTATAGGAAAGATGTTAGTTACGGTTCAATAGAGCTGAGAATCATCTTCATAGAGATAATAATTGAATCCTTGGGAACTGATATGATCACTGAGTGAGCAAATATAGAGGGAAGAAAAGACAAGAGGGTTGCAAACTGAACTTTGGGGGACACATGTTTAGTGGTTATGACCTATAAGAAAATCCAGAAAAGGAGATGGAGTAGGATTGGTCAGACAGGTAGGAAGTGAACCAAGAAATTAGGAACTAGGATGTACAGGGTTTAGAATCAAGTGAAAGGGGACAAAGTGGAGGTACCAATTCTAGCCAGTTTACTAGATGACTTTAGCCATGAAACTGAGGGGAGATATAGAGTGATAGCTTGTGGGTGTATTAGGAGCAAGGGGATTTTTTGTTTTGATTTGGTTTTAAGGATAGAGAAAGACAGGAGCGTGTTTGTAGATAATGGGTAAGGAGTTAACAGGTAGAAAAAATGGAACACTAGTGAGACAGTAGGGCTGATAGAGGAGACAGTCATCATCTGGGGAAGACAGGATATAATGGGATTACAGGTACATGTAGAAGCTATACTTTAGCAAGATGAAGGTTCAAATCTTACTGTAATACAGAGGTAAAGGAAGAAATTGTGGGGGAGGGCACCTGAATAATACAAGATGTGGAAGAGCAGGCTCTTGGGAAAAAGTCTTAAAGAAGGGCAATATAGGTATAGCAGATACCAGCTCCTGCCACAGTCATACTCCTGACATAACACAACTGTCATTTGTCCCTTTTTCTCAAATCGTTCACTTTGAGAGTCCCAAAGAATTCTTCCATAGCCCTTGAAAACCTCTGCATTCCTGCTGATCTGAAAGTGGTTTCATCTCTTCCCCAAATGGGAAGAACTATGAGTCTGAGGGGTTTTGTGGCCAGTTGACACCTTGTTAGGGGCTGTTACATTTTTAGGCTACAGAAAAGGGATCAGTGGAATAACTAGAGATTGAAGATGAGCAAAAGACAGGAAATTACCTATGGGACAAGCTCTCAGAAATAAGAGGGGAATCAGAGTACAAGTTGCAAGTAGAAGATGTAGCCTTAGCAAAAGAAAAGGTTTAGCTTTTCCTCCAACTAAATGTTGGTTGAATTAAGTCTAAACACTGAAGTGGCTGTTTTAGGAAGATTAATGTTTTCACACAGCATTTGTAAAATGCATCAGAGGGGAAAAACAAAACTCAGAAAACCTCTAGTTTAGAGGTTTCTACAATTTGAGGCAATGGGGATTGGACAAATGTGATGTCAGTAAAAGGGAAAGGAAGGGAGAAATGATGATGATATGATGAAAGAAAAACCAATGAGACATCTAGATCTGATGTCCTATTAGCCTATGATTCTGAAAGAATATTCTTTTGTTTCCAGATTTCATTTGAAGTCCCTGCAAACTCTACATCTATGATCCTATTATCTCAATCTCATTAAATCTCACATGTTGCTGTCTTTATTTATAGAACTAATTTGGTAATTTTCAAATTCCTAAGCCATCTTTATTCAGCTAATAAATATCTCTTCTGCAAAAAATCATATCTGAGACTAGTGCAACATTTCCTCTGCCAATTTCAAATTTTTCCAGTATCTTTTTTTCTTACCTTTTTTCTTACTTTTCCATAGTTTTTACTTACACCAATTGTATTATTAAAATTTCCCTTTAACTATTTTTTCCTGAGATTTCTGACTGCCCTTTTCACCACAAACCATTCTTCCACAATAACACACACACACACACACACACACACACACACACACACAAACACAGAGTCTCTCACACAGAGCCACTGTCTAATTTGTTGTGGCCTGACAGCAGTCAGTAAACAATTTTCTATCAAGTACCTACTACATATCAGGTACTATACTAAGAGATCATAGGTATAGCATGACGAATATTGGATTAAAAGTCAGGCAACCTGTTTCTACTTCCAGCATTGTCAGTAAATAGCTGGGTAATCTTGGCTAATTTCTTTATCTGGACCAATTTAACAGCTAAAATATGAGAAAGGGGGAAGAGTTTGAAATAGATTTTATCTAAGCTCCTATTCACTCTAAAATTCTAAGCTGTATCTTCTTGTATTTTCCCTTACAGAGATGATAAATCCTATTAGTCTGTCATGATATCATGAAGGCACATTTCCCTCCAGGAGCCTTACGATAATTTCAAAATAAATTTTAGTCATTTTCCTTTCAGAGCAGACTCATTCTCTATCCCCTATGAGCAACTGAAAAGCTCTGTGTCATCTTAATTGGGGTGTCATTTCTTTTTAAAATGAGAGTCATGTGACTAAACTCATTTAATTTATCAGCATGGGAAAGAATTACCTTTTATTATTATTTAATGGCAATAAATGAAAGAACAAATATTTTATCTATAGGATACAAATAATCCATGCATTCTTTTTGAATATAGAAAAGTCTGGTGATTTTTTAAAAATCTGAGTATGTATTCTAAAGGACTAACTATAACTCTTCATGTCATAATTTTCCTATAGAAATCAATATGGAAGGAGGCATTTTTTACAAGATTAACTTTTTTTTCACCAATTTCATTATTACACAGAGAGTATGTATGTCATTGTGTAAAATATCATTAGATTATAACTTTAGTTTATTTTTCTTTTGTGAGAAGCTATTTTGAAAGTACTGCCAGAAACACATAGCTCTCCCACAAATTGTCTTTGGGGGAAAAAAAAAACAGCTGCAGTACTGCTTCACAGATTCCCTTGACACCTACTAAGTATGAGCTAATACAGCCTCCATGCCACCTACATGCCATCTCAACATCCATTGCAGCATTTGGAATGCCTGTACTTCCACATCCTACACCTTTGTATGAAAAAAAAATACTGAAAACTGTTAACAGTAATTGAAGCTTTGGAAGTCATCAATGACACTTTTGCTTAATCTTTTAAAATCTGTCACTTTGGGGTAAAAAAAAATTTTAAAAACCCTAATGGTTTTCTAATAAAAATAGCTATGACTGTAATTCACAGATGGTTTACTTTTACAGGAGTCAGAATGACATTAACATTTCAATCTAAGCTAAGAACACTGTGTCGCCCAGGGAGTGCTAAGCAGAGAGTGGCTCAGTAGGAGAACATTTTAACCTTTTTCTCTTCTGGCAAGAAATATCCTTTGATTAGAGAAAACAACCTAAATCCAGGCAGGCAATGATTTCCAAATTTGGCCTGATATCAGAATCCTATCTCAGATCCATTTGATTTGATATAGAGCATTCAATACCTTTTACCATAATTGCCATACATAAGTACATTACACAGAGAGGCAAAATGGCCAACCCTTCTATGTCAATTGATTCAATTCAGAGTTAATGTAAGTCCCTGGAAATTTAGAAATCATCTAATCTTGTTTGTTTCCATGACATGGGAAGCTCATTAAATGGGCATCGCCAGTTAGCAACTGAGCATCAATAATAGTCATGTGCTTTCTGTGGATGAAGATGGATTATCTAGTTTGATTTCTTAGGAAGTACTCTGTAATGCTAATTTTATTGTACAACATTATACACAATTTCTACGAACACAGAATTTTAAATAAGAATTTGGCTTGCCTTGCTTACTACAAATAATTTGACATGCTTATAACCTTGGTCACCCAAAAAAAATGAACATAGAGTTCTTTTAGCCAGCATTTAGTTAGCATCTACTATGACAATAACACTATTCTAGGTGCAGTGAAGGTATGAGAGGTAATGATGACTAAGCTCTGGCTCCCAATTTCTATAGTTTACTAGTGTAGTAATAAAGGTAATTGGTGACATTTCTATATTAAGTAGTGATTGCAAAACAGTTCATATTCATTACCTACTTGACTGTGAACTCCATGGATACTGTGACTAGGTCTTCTACCTAGTATGGTCTTCCCCTGCATCTAGTCCTATCTTCTGGCCAGTGTTCATGTACAGAAGATGCTTAATTAATATTATGTATCTTTTTTTTTTTACCAAATCTAGTTTTGTTAATCCTCATCATTTCAATTACAATTATTCTCACTTTACAGATAAGAAAATTGAGGCTCAGGTCCACACAGCTAGTAAACAGTCAATCTAAAATGTAAGTCCAGGAATTCTAATTCCTAGTAGAGTATTCTTTGAACAATATCATGTTACATCATGCTACCAGAGAGAAGTATACAAAAATAAATCAAGTTAAAATGTAGAAGTACAATAACAATGTATGTGGGCATAACAGTAGAGTACGTAAGAGGGGGATCATGGGTTCATAGACTTAGAACTAGAAAGGACCTTAGAGATCTTAGTTCAACCTGGTCATTTGAAATTTGAGAAAATTAAGATATAAGAGAGGTTAAATAACTTTCCTCCAGGTCACACAGGGAATATGTCACAGAGATGAGATTCAAACCCAAGTTCCTCTAGCTAAATCAAATGTGTTGGACATTTCTTAGTTTTGCTGACTCTTCAAAGTGTTATTACCCAATGAGGGGATACGGATTTAGTGGTTATGTGTGCATAAACTAAGCCAAAACATCTAGATAGAGAACAAAAGTTCGTGAAGTCTTTCAAAATTTTGATCATATCAAACATTCAAGTATCTTCCCAAAGACCTCAAACAAAATTTACTAGGGATATTTGATGATGTCTTCAAAATTTATAAAGGGACTTTGCCTCATACCCTTCCATTATGTTATGTGAAACTCTTTTTATTTTTTGAGCATACTACTCTTTATCTTCATAGTTTTCATGACCACCTTCCTGGACAGTCTAACATTAACTGTAAACTATTTTCCCCATAAATCCATCAATAACTACATTTATTTATTGTCCTATCCCAGAAAGGTATCCCTTTCAGTAATCCCCCTTGCTTCAATAACAGAT
>NW_020954559.1:32833539-32856626 GCF_900497805.2 Vombatus ursinus
CAGCAATCATATAGAATGTAAAGTCATCTTTTGAAAGAAAATGGAAGAATATGAGCAGCATCACCTAATAAAACAGTGAGAAGTGAAAGAAAAAAAATAATTTAAGTAAATCTTGGTGAGAGACCCAACTAAGCAATGTCATTCCAAAGTCATTTAAGGATGAAATGGGAATGCTGGCAATAGGAAGTTGAAAGATGGAAAAGATCTGCATAGATTTTTATAGCAATTTTTCAACATCAAGGAAAATGGAATAATGTATCTGCTAACATCATAGTCCTAGGTATACTTATTGTATAGGAAATTGTAATGTCTCTGAAGAAAAAAAAAAGGAAAAGGTCACTTGATTAGGTTAAGATTCTACAATTGTACTAGAAGCCACACGATTTTGAAGGCTGAGAAGAGAGGTTTCTTTCTTTCTTTCTTTTGGCTAGGCAATGGGGTTAAGTGACTTGCTCAGGGGCACACAGGTAGTAAGTGTTATGCATTTGAGGCTGTATTTGAACTCAGGTCCTCCTGACTCTAGGGCCAGTGGTCTCTTCACTGTGCCACCTAGATGCCCCTGAGAGGTTTCTAAAGGAAGGAAAAAGACCAAAGAATCAAAAGGAATCTGAGATCTTATCATTGACCCCTTCACAAAGGAAATCAAGAGAAAAAAACATAAAAAAACTGACTCATATGCTTACTTTCCCATTTATATAAAATTTCTGAGAATCATGTACATATGCAACAAGAACATCCTTGACAAGAGTGTCTTACATTTGCTACATCTTTTAGCTATTGTAAGAGTATCCAGATGTGTTTTTACATTATACTCCATAGTAGACTGTATCTTACAATAGCTAAAAGATGTAGCAAATATAAGATCTCACTAGGCTTGCTATTTGTTGAATAAAAAAAAAGACATTTGCTTCAGTAGAGCATGATGAACTCTTAAAGGACCTGACCTAACAAGTGGTTGCCCACGCATATGACAAAACAATATAAGATTCCTTGAAAGATATAACTTAACCTAATCAAGTGACCTTTTCCTTTTTTTTTTCTTCAGAGACATTACAATTTCCTATCCAGTAAGTGTACCTAGGACTATGATGTTAGCAGATACGTTGTTCCATTTTCCTTGATGTTGAAAAATTACTACAGATCACCCTGTGATCAGTAATAACAATTGAGGCATAAAACAGAAAAATGTCTCCTTTCCAGAAGTATTTTGCACTCTTATGGAGAAGTGGTACAGTACCCACATCAGAGTGATTCCATATAGCTATTGAGGTCTTTTAGATGCTCCTCTTCTAAATAGCAGTTGTGCTGTTTATATCAATCCCTAGAACTCTAAATAAGAGCCTCTTATCTGAGATCTATTGCCACTCTACATAGTCTGGACTAACTACTAGCACAGAAAAATCGAAATGGATGAAATAGGGTCTATTATTCAGACAATAATGTATAATTGAATGGACAACCTATAGAGTTCATGCATTAGTGTAAATGCTTTGGAGAGACACTGCAGATTATTAATTGAGTCTAGTTTTCTTTTTTGTTTTGTTTTTTTTTTACAATTGATCTAAGTAATGCATATCTAAATCACAGATGACAGGGTAAAGCCAGATTACTTTTATGAAATTGAAAAGTTATTTTAATGACTTCTGGCTTGAAACAAAGTTTTCATCTTTGTATTACCTGTGTTTTCCAAAATGTTTGTAGAGATTCAAGTGATAAATACTATTCATCTTAAAAACCAAAAATTAAAAAACAAGCACAGGGCAAAGGAGAAGCACATAGTGGACATTAGTCAGCTATGGCACATCACAAACATGGAGTTATAAAGGAGATGTTGACTAAAGAATATCATGAAAGATGTTTGAGCAATAAAGAAGACAGGCAGTTTGCAATGGAAAGAGACAAGAATGATCAATGGGTAGCTCCCATGTTCCATTGTTAAAGCCTCAAGATCAAGAGATACAAAGGAAGGATACCAACATGTTGGGTATTCTTGCAGAAAACTTATTGTAGGACATGTACAGGAGTGACACAAGATGAATAGGCATGGTTGGTTTACAATATATATTGTTAATAGGATTACCCACTTCGATGAGATCATAACTCCATACAAGTTTTTCAAGAACTAATTGAGACCCTCACAAAGTTATCCTGTGTCACTTCAACTAAACCTTCTCTAATGTTTAGCATTTCATTTATTAATTTATTTTATAAGGTCCTAATTCATTCCCCATGATTACTGCTTTGGACTTTCTTTTCCCTCAAATTTTCAACCACATCATACTCCTAATCAGAAGTGGTTCTTGACTCCTCTTTTTTTTAATTGTGTGTGTGTGTGTGTGTGTGTGGCAATTGGGGTTATGACTTACCCAGTGTCACACAGCTAGTAAGTGTCAAATGTCTGAGGCAGAATTTGAACTCAAGTCCTCCTGACTGCAGAGCCGGTACTCTATCCACAGCACCACCTAGCTGCCCCTTGACTTTCTTTTACTTAGAAAATTGACACTGACTTTGATGCCCTCATCAGGCTATTAATGAAGACTTCTTTTTGACTTCAAAATAGTTCCCTCCATATATAGATACATAGATGTAACTATAACTATAGATACATATAGGAAATGCCCTTGCTTACTAAGGCTGACCTCATAAGGTTCTTTATCTCCTAATTTCTCACTCACTACTAGAATTTGATCCTTCATGTATTTCCTACCTCTTCATTGTTTTCCAAATTTCCCTCTTCCACCATTTCTTCCCTTCTTCCTATAGACACACTCTATCTCACTTCAAAAAAGCCTTTGCCAGATCCTACTGCATTCTCATTCTGCTGTCCTATTTCTATTTAACTACAGAACATTTAACATTGAATTCTATCCTTGGTGCTGCCAGTTCCACACCACCCTCTCACTTCTTAATCCTTTGAAGTGCCACTCTGCCCCTACTCTTCTACTGAAAAATATACTGGCAAATGTCACTATTGATCTTCTAGACACTAAATCTAGGGAAATTATATTATTTCATTTTTTTCTTAATATTTACAGCTTTACAACTTCTTTACTTGATAGTTTTGAAAACTCTCTCCTTTTGGAATTTTCCTTCCTTACATTTTATGATATTATACTATTCTGATTGACCTCCTACCTCTCTCACCACTCCTACTAGATTTTCTTGTGCTGGATAATTTTCCTCCTCCTACCCCTTAGATGTGAGTAATCCAAGCAACTCCAAAATCACAGTACTTATATCTCTCACAGCACTTTGTTTCTATATGAACTTGTCTATTCCTATGACTTCTTTATCCATCAATATTATCTGCATGACTCTCAAATATATACTTCATTCTTTAATTTCTCCTGAAATTAAGGCCCATATGTTTAACTACCTTCTGGACACCTCTATTTGGATGTTCCATCATCATATTAAATTCAGGAATTCTTAACTTAGGGTCCATAAATTTGTTTAATTTTAATGTTTTGATGACTATATGCCAAAATATTTGGTTTCCTTATAGTCCCATTTACTTATCTTTTACATTTAAAAATATTCTACAATTGTCTTTCAGTTTCACCAGATTGCCAAAGGGATCTATGACAGAGAAAAAAAATTATAATCTCTGTCTTAAATGCAGTATGTCCAAACCAAATTCATCCTACACAGAACCATCCCTGTCATCAGGCTTCCCCGTTTCATTCAATTGTACAACCATTCTCCCATTCTTAAAGTCATTTTCCATCTTGCTTCTCCCATAAGTCAACAAACCATATTGTTTCTTCTTTTTTGCCATTCTTTTCCCCAAGTCTTGGTCCTTAAAATCTCATACTTAGACTGTTCTATTGGCCTCCTAATAGGTCTTTGCCTCCAGTTTCTCCCCACTCCAATCTATCCCACACACTTCTTCCAGATAATTGTCATTATTATTATATAAACACAGGCTTGCCTATTAAATCCCTATATTTAAAGACAACAACAGCAAAAACAATAAACAATATTCTTTCCTCCCAATTGCCTAAAAGTCCATAGTCCTTACACTGGTATTCACCTCAATCTACACTTAGCTTTAACCTACCTTTCTAGCTTTCCCCAAATTCTTTTGCAACCCAAACTTTCAGCTCTATCCAGATTATTCTACCAATTGTTTCTTGAACCTGCCTTGGATATTCATGTCCCCATAGCTTTGTTCACACATTCCTCCTGCCCCAAAATGGTGCTTTCCAACTACTCTTATATCTGTATCTACCTCTTTGCCCATATGAATTTTTGTCCTTCTTGAAGATCCAACTCAAGTATCTCCACTTTTAAACAAAGATTTTCTCAATCATTCCAGCCCACAGTGAATGCCCCCTCCTTTATATTGTATAGTATGTCTTATCTGCTACCATTCATTTGGCCTAATCAATATATTGCTTTATATTTTATTGAACTGCTCATATTTACAAATATTTTTTGCCAATTACTCCATGAAGACATTGGAGGGCAGAGATTGAGACTTATATTTCTTTCAGTCACCCTTCCATCCCTTAAGTGATCAATGATTCTGTTTATTGTCTGATAGGTTGGACAGATGTGACCTAGCAGTCTTACTTGCTTTTGCTATTTCTGAGTTTTGCTTTTTTATGCTTAGCCTTGAGCACATTTTGCCTTTGAGATTTAGTTCACCACTATGAATGACACATCACCTTTGGTGATGAACAGATAGATGACATGCCCCCTCCTTTCCAATGCCTGTCTCACAGATTTGTTCTGCATTGCTCACAGACAGTACCAACTGTTTTTCCTGTTGATTGCCAGAATAAGTCAGTAGTTGAAAAAAAAGACCACAAATCAACGATGATGGATGGGAATAACATTATATAATAAAGTTCTAGTTAGACAATCTTCTTTTATTACTTTAAGAATGTGGTTGACATGGTAGAGCAAGCTATAGCTTCAAAGGTTCTCCTCAGACAAGGTGACTCTAAGTAGTACATTAAAATTAGACAAGATTACATGACAGAAGTAACCAAGACAAAACTTTTTCAATGATCCATTAGAACATTAATATCAGATGAGATATTAAATTAGGAGACGTATTTGCCAGTCATGTAAGATGCCCAGTGTGGTCAGTCACATCCACCCCAGTAAAGATAACAGTCATTATTATGAAGTTCTTCATAATCCATATTCATTAATGACATTATAGTAGATCTCTCAGGCCTGGGATCACTGCAAAGCTTCTTTAATGAAATACACAGTAAGGTGGAAGAGATAAATATAACATCTACAGTACCAAAACAAAGTGGACAAAAAAATCCCATGGGTTGCCTAGATTATCACATATGGCTGGATGGGAAAGTAGAATATACATACATGCATACATACACACACATATATATAATATATGTGTATGTATATATGTGTGTGTATGTATATATTTATGTGTGTGTGTGTGTAGCAGCTAGGTGGTGCAATGGATAGAATACTGAGCTTGAAATCAGGAAGACTGATTTTTATGAGTTCAAATCTTGCATCAGCCACTTACTTGCTATGTTATCCTAGGCAAGTCACTTAACCTATTTGCCTCACTTCTTTATTTGTGCAATGAACTGGAGAAGGAAATGGCAAACCACTCCAGTATCTTTGCCAAGTGAACCTCAAATTGGATCACAAAGAGCAAGACATGTTTGCAAATGATTGAACAGATCATTTGTATATATGTATACAGATATTTGTATATAGATACAACAGATGTATGTATGTAGATATAGATACAGATATAGAAGAAATGAAATAGATGTGGATATAGAAGATATAGAAGAAATCAGAAATGAAGAAAAAGTGTTATGGCTAAATTGTTTTGGAGAAATCATGTGGTGCTTTCTGTGATAATAAACTATTCGCTACTACAAAAGTCCAAGTCGACCATATTCTTCTATTGAAACTTCATCATGTTAAATTCTGGAATACTATGATATAATAAGAATAAAAAGTTGTAAGTTGTCCAAAGAGCAATAAAAATGCTTATTGGTGCATGATATCTGGCTACTGTGTTAGTAATGATGACCTCAAGGACAAGAAAAAGCATAAATAAGTCATAAGCATAATAGTCACAATATTTTTAGGAGATCAAATAATTGATAAGGTATCATTTATAAAGGAAAAATAAAAGGACTTTGGATATACATAAGATATAATTCACATACAAACAACATTTTGTCTTTGTACAAGAAAATGAAGGTCATTTTATATTTTTAACCGAACAGAAAAAATAAGCCACATTATTGAAACATTTGCACATAGATGGACATATTTTATGAGAATATTAGTATTAGAAAATGTGAGTGGATGAATTAGATGTCAAGCAAGGAATTGAATTGCATATGTCATGAAAATGATTGACATCAGATGGAAAACTTGAATGGTCAATTGCTGCCCCACAAACTGATAAAATAAATAGTCAAAATTACTCCTAAGCATGGTACAGATTTTGCTACAAAAAATGAGGAAAATCAGACAAAAATCAGAAAAGATGAGACTACAAGGACAGGTTATTTTCTGAATTATTAGAGGGAGTGACTTCACTGTTGAAACCATAGATATTTCAAAATATCATACTTAAGAAACCGTTGTGCTTATCTGGGTAGACTATTTGGGGAGGGTTGCAGTAAATCAGTAGGTATTGATTCAGATACATCCTTCGTAGTCCTTCGCAGCCTCAACCATTGGCTTTGACACTTTGGCCATTTAGAATTAGCTGATGAAGAGCTAGCATTTTTTTCCTCTAAAAAAAAAGTTATTAATTACCTTGAGAGCTTGAGTTGTTAACAACTAAGGAAGGCTGAAGTGCATACCCCACTCTATGTTCTATCTACCACCAGTAAGGGATGATTCTGGATTGTAGCAGAATATATATGTTAATGTATTATAATGTATGGTAATGAATCCTTCTTTTGAGCTGACTTGGGAATAAGAGAGATATGACAGTGTGAACCCCAGGGAAGGATTTGAGAGCCAGATCTGCAAAGGGAGAATTGTACCAGAGAAGCTGTAGAAGAGAGTGAAACCTTGTACAAGCAGACTAAATATAAACCAACATGAAAATATAGGATGTTCCAGGGCATGGCAGAACAATTTGCCTAAAGCTTTATCTGTGGGAATGCCTTAAAAATAATGAACATATTCAAAGGACTTAGTTGAAAGGATTCAAAAGGAGATCGAGGTTGGTGATAACTTTCACAATTTCAACAACAACAACAACAACAACAAAAATGAAAATCAATAAAATGAACTTAAACCTCCTACCTTGAAAAGTCATACTTCAGCCAGCATTACTAAATTTTTTCTGGAAAACATTATATAAGATAAAACAATGTTACAAGAGGTAGTTATTTCCATATGAAATATGTTCTGAATTCAGATATACTGAATAGCATATATACTTTGCAGAATGAATTATTTAAATTATCTCATTTGAAACATACAATCACTCCAGGAGCAATGTACTACAAACATTATTATCTTCATTTTACAGGTGAGGAACCTGAAGCTCAGAGAGGTTAAGATACTTGTCCATGGACACACATAACTTCAGAAATGGGATTAGAACCCAGGTATTCCTAACAAGGCCAGCATTCTAGTCAGAAGGCTATACTCTGCCTTTCACTCCTAGAGTTCTTAGTGCTGAGATAGTCTTATCATAAATATTGACTTTAAATCTCAAATAACTGGGTGAATGACACCAGAGTAGCATTTTATCATCTGTGTTGTAATGAGACAAGAATAATGCCTTAATTATGTTATTCCAGAATAATATTGGCCAGATCAATATTATGTTGAGTGTGCCTATCAGGTCAATATTGTCAATATTGTATGGGGTGTGCCTGTAAGTGAAAGGTCAGATAGATAAAGAAGGATGTTCTTCACTTTGGACAAATGAACAAGGTAACTAGTCTGACCTATAGACAAATTCTCATTTTGTTAAAATGGTTTGGGCCATATTTGTCCCTTTAGCCCCAAACAATATTTTTAGGAGAGCAAATAATTGATAAGGTATCATTTATAAAGGAAAAATAAAAGGACTTTGGATATATGTAAGATATAATTCACATATAGACAACATTTTGTCTTTGTACAAGAAAATGAAGGTCATTTTATATTTTTAACCGAACAGAAAAAATAAGCCACATTATTGAAACATTTGCACATAGATGGACAAAGTTTATGAGAATATTAGTATTAGAAAATGTGAATGGATGAATTAAATAGCTTAATTGGATTTACCACAGGAATGTTCCAGAAAAATGACTGAAGTAATCAGTCTTACCTTAAATGTTCTCAGAATACAGAAAACAACTCAGGGAAATTAAGTCTCAAATGCATTTTTGACATATTTAAGAGCCCTTCTAATATTTGGTGGTGTTTTTAAAATTTTATGTATGAGGTAACATAATATAATATTGTCTATATTCACTCTACTTACCAAAGTCAATAGTTACCTTATGTTTAGAAGAACAAATATTAGTAATTCTCTCTTCTAATCTCCAAAGTTAAGATCTACTCTACTACATTCATTTTTCTTTCCGAAATCCCATGAATATACTAAGGATTTTGCCTAAGCAATATTTTTGCCACGTCTAACAGAAATAGACCATTGCATTAAACCACAGAGAAAATTGAAAAGATTCTTTGATTATTAACAAGCAGAATATATATATATATATATATATATATATATATATATATATACACACACACATACATACATCTGTGTGGTCAGAGAAAAGATATACATTATACTTTAAGTATGAAGGTTATGAAATTTCATAAGCTTAGCTTATAATAAATATATTTTAAAATACATTTTATTGCTATATTTCTTACATCTTCTTACATTCCCATTTATCCCTCCCCTTACCCCTTGCAAGAGATCCCTCCCTTATAGCAAAAATTTTTTTAAAGGAAAATTTGTCTAAATTTGTCTGTTCACTTGTCTAAGTAAAATATATGTGTGTGTATGTGTACATTATATGTGTGTATGTGTACATGTGTATGTATATCATATATATATAATATATATATTTATGTGTGTATAAAATCTGACAGTCTTCACAATGATGCACAACTGTGTGAGGTAACTGACCCTCATGCAAAGAGGGGAGAAGAGCTGTTTTCTCATATCTCATTAGGACCAAAGTTGTCCTTTTTAATCTTTTAACATTCACTTTCAATTGTTTTGTGTTTATTGTAGCATATACATATATATGTATATAGATAGATAGATATACCCACAAATACACATATATGTGTTATTTTCTTGCCTCTACTTACTTAACCATCTTACTACATCATTTTGTCTTTTTATGATTTTTTATTCATCTTATTTATTGCTTCTTACAGAATAGTAATACTATATTCCATTACATTCACATACTACAATTTGTTTAGCTATTCCTCAATCAATGGGTATCGCCTACTTTGTTTTCAGTTTTTGCTACTACAAAAGTGCTGCATTAAACATTTTATTTTGAAACTTTCTCTTTATCAATGACTTCCTTGAGGTACAAATAAGTGTTTTAAATAATTTTACTTGACAAGTATTTTCATGACTATCTTCATACTTGATTGAGTTAATCTTACCATTACAAAAATTTTGTGAGAATTGGTTTGAGGATATGTGAAAGTTTAGGGAAGAAAATTATATTCTCAATAAATACATTTGTTGCATAATGTTTTACATAAAAAATAGAATATTATCCCTCAGGTGATGTTTCTGCAAAATTTTCAAATTTAATATTCAAGTCCTATTTTATAACACCTTAAATACAATAGAGACAAAATGTCATAAAAAGTTAGCATATTGGGCTTGGTGTCAAGAGAATCTGAATTCATATTCTGTCTCCAGCACTTAGTTGTGCAAACCTAGGCAAGTCACTTAAACTCTAGATGCCTCAGGAAAATCCCCACAATTTATTTACTAAGTTATAGACTTGTTTTTAACTATGCTAAAGAAATCACAAATTCTTCAAATGGTCATAAGTGCATCATAAGTTATAATATAGAGGTTATAGAGGATAAGCAAACAAAATATGGACTTTCTATATGGAGTTTATGTATGTATTTCATATTATACTTATACATTAATATAAATTAATAACACATATAAAACAATTATAGTAGTTGGTCAATACCATAAAAAAGACCAATTAGAATTTCTGAAAGTCTAAATAATAAAATATTTAAATATGCATTTTTTTGCTTTAAAGTGCAGTATACATAGTAACTCAAACTAGGTTAAATAATTATTGTCCCAAAGAAGACCAATCCTAAAAAACCTGCTTAGTACATGGAGACAAGTGATTTATAATTAGGATGTCAGTTAGTAGAATGAGGATTGGAAAATCATCAAGGGACTTGATGAGTAAAATGCTTTGTTGTTTTCAGTATTTCAAACATTATTCCTTGTCATTCACTGAGTTTACATGATTAATTTTCATTATCTTTGAAGAGGGTATGATTAGCAAAAGTAAACATAGCACAGCTCCTATCTCAATTAACACAAATTCCAAATTATGGAAGTTGAAAATAATGAAAAACACCTGTGATCAAAATCCTAGTTCTGATAGTTCCTGTGTGACCTTGAGTGAGTGTTTTTTTCCTCTTTAGTTTTCAGTGTTATCACCTATAAAAGAAAAGGGTCCTACTAAATGATCTTTAAGGTCCCCTTATGGGCTAAATCCCATTTTCTTGTTTTATCATTATGGTATGGTAATAGGAACAAGATCAACTAAAGCCAACCCGGTAGTTAAATAATAATAATAATTCCCACAGTCTGATTTTTAACAGTAATTAGTATTAACGGAATGGATTGTTTCTTTGTCAGTATGTTTACATGGATGATAAGGAGAGACCAGGTGTAAAGACAATGATAACCAAAAACCCGCACAATAATCCTAGATGGTGATTATTCATTTATCAAAAGCAGGTTTCCAAGATCCAGAAAAGAAGACCTTAGAACAGAATATCATCATTATCATCATGTGAAACATTTAATGAGTACTCCAGGTGTGTTTCACAGTGGACTAGAAATCCCTAGGTGATATGCCTAATAAATAGATAAGAGTGATTGCTAATTAGCATATCACTTGGTAGAATATCAAAATGTAGAATGTCTAAGGTGCCTGAAGATGTTGAAAGTAGTTTTTTGTCTTGAGGATTTTAAACATTCTTCCTCACAACTGTGTTTAAACCATTATCTATATTGCAGAGATTAATTCAATAGACAAGTGTCTTACCTTACGGAAATAACACTCTAAAAGAAATAAAGTTTAACAAAGAAGCCACACATTCAGCAAAATATCTGTGTCCTACAAAATTATAATATTCCTATTTGCATATGTTTTACATTTTGTCTATTTCTAGTAGTAAATTTAAGGTAAGAAAAGAATTCCAAAGGAGAGAAAAAAGAGGCATGTGGAGATGAGTAACTAGAATTCATTCATATCTGAACTCTTGTCTCCAAGCAAGAATGATAAAGTCAGTTCTGCCATTTTTTTTACCAAGAGGTGCAAGTACAAATACTATCCTGTTGATAGTGTTTGTCCAAATATGTGAATATTCATATGAAAATATTGGTACTTGATTATTTAAAGACATGTATAGTACAGAACTGCTGAAAAGTAAGGTCCTTCAAAGATGTACTTGTACATATTGTATGTAATGATGTTAAGAAAGGAGATATAGTAGAGGGGGGAAACCAAACTATTATTTTTGGTGCTCCCTCCCAGCCTTCTGATGGAAAAAAAAGTCTCTACCCTGTGATTATTTACCCATCATCATTTTAGCATTTCCTTGTTGTTGAATGTTTTCCTGCTGTTTGTGTTTTAGACAGGAGTCCGAAAAGTGTTTCTAAAATACTGGCAAGCTGACCAACTCAATGATTTGTGCCTTCAGTTCCAGAGGAAAATTATAACCTGTCAAAAAGGTAACAATTACATGTGGATATTTGTGAACTGTATTTTTCGCATACCCATACAAAGCTTTTGGGTACAGTAGAATTGTTTTATCTCTAAATGGTAATAATTATACATTAATATTTCTGAACTGTGTTTTTATTTGTTATGCACACTTATTTGATTATGAGTTAAAGTAAAACTTTTCATTTGTGTAGGATCCACTTTTCAATTGACCATGACATTAATTATTTGGCACAGTATTTGCATATGCAGCTTTTCAGGGGTTAGAGACATTGCTTTTTAGCTAATCCACCCTTAACTTAATCATTTATTGGCAGCAATTTTTTTATAACCCCATGCTATAGAGAAGAGGAATTTAATACATTGATCTTTTCTTTACTAATTTCAACAAAGATGTTATGGTAACAACCACTAAAATTCTCCTCTGATTTTTCCTTGAGATGTTGAGCTGACACTGGGTTGTCAGAGTTAATGCCAGAGGACCACAGGTGCTGTCAGGTTTTCCCCAGGCTACAAAGATTTCATATATAGGCTGGTAATGGGATGTTTGTTGTTTAACTTTCAGCCTCTAAGTTTTCAGGGTTTGTCACCTTCTTAGCAGTGGGTGATGATTTTTAGCCACAGTAATGCTAAAAGGCCATCTACTAAAATGTATAGTACTATTACCCCCTCTTTCAACTCTATCTCTACCACCAACACTACCACTATTACTCCTCCTCCTCTTCTTCATCCTTCTATTACTAAAAGTACTATTACTACTAATAATAATAATAATAGTCATTAGCATTTACATAGTACTTTAAAATGTGTGCTTTAACATAGATTATCTCATTTGATCCTCAAAATAATCACAAATAGTTGATATTACTATCTTCATTGTACAGATAAGAAGAATGAAGCTGAGAGGTGAAGTGTTTTGCCTAGGGTCATAAAACTAATAAGTTTCTGAGGCAAATTTTAAACTCAGATCTTCTTTAACTCAAGTCTCATGCCTTATATAAGGCTATGATCTTAAACTTGGGCCTTGAAGACTATTTGTTAAAGTATAGGGAGGCATGATGGGGGATGGATGATGTATACTGATAAAAACATAAATCTTTTAAAATACTGAAATATAAGATTTTATATATATATGTGTGTGTATATGTATATGTGTGTACATATACATACAATATACATTATGTGTGTGCGTGTGTGTGTATGTGTATTAAAGTTAAGTGCCAGTGGAAGAAATGGTAAATTTGGAGTGACAGGACCCGGGTTCAAATATAACCTCTGCTCCTTATTATTTTTGTGAACTTGGAAAAGCCCCTTAAAGCTCTCTGACCTCAGTGTCCTCATCAATGAAGGTTTTGAAGTAAGGGAGCATGAAAGGGATCAGAGAGCTGGCCTCAAAGTAAGTTAAGATGTGGTTTCCAGATGCATTTGGTGGTGTGACTCAGTGACTCAGGCTACAATGACTATAAATTGCTATTTGATTAGCATTGCTATGTGAGTTCCATCCTGGGAACCCTTTATCAATGAAACCATGGAGTCAGTATATGTGTGTTTTATGTGTGTGTGTACACACAAGCATTGTAGATAGATAGGTACATAGGTAGATAACAGATATAATAGATCTTTTTAATATAATTGTCAGACTTCTAGGGAGGCAGAGAGTAAGTTGTCATTTTTATTCACTTATTTTGTCCTAGCTTCAGAACTTCAAGCATTAGTGATTCTGTGAGTGTGAATTCTGCTACACAGAAAATAATCACAGCCCCTTAGGTAGCGCACAGCACTTGAAGTTAAGGCAGTCCTAAGTTCAAAGCCTGTCTCAAAAACTTTCCTAACACTTTCAGCTTCAGTCCCTATCTATAAAGCAACTGTAATAATATCAACTACCTGAGGTTGTTATGAGGGTCAAATGAGATAACATGTGAAAAGTTTTGAAAATCTTAAAAGTTTTATGTAAATACTAGGTAACAGGTGGAAGAGGAAGAATGGTATTATTACAATTTAGTAGTATACATAGTAACTCAAACTAGGTTTAGAATTACTGTGGATAAAAAATCATCACTATGCTTCCAAGTTGGTAATGAGCCTTTGACACTTAAGTAGGCAGGAAGTTAGACAACAGATACATAGTCCATCATGAGTTCTGTCTCTGAGGCATGTGTGTGTGTGTGTGTGTGTGTGTGAAGAGACTGGACTATAGATGACCCCTGAGTTATTTTCCATCTTGGAATCTTGTTATTCTATTAACTTATTATTTATATGTTCCTGGAATTTTACATATGGTCACACTGTCTATTAAAGCCCCAGAAAGAAAATATTTTATCTGCCATTACTACAGAGAGGGGAAATAAAATACCCCAGCTTCTGTTCCAAGGATGAAAGAAATAAACAGGTTCCATAATAATAAAAACTAACATGTAACATTTGCAAAGCTTGTCCTATATTACATGATTTTATTATCACAACAAACTTGTGAGGTAGATAACTATCTTTATCTCCATTTTACAGATGTGAAACTGAGACTAGGAAAGTTAGTGACTTGTCCAGGAAAGTATATATATGCCTTACTTATTATTTTGATATTTTGGAAATTTGGTTAGCATTTGAAATGTTTTCTTCATAAACATATCTTGAGTGAAAAAACATCCATTTCTTACATATTTCTTTTTCTGTTTCATTTGGTGTTGTTATTTTGGCTTAGACAAATCTTTAGATGATTTTTAAAAACTTAGTTTAACAAGAAAAAAACATGTTTAGATCAATTTAATTAAAATAGTTTTGCATTGTACTTAATTGCCACAAATTTGAACTACATGGAAAGGCAGAAAGTGGAGAGTTATTGTCAATTTTTAAAATTTTTTGGTAATTTTTTAAATATTCCGAGAAGTCAACAATATTTTAGAATTTAAGGCAAGTTTGCAAGGAATACCACAAATCTCTGACCCACACGCAATGTGTTATAACCTCTGTGGACAACCTTTCATAGGTTTACAGGCATAAGGATAATATGTATTCCATCTTCTGCAAAGAGAAACTGATGAGAATCTTTGCGTTACATAGTTTTGGAAGTTTTGTTGATATACTCCATGCAACTGAGATGGAATAAATATATACTGACCAATAACTATAGAAAGGGGCACCATGGAATAGTGGATTTAGAATCAAAAGATCTATGTTTGAAGTCCTATCTCTTTGATTTACTAGCTGTATTTCCCTAGACAAGTCACTGATCTTTCATGGCCTTAATTTTATCATCTGAAAAAATGAGGTGGAAATTATGTAGCATACATTATTTCATAAAATTGTTGGAACGATCAAATAAGCATACATATATATATATGCACACACACATATATATATGTATATACAAATGAGTAAATACACACACATACACATAAATTCTTTCTAAACTTAAAGCCTATAAACATTTAATTTTTTTCTATTCACTTTTGTATGTAAAGGGTAAGGGAAATACCACGAGAGGTGTTTAAACAGAGGCTGGGGCAACACTTAAAGGGGAAGTGTTAATGAATGTTTAACAACCAACTTGGTTGTTGGTACTCTCTAGAGGGAAAAGTGCATAGAAAACTTTTTTTTAAATGCTTTTACTTTTTATCAATTACATGTAAAAACAATTTTAACATTTTAAAAAAAAAATTGAGTTTCAAATTTCCTTCCTCCTCTCCTCCCTCCTTGATAAGACAAGCATTTTGATATAGATTATATATGGGCAGTCATGCAAAACACATTTCAATATTAGCCATGTTGAAAAAGATGTGAAGGAACTAGATGCAGTAATATCAGGCCTTTATATTATATTATAAGGTGAGAGCAGTGTTTAATTATAAAATGAATAATTTTGATTATTTTAAATTAAAATTTTCCTGTATAATAAAACTTATATAGCAAGAATAGAGGTATACAGAAAATTGGGGAAAAAACTCTTATAGACAATCTCCCAGATAAAATGTGATTGGGTCAGAATATTGTTGTAGTGTAGGAAATGAGCTGGCACATTTAGTAAAATATGGAGAGACTTGAACTTATGAAGGAAGATGCTATATACCTTCAGAGAAACAGATAACAAGTGGAAATAAGCAAATGGTCTTATGGATATGTGTATATATGTGTATGTTTATATATATCTATGTATATGTATGCATGTGTATCTATATCTATATACATATATGTGTCTGCATACATATGTGTGTATATATACATATATATGTAAAGCACAGATATAGATAGATATCTGTGCATGTGTATCCATTCTTAATTGTAGCCTTCTGGGGGAGGGGGAGGAAGGGGGAAAAATAAAGTAAAAAGTGCACAGCTCAGTACAAAAGATACAAGGAAGCAAAGAAAAGATGGGCAGCTTTGAAAATAATGTATAATATTTATTATATAAGTTTTCTTGGAATGGAAATTAATTGCTTTATATTGAATCCATTCATGTTCTGCTGTGTACATGGCAATTTTTTTTCTTTTCTTATTTTGTATTTAAGTTTAAAATAAATTTTAAAACTTAAAAAAAATTAACCATGTTGCAAAAGAGAACATAGACACCTCCCCCCCCAAAAAAGAAAGAAAAATAAACAAGAAAAAAAAAGAAAGTTTTTAAAAAGTATGCTTTGGTTGACATTCAGACTCCATCAGCTTTTCTCTGGAGGTAGATAGCAATTTTTATATGTCCTTTGAAATTGTCTTGTATCATTTTATTGATGAGAATAGCCAAGTCATTCACAGTTGACCATCATATAATATTGATGTTACTGTGTACAATGATCTACTGGCTTTGGTCATTTCACTTTGCATCAGTTCATATAAGACTTCCCAAGTTTTTTCTGAAACCATCCTACTTGTCATTTCATATAGTACAGTACTATTCTATCGCAACCATATACCACAGTTCATTCAACCATTTCCCAATTAATGGGCATCCCATAAATTTTGAATTCTTTGAATTCACAAAAAGGGCTACTATAACATTTTCATGCATATAGGACCTTTTCCTTTCCTTTGATCTCTTTGGGATATAGACCTAATATTAGTATTGCTGGATCAATAGACCTTTAGACATAGTTCCAAATTTTCTCTAGAGCAATTAGTTTGTTACTACACCAACAGTGAATTAATGTCCCAATTATTCCACATCTCCTCCAGCATTTGTCATTTTCCTTTTCTGTCATGTTAACCAATCTCTAATGAATTGTGATTTAAAGCATTTTTTTTCTTATGACTTTAGGTAGCTTTGAATTCTTCTTCTGAAAACTGAATGTTTGTATCCTTTGATGATTTATCAATTGTAGAATGACTCATAAATTTGACTCAGTTTTCTATGTATTTGAGAAATGAGGACTTTGTCAGAAAAACTTACCATAAAATTTTTTCTCAATTTCCCATATTCCTTCTAGTCTTGGTTGAATTGACTTTGCTTGTGGAAAAAATTTTTAATTTAATGTAATCATAATGATCTGTCTTAAATCCTGTAATACTCTCTCTTGTTTGGTCATAAATTATTCTCTTCTCCATAGATCTGACAAATAAAGCATTTCACGCTCCCTTAATTTGCTTATGTTATCACCCTTTATGTCATTATCTTGGTATCTGGTATGAGATCTGTTTTATACCTAGTTTCTGCCAGAATGCTTTCCAGTTTTTCCAATAATTTTTTTTTGTTTGGTTTTTTCTTTAGGCAATTGGGGTTAAGTGACTTGCCCAGGGTCACACAGCTAGTAAGTGTCAAGTGTTTGGTCTGAGGTTGGATTTGAACTCAGGTCCTCCTGACTTCAGAGCCAGTGCTCTATCTACTATGCCACCTAGCTGCCCCCCAATAATTTTTTTCAAGTAGTCATTTCCCCCCAAAGCTTGGATCTTTGATTAGCTTAGCATGGTTATTTACTACTGTGTATTGTGTCCCTAATCTCTTCTACTGATCCACCACTTCATTTCTTAGCCAGCACCAGATTCTTTGGATGATTTCTACTTTGTAATATGGTTTAAGATCTAGTACTGCTAGATCATCTTCCTTCACATTTTTTTCATTGATTCTTTTCATATTCTTGACCCTTTGTTCTTCCTGATGAATTTTGTTATTTTTTTTAGCTCTACAAGATAGGTTTTTTTGGAAGTTTGATTGGTATGTAACTAAATAAGTAAATTAATTTAGGTAGATTTGTCATTTTTATTATATTGCCTTGGCCTATCCATGAACAATTAATATTTCTCTAATTGTTTAGATCTGACTTTATTTGTGTGAAAAGTGTTTTGTAATTGTATTCACATAGTTCCTGGGTTTGTCTTGGCAGTAGACTCCCAAGTATTTTATATTGTCTGCAGTTATTTTTTAAATGGAATTTCTTTTTTTATTTCTTCCTGTTGGACTTTGTTGGTAATATGTAGAAATGCTGGTGATTTTATATTCTGCAACTTTGCTGAAGTTAATTATTTCAACTAGTTTTTTTTAGTTGATTCTCTAGGATTTGCTAAGTATGCCATCATATCATTTGCACAGAAGAAAAATATGTTTAATCTTTATTATTAACATTTTCTCCATCACTTTTTAAGTCCAGATAAGCCATAAAATAATAAATCAAGTCCTCAATTGTATTGATTGCTCATTTTTGAAGTATGAATGCTCTGAATGAGAATTTACCAATGCTTCTCACAAGTTGGTTGTACCTGGCTCCAGTACACTCTCATGGTGGCTATTTTAGAAACCACTATCTGATAGATGTTACCTCCCTCCCCCACTGACATTCTGCTGCTCCCTCCTATTCCAGACCTGAAAAATTTTCTGCATGGGGATCCTTGAACCTATACAATTTGCATTCTACCCTTCCAGAGGTATAAACTCTAGCTAGAGAAAGTCACAAACAAATTAATCTCTCATACTACAAATTTATAGGGTATAATTTCAGCTCTCCTCCCTCACTGGCTCAGCCCTACTGATAGTCCAAATCATTTTAGGCTACACTGACTGACTCTTGAGCTTATCCCCAAAGCATCTGTTCGGACACTTTTTCTATTATCCCCATAATTATGACACCCACTCATCAAAGTTTTGGCAGGTGACTTAGCCTCCTTCAGTGAGATTGAGGTCATACTATGGAAGCTTACTCAGGTTTTCAATTGCTCAAAACTTCTTTTTTTCCCTTTTTAACATTTAATTTTTATTTTATTTCTCGATTCCATGTAAACAAAATTTTTGACATTTGTTTTTTTTTTATTTTGAATTCCAAATTCTCTCCCTCCCCCCTTAAGAAAGCAAGAAATTTGATGTAGAATATATATGTGCAGTCATGCAGAACATTTCCATATTAGCCATGTTGCAAAAGGAAACAGAGATAAAAGAGAGTTTTTTTTCATGTATGCTACAATCAGCATTCAGATGCCATCAGTTCTTTCTCTAGAGGTGGATAGTATTTTTTATAAGTCCTTCAGAATTGTCTTGGATCATTATATTGCTGAAAGTAGCTAAGTCACTCACAGTTGTTCATCATACAGTATTGCTGTTACTGTATACAAGGTTCTCCTGGTTCTGCTACCTTCACTTTGTATCAGTTCATGTAAGTCTTCCCATTTTTTATAGTAATATTATATTCCATCATGATCATTTACCACTACTTGTTCAGCCATCTCCCAACTGATGGGCTTCTCTTCAATTTCCAGTTCTTTTCCACCATAAAAAGAACTACTATAAATATTTTTGTACATATAGGTCATTTTCCTCTTTCTTTGATCTCTTTGAGGTACAAACCTAGAGTGGTATTACCAGATCAAAGGGTAGGCACACAGTTTTACAGCCCTTTGGGCATAGTTCCAAATTGCTCTCCAGAAAGATTATATCAGTTCACAACTCCACCAATAGTGCATTCGTGTCCCAATTTTTCCACATCCCCCCCAATATTTGTCATTTTCCTTTTCTGTGATGTTAGCCAATTGAATAGGTGTGAGATGGTACCTCAGAGTTGCTTTAATTTGCATTCCTCTAATCAATAGTTATTTAGAGCATTTTTCATGACTAGATAGTTTTGATTTATAAAACTGAACATAGAACACTGAAAGGATCATTATTTATCAGCTGAAAACTGCCTGTTTATATCTTTTAACCATTTGTCACTTTTTGGAGAATGACATCTTCTTATAAAAAATGACTCAGTTGTCTATATTTGAGAAATAAGGTCTCTATCAGACAAACTTGCTGGAAAAAAAATTCTCCCCAATTTCCTGCTTTCTTTCTAATATTGGCTGCATTGGTTTTGTTTGAGCAAAAACTTTTTTTTAATTTGATGTAATCAAAATCATTCATTTTATTTCCTGTAATACTCTCTATCTCTTATTTGGTCATAAATTCTTCCCCTTATCCATATATCTGACCAGTAAAGTATTCCATGCTCCCCTTATTTGCTTATATCACCTTTTATGTCTAAATCATGTACTCATTTTGACCTTATCTTAGTATATAGTGTGAGATGTTGATCAAAACTTTTTAGTATTATCATTCTCTTTCTTCTTTCATCCTTCTTGTCCTCCTATATGTTTGATCCTATTTCCCTCTCACTTCCTTCTGAACCTTGCTCTAGAAATTATTACCCCTCTCTCAAATATTTTCAAATGCTTTCTCTCTTTTGGCTCCTTTCCACTGACCTCCAAATATCAGGTCTCCCTAAACATTTTTTAAAAATAATAAAAACCTTCCTTGACATTTCTGGCTTGTCCAGATACTATTTCTCCTCTTGTACTGCCATATTTCTTGAAATAATTTTCACTCTCCACTCTTATCAATCTGTACAATCTGGCTTTGTCTCCTAATAGTTTACTGAAAATTCTCTTTTAAATGTTACAAATGAGCTTCTAACTGCTGAATTAAATAGCACATCACCCCGTAAGTTTAATACTGCTTGACCTCTCACCAGCTTTTGACATGGTAGACCCTCTTAATGAAGCCCATCTGCTCCCTTAGATTCAGAGCTACCATAAGCATGGCCCTTCTCTTAGACTTTCATTGTCCCTTTTCCATTCCCAACTGTTTAATGTGAGGTTCCCCAAAGTTCTGTCCTTAGCTCTTTTATCTTCCCTTTTGACACTCTCACTTGTGAATAGTCTTCATTCTTAGGACTTTGAGCATTTATTCTATCTCTATAGGATGGAGATGGGTCCTTACAATAAACAATTTTATAGACCTCAGACAAAATTATACTTAAGCTGGACACTGACATAGCACTCTAGCTTTATTGCAAACCCAGTTTTCTCTTAATTAAAAAATTCCTTAAAAATCTCTCTGAGTAATCCCAAAAATTAGTTCTTCTCTTCTCTTGTAAACCACTGTCTTGATGCATTATATGACATGCCTAAGACTTTCTATAATGCTGACATAGGCTCTGCAACCTCATTGTTTTTCATCCATACAAAAATATAAATTTATTCTATAAAAATATTATTTTGGAGTTTATGCCTATAAAATGAATCCATTTTTTATGGTTTGGATTTAACTTGTTTCCAATTATTGGGTGAGCCTTATTGCCTTCACCCTACCTTTACCCTCACCCCCACACACATACCTTTAGGGAGGTTTGAAAAGGAGACTGGACATTTTTGCTATAAATGTAATCATTTGAATTTCAAATCATACTACCAGGAGATTATCTTTCTGAGTATATGTATTTATTACCTTCTAGACAAAAGAAAAAAAAAGTTTCATGACTCTAAAATCTACTAGTCTTTCTGTCACCTTAAAAAATCTCATAAAAATGTCAGAAGAAAAATGGGAAATTAATTTCCTTTTGTGCCAAATCATTTTCTTGAAGTAATTAGTCTTATGCTAAAGAAGCCAATTTGTACCATATAGTATAGTTTAAATGATCAAAAAGACAGTTAGGAATAATGATGGGAAAATGGAGTCCTTCAAATTCTTTGAAATAGATGTCACTGGGTGAATGTTGTTGTTATATGGGGAGGGGTCAGAACAATGAGAGGTGGGGGTGGGGAGAGATCTGGTTTGTTCACATTCATGCTTTAGTTCAAGTAAACAGACATTATAGAGATATGCTAAACTTCACCCTTCCAAAAGACACACTCTTCCTTTTTTTTAAAAGTAACAAGGATGAGTAAACATCAGCTTGTCTTGTTCTGATTTTCTATTCATCTGGTGCTCTTAAGCCTAACTGCATTTTATCCTAAAATAGTTTATATTCATGGAAGCTTTATTGCACCTTTTGCTGTTTCCTTTTTTTTTCAGATTGGTTCAGCATGACTGTTGTGCAATTTAACTTAATACAGTACCACTACATTCCAAAGTAACTATAAACATTTGCCATCTGAAAAAAAAGTTAAGCATTTTAAATGTCTGCATATTTTTCTTCTGAAGCCATACTTGTAGAAAATTTTGTTCACTTCCTCCTTTGTAATCAACCAATATCATACAGATAACCCACTAGTTCATTGTAATGTCAGAGAAATTGACAATTTTAAGGCATTTAATACTTTAGATTTCTCTTATTCCAACTCCCCTCCCCACCCTACCAGTCAGAAAAAATAGTTTTATTTTGCACAATAGATCTCTTGCTTTTCTTTTATTCATTTATTCATCCATTCTTTTGTTTGGTTTCTTCCTTTCTCTTTCTCCCTCCCTTCTTTCTTTCTTTTTTTCTTCTTTCCCCCCTTCCTTCCTTTTCTGCTAAAATTCAGAGACATCTTCTGAACTCACCATCATCACTTCTAGAAAGGCCAAACATTTGAAGTTAGGCTTTTTAGGAGTTGATAATACAGTTATAATATAATATCTACAGGACATTAAAAAGTTTTGAAAATGGCCTTTCTTTAGTCCATTTTATACAAGACTTATTAGCAAAGGAGAAAATCAGTGGTTCGCAAATATTTAAGTAAAAGTGTGTTGCCAGAAATGAGCGTGAATGTTTATCAGAAAAGGATGAAGGGGATGATATTTTGCTCTCAAATTGATAAAGTTTTATACCTACAAAAATATAATCTTTGTCTTTTAGATTGTATATTCTTTGTGTCTGTAGTCTGGCCCTTTTATTTTTTTCCCACAACTATGAAACTTTAAATATGTCTACCTGTCCATGTATCCATCTATCTGTCTATCTATCTATCTATCTATCTATCTATCTATCTATCTATCTATCT
>NW_020954559.1:32856636-32870773 GCF_900497805.2 Vombatus ursinus
TCTATCTATCTATCTATCTATCTATCTATCTATCTATCTATCTATCTATGTCTTAAATGAGGGATAGACTAGGGTTTATATGAAGGTTAATTTAGCTTAAAAATGCACGTACACTCAGCTATGTATGTGTATATGTATAAATACATATGTATACACACATGAGTATGACATATATAGGTATATGTGTGTATGTATGTGTATATACACTTGTATTATCCTTCACTTAAGCCCTAGAACAAAATCTCTTTGTGGTATGGAGTAGACATTGATTTATTAAAAGCTATTCTAAGCTTGACGGGTCCCACCAAACTAGAAATATTTAAATTACAATTCTAAGTAGGCGCTGTTATCAAAGGAGCAGCCTTAGCTAAACTCAGAGAGACCCAGGACCAGAAAGTTGGCCCTGAGGTGATAATATTATTTTTCAGTCCCAGTCATTGATAACACTTGTCTTAGCATAAAGGAACTTCACCCTGCCTTGGTAGAGTATGTACCTATACATAAAAGACCTCATTATAAAGATTATTCCTGGTAACCTATCCAAGTAAATGATATTCTTAACATAATCTTTGAATTTATGATAGCTATTAATGAATTTTTAAATCTCGTTTTAATGTGGCTAGGATACATTTCATTATTTCTTTTACACTGAGCTTATATTTATCAGTCTGTAACCCCATTATCAGTCATGCAGCTTAATGTCATTGTGACTTCGCTTCTGTATTTTGGATTCATGTTTCTCTCATCGGACCATAATTTTGTCCTATTCTGACAGTTATAAGAGGCTTTCTTGCACGCCAACACTTGCTGCAAAAGATGAGCATCAGACAACAAGAGGTCACTTCAGTAAAGAGTTTCCTCCAGAACACAGAAGACATGGGCCTGAAAACATACGATGCACTGGTCATTCAGAATGCTTCAGACATAGCTCGAGAAAATGACCGGCTCCGCAACGAAATGAACATAGTTTACCATAGAGAAAAGTTCGAAGTCAGGAACAAACAAGAAGGCACCAAAAGGTAAGTGGAAAACATTTTTGACAGCCTTTGTAATTGATCCAGCTATCACCATAAGAGTTCAGAACAGCTCTCAACTCAGGGTCACCAGCAATGATCATAGGACAAGAGGCAAGGGACAAGCATCTGCTATGTGACGAAGTCAGTGCTAATCACTTTACAAATATTATGCATGTATGTCATCTGCAAACATTTTGCTAAAGGCAGCACAGTGTAGTTGATAGAATGTTCAGCTTGAGTTCAGGAATAACTAGGTTCGAATCTGGCCTCAGGCACTTATTAGCTGTGTGACACTGGGCAAATCACTTAAACTCTCTTAACCTCAGTTTCCTGATCTGTAGAATGAGGACAATATATGTGAAGTGCTTTCTAAGTCTTGAAGGGTATTATAAATGTGAGGTATTATGTTTGCTTTTGTCATTATTATTGCTATCATGATTATTATTAGGGAGGCAACATGATATAGCAGTAGAGAGCTTTCCTCTGAACCAAGAGGACTTGGGTTCAAATCCTGCCTCTGACACATGTTATGTGAACCTAAGCAAGTGATTTAATATTGTGTTACCTCCAGCAACTCTCTCAGACTGTAATTTGCAGAGCAGGTGAGGTTCTGAACTGGTAAGGGAATTTTTCTCATTGGGAGTTTCTTATTGTAAAGAAATGAAGGGTCTGGTGATGATGATGATGATGATGATGATGATGATGATGATGATGATGATGATGAAGATAATGATGATGTAATTATGGCTTCTGATGAATATTGTATATATTTTTGTTAATATATTAAATATCCTTGTTAACAAGACCATAAACATAGATGCACATATCACAAGACCATTTATAATCTCTATTTTGAAGGTCATTAATTTTGTATGCTATACTTGTTTCATTTTATGAATACCTCAGGCAATCTCAGATTTTTATTTTAAAGTCTTTGATAGCTCTATTTTTAGCAAACAGATTTAATTGGGCTTTTAAATTTTTTCATTGAAGCACACTGAACATAAATGCTGACTTAGACAACCTTCTGGAAATTTGCCAAGGTAATTAATAAGGAGCCATTTTAGGGGAGAGGAGATGCCATGAAATCAATATAGAGAATTGTGTTTGTTCTAGTCACTATCTAAATTGACACATTTTCTTCACTAATGAAGTCATCTTTTATTTCTTTTGATTTGAAAGCATACTTTGAATGCTTAGCTACAAATAGAAATTTTGCAACCACCTGTTTTAACTTACAGTAGAGTGTCCTTCCTCTTATGTGAATGATAAGGACACCTGTACATCATAACATCAGTCTGTGTAATGGCAGTAATCAGTTCTTTTTGGCCATAATTCACTTGGTAGGGAGCTATTTATTTTTGCACAGTAACTCAATAATGCCACATTTTATCTCACTGGAAATGGCATTCCTTTGCTTGTGCTGCCTATGTAAGATTATTTTTATTAAAGTAAAAATATCAGTGTCATCTCTGTTTAATTAGCTTCAGATATCCCAGTGATTAAATACTAAAAATCTCTTTGTAGGGAAAAACTGGTACTTAAGCATTACAGTGAAAACATATTACATACTGAATACCAAGTTTTTATCTATTTCATTTCCTACATGGGCATCTGGCTATATCTTTTAGAAGAATTCCAGCTCTTTTGGTGTTCTGCCATAAAGAGATAAAATTATAAAAACAAATGTTTAAACAACAACTTGGAAAACAAATGCACTGACATCTTTTTATCATGTGATTACTCCAGCTTATAAAACCAAAAGGAAAAATTTTGTTGTTATTGCTCTTGTTATTATTATTATTTTTACTATATCTTTTTTAACTAAAGAATTATTAATTGCATATGCCTTCCAGAAGGATATTTATTATTTTCCCTGCTGGAACTGAACAATCACCTCAATTTCTCACTTTGCCCAGATGTAAAATTAAGTACCAAATGATTTGTCAATTTGTTTATTGGATAAGAGCAATGCACTTGGCAACAGAAAAGACATATAGACTAAAAGGGAAAGAAAATCATTATGATGGAGAAAATAACTCCACATAATTAAATGATGGCTGATGATGCATGGAGGGAGAGACAGAAATAGGAAAGTAGTGTGGGTTACCCCCATAATTCCAAGCTTTGCTTTTTATAATGGTGTACTCCTTTGAGAGGGAGCCATGATGAACTCCTAACATTTGCTGCATCAGTAACTTTCTATTAAGATGGATTTCCCAGAAATTATCATTCAGATTGAATTCCTAGGTTTTGATTGTGTTTAATAATCAGAGTGTGAACAATCTATTCAGTGAATGCCTGATCAACAATATGAAACTACTTAAGGAAAGCTGCATTTATGTCTGTGTGTGGTGGTGGGGGGAGTCCAATGATCTTATTTATCATAAAGCAGGAAATGGAAAAATGCTAGCAGCTTCATCTGGATTTGTTTGTCAGAAGATTACTGCATACACATCCTCTAGTCACAGCAGGGGTGTTGAGAGATTGTTTTCCAAAAGGCTGTTATTATGTTTGCATGAACAGGTTCATTGTTATCATTTGAATAATGCATCTGGGCATCTCTTCTGTTATGTGTGTGTGTTTTTCTTCTTTCCTTTAAGAGCTGCAGACAAGGGTGGAAAGGTCTCTGAAGACAACTTTGCAGTCAGTCGGGCACCCAAGCATTTTCATTCTAGCTCAGTTCCAGTCCCCATGGCAGTGGATGGCTTGGTACAGTCTCTGGCTGGATCATCCATCAGATCTCCCTCCCTGCACTCTGTGTTCAGCATGGATGACAGCAATGGCCTGCCATCACCACGGAAACAGCCCCCTCCCAAACCAAAGAGAGACCCCAACACACGACTGAGTGCTTCCTATGAAGCTGTTAGTGCCTGCTTGTCAGCAGCTGCTAAGGAAACAGCTAATGAAGGTTAGGCTGAAAGGGAAATGATGGAGTGGGGCGGGGGACAGATTGGGAGACAACAACATTACTTCTGTTTATTGATCTTTTCACTTCCGGTCCTCAAACGTCACATAGCAGCCTTGTTGCTCTAGTACATTTTTAATAGAAATAAATCTAATTACCGGTTTACTAGTGGCTCTTTAATCACTAAGAAAACAAGACATTTGATTAAAATTTCTAAGACTGTTGGAAAAGGCAATTCATGCTATTCTCCCTACCCCTGCCCTCTTCACAACCCCCAACACACACACAGCTGCACATAAAATAAACTTCACATTTTGACAATACAAATTTTGGACCCTATTAATAATTAGAATTTTTTTCAAACTTTCAATTGAAAGAGATATGGTCAGGATCAAGACTTAGGATCATCCTACCTGTGACACATACTAACTGTGTGACCCTGGCAAGTCACATAAACTATCAGTGCCTGAAGCAACATTCAAAATCTGTAAGTGCTGAGATGCACTGGTTGTGTATTTTCTCACTAGGAGTTCCTTATACCAGATTTAGTCCCAAACAAAATAAAACCTCCCAAATCAACCATTTCATCAGTTTTTCTTTGCATCAAAATTTAGACAAACAACACCTATTTTATCATGCCAATGAGTGAAATGATTCACTATTCAATGCATAGCAAGCTCTAGTTAGTGGTTTCTGTAAAAGTAAAGTAACTTAAATTTCTATATTGAGATTCTAGCAACATCTTTATCTAAGTGATTAAAGTTAAATTGCATACTCATTACAAGTTATCTTCCACTCATTTATATTAGGAGTCTGTCCATGGGCCATAGTTTGCCATCCCTTGATTCATATTATGATTACTTATTAGTAATTATTCATCTTTGGCATTATTAAAAATAAATAGGACACATCAGAGAACAGAGAATTTAATTTAATTGCTTTTTAAAAATAATAATCAGAGAAATTTAGCCAAGATAAAAATAGAGAGAAAGCATAAGCATATTCTTCTAGACAAAGATATTTGACAAGTTACACAAGTCTAGAGTAAAATACAATACTAAGCTTAGTACAATCATCTTCTTTAATGTGTCTGAACAGGCTTTCAGGTGAAATCATTTTTTTAAAAATATATATGTTTTAAACACAGGGAGGTAGCCGATTGTCCTAAATAAATAGAAAAATGTACAAGAAGACTTCAAGGTGTCGGTAGAAGAGCAAATATTGGTATAATGAACAGAGGATTAGACTTGAAATCATGATGACCTGGGTTCAAATACCACCTCAAGCCTTTACCAGTTCTGTGATCCAGGGCAAGTCAGTTAACATCTCCGAGCTTCAGGTCATTCTTCTGTAAAATGAGAGGATCGGACTAAATAATATCCCTGATTCCTTTCAACTCTAAATCCATGATCTCATGATTAATAATTGATAAGACTGAAGAAAATCATATTTTCTGCTAGGATGTAGGAAATAAAGATGAGGGTAAATACAGAAATAGACAAATATGAGAAACAACGTGGAGTAAAGATAGAAATGAGTTTCAAGGGGGAATTTAAATTTGATCAGTGGAAAGCAATTGGAAAGGGTGGGATTCACAATATCATCTTAAACAGAGGAAGTACAGTGCTTACTCAATAATATTTATATCTCAATAATTCATAAGCACATAGAATGAGTAGGCAGGATAAATCTCACTCATTCCCTTATTTCTCTCTAGGTATTTTAACTTGGTAGTCTGCAGGGGTAGGTTTGTGGGGCAAAGCTCAACAAAGGAATGACAAAAATAAGAAACAAGTTGTGGGTTAGACAGACCTGGTGGGGAGCAAATACTTTCTACAATCATATTCACTTGGGTATAGAGAATATGGCATGATTACAAAAGAACAAAATTCAGAACAAAATGTACCATAAAAAAGAATATGAGGGTGAAGTTTCACTAGTAGTAGCTTTATTCAAGATGGAAAAATCAATATGAAAAGGAATAGAATAAATCTTACAGAGTTGGGAGAATGGGAAAAGACATGAGTATTCTAAATCACATCAAGTCATCACATAAGTGGATGGAAAGGCCTAATTTGAGAATCAGAACATGGTAGTGTTTGATGAAATGAGAAAAAGAAATCAAATTATTAAGCATAATTCAGGTCAAATTACAAAGGGCAAAGGGATGGTTGAGGTTTTAGAAAATAATTTTTAAAATTTCTTTTGAAAAAAGGAATCCATTGACATGTAGAGAAAATGTTATCAGGAGACAGAAAAATATATTTTAGAAATCATTTTTCTTTAATCTAAAGACATTTTAAAGTGAGAAACTGATTGAGAGAGTAAAAAATAACTTTTTAGTCAAGCATACCTATACTGAGGGAGAATGAATTTATAATCAGAGAATTAAAATGATTTCTACAAATCTTAGTGTAATAATACCTAATATTATATAGTGCTTACCATGTACCAAGCATTGTGCTAAGTGCTGTACAATTATTATCTCATTTGATCCTCACAACAATCCTGGAAGATAGGTGTTATTATTATCTCCATTTTACAGATGAGAAAATTGAGGCAAACAGAGGTTGAGTGACTTGCCCAGGATTTTACAGCTAGTAAGTGTCTGAGGTCAGATTTGAACTCAAGTATTTCTGAGTTAGGCCTGGCACTCTCTCCCCTCTGCCACCCAGTAATAGAATATTCTCTTGCACTAAATGAGTAAAATATAAGACTAATGAATCAATGTATCAATCAAATAGCATCCAAAACCCAAAGATCATATTTTTATTAAGGGAGCTTTCAAATTTTGAATCTGAAAGAGAAGAAAGGAGCATATACATATATACATATATATATAAACACACACATATATACACACATGTATATATACATGCACAAACATATATATACAAACACAAACACATACACACACACATATATATACATGTGTCCAAAGTCAGAAAAATCAAATATGCGAAATTAATTTCTAGACATCTCAACTCAGCTACAATTTGAGGTTCCACCACACTGATTACACACCCCATTTCTTTACAGCCAGTTGTTGTCCACCTTACACAACACAAAGCCAGAAGCTGTTTAGGGCACTGTGAGTGATCCTTCAAGTGCTTACTTGTGGATTGATCATGGCATAACATATAGTTATGTTTTTGTTTAGTTTTGTTCCATACAATGTCTAGGAAAAAAAGAAGGCAGCTTAGGCAAAATGAGATCCCTTTCAAAATGGAGATCTAAAAGTGACCTGGAGAGATTCTTAGCAAAGTAGCAATTCAGTGTGATTGATGGAGAGCTGGGCTAGGAGTCAAAGGGTGCTGTATACAAACCCTATCTTAGATGTCCATTATGGGCAACAGAGCCTAAATATAAAAAGACACTTTCTTGATGCTATCAGCCTCAAATAGTTTGAATTATACAAATATGTTAGAATTATAATATCTTATGTAAAGTTGTATTTGTCAGTAACTGGTTAGGGATAAAAAAAAAAGTATTCATCTTTGTCATAGAGAATTCTCAGTGCCAAATCCAAAGAGGAGAGGAATTTCCTAGGGATTAGGAGCTTCTCTAGATGCTCCTATCAGAAGATGATGCAGTGCTGATCATATTGGGCAATGAACCATTGCAAAGCCTCCTGAATGAGTTTAGCTAACTATTTACATGAGAAAATAACATAAAAGCATAAAGAAGGCCTATTGCTAAGATGTTCATCTGACGTTGCATGATCCTTCCATAAAGCTAGTTCCTTTTGGACTGATGCTGAGAAGGACAACTAACTGTTCCCAAAAAAATGAATAAGAGAGCTAACTAGATTGCATTTAGGAAATCTCAAATTGCTTTTAATGATCTCTTTCTGAAATAGAGGTCCAATTTTTTAACACCAATTTTTGTCTGGTGATGCAAAATGGGAATGAATCACAGACTATTACACTCTTTAAAGAATTTAAATTATAGGTCACTCAAATATCAATAGAGAGATGCATGGTGGATGTAAAAACAAAAGGCAGCAGTAAAATTTTTAAAAGAAGATGGACTTTTCAGAACAATCCCCACATCATAAGACATCAGAACAGGGTTTTAATAAATGTTGTCATTTATTATTATTATGTAATTTATTATTATTATATGAAAAACTTAGATTTTCATATGACTGTTTTATGACACATTAAGAGGACATCACTCACTAGAACTATATATATGTATACATGCACTTATATGTATGTGTATGTGTGTGTATATATCAACATATATAGTTTGTAGTTCCATATTCTCTTTCTCTATATGTGTGTGTGTACACACATATATACATGTATACATATACATTTATAGTTCTATTCTGCATAGTTATATAATATATTTATATATGTTATGTTAAATAAGCAAATTATATAAAATATATTATTATATAAATAAATTGAAAATAAATTATACATTAAATAATTTTATCCTATTTTATATGTACATAATGTGTATTATATATGTGTGTATATATATATACATACAGTATACATACATACATTCCAGAATCTTCTACAGAGATACACAAATTTTTTAGCAATAAATTTCATTTGTTTTGCTCACCTAATTTTCAACTGGAGATTCATTATATTTACCTTTGAAATTTGGAAAAGGCATCATCTATCTGAACTGTGAGTCCTGAGTCTTGGGAAATGTATTATTGAATGTACCAGACAGGCAGTTAAATGTTCTTTCACCACCTGTAATATTGTACTGGAACATAACCTCCCCAAACAGTGTCATAGTGAGGTTCCAGCAAATTCTTGAATTTTTCAGAGACCCTCCATTTGTCATCCAATTGTGACTGAGTCTTTGTACCTGCAGTAAAATGTGGTCAAAACTAATTCTAAATGCTGCTTGCCATTTTGGAACATATAGGATCACTCTCTATTCAACTTTTTGGTTGTTGAAAAGGAACTATTTTGTTCTCCTGGATTAAATTCTAGATGTCTGGGCTTCAATGAGGTTAAAACCATATGACATGTATATTTATGCAAATTGTGCAATTTAAAAATAACCTCAAAGATTCCTCCCAAAAATGGAAAGGAAAAATCAAAACAAAACAAAAAAGACTCTTGGGTAAGAAGAATGCTTCTTTAGCTCCTGGTGGCATTTTATAAAAATTTTGTGTCATCTTATGGTGAATTAGTCAGGAGCCAAATATGTGGGAGGAATGATAGAACACACAATTTAAGAGGTCTAGCATTTTTTTAAAATTGTGATCATAACAGAATTCTGTTTAAATTGGTCACAATTTGACCTAAATATTTATTTGCTATAATATGGTTATATGGCTATAATATGGCTATAATAATCACATCATTCTGGTTTCTTTGGTGAGGTGTGAAGTTGTTGAGTTTTTGTTTCCATGGTTGTTGTTTTCTTAAAACTTAATATCCAAACATTTTTTTTTAAGAATTTGCTTGGTTTGGAATGCATCTCAGGCTAGATCAATCAATAAAGTTCAATATTTCTAAATAAATATACATCATGAAGCTGAATTGAATGTAGCCAGGATTTGTATTTGTGTGTTATTATAATATTTTAATCTCACTGTATAATAAGTTAAACTTTTCATAGAATCTATAGTGTATCTATCTAAACTTTGCTCATTTGGGTCACAAGGTGATAATAGAGCTGAAACTTTCCAAAGAGAAGTTGCTTATGAACTAAAGGTCTTTAACTTACTGAGAACAATTTAAATATGATGCATGCATTCCACTGCACTGCCAGAGATTTGTCTGCTTTGAATAAAAAAAAAAAAAAAAACAGGTGATGAAACAATATGGTAAATAATGGGCATTTTTCTTACTATGGACATGCCCCCTTTCACTGGTTCTCTCTCAAGAAAGCTAATTTTTCTTTTCCATTACTAAGTTGAGATTTAGAATTTTCTTTGTTAGGATCCTGTTGAAGGACCCTAACTCTTAAAGGGCCCTATTTGAAATGAGCAATAAACTCCACTACAGTGGCTAAACAGTCCAGAATGATGAAATAAGTCAAGATTTTCAAAATTCAATATATTTTGTAAAATAACATGATATTATTATATAAAATAATTCTCACTATTTATAGAGGATATATTTGTCTAACAAAATGACTTTATTCCATAAGATATTGCTCATTATTTTATGAGAGAAATAAATCATCCTTCTTTTAAAAAAAAAAGCCTATTGTATTTGTTCTACCTACACATCAAGTATCTCCATTTGCTCCCTTAACTCTTTTTTTAACTTAATTTTGTCTTGAATTGATTCCAACATTATTTGAGGCTGCTTTACCATACATATTCTTCTCTGTCTCTGTCTCTGTCTGTCTGTCTCTCTCTCTCTGTCTCTCCCTGTCTCTCTCTCTCTGTTTCTCTGTCTCTGTCTCTGTCTCACTCTCTCTCTCTCTTTCTCTCCCTCTCTCCTCTCTCTATCTCTCTTCTCTCTCTGTCTCTGTCTTTTTCTGCAGGAAATATTTCTCATTATTTGTATTTTAGATTTTATTTTTGTTCCCATTAACACCTTATTATTTGTTGCTTGCTTTTATTATTTTAATAGTAACCAAAGTAAGTTTTAAAGAAATTTCTCCTTCTTTCTACTTTAATCATTTTTATTCACCCATCAAAACAATCTAGTTAACTTATTTAATGGAACTAGTTCTGGCTCTGTCAGTAATTTCCTATATGATTTTAATTAGTCAGTTCACCTCTAAACATCTTAGTTTCCTTGCCTGTAAAAATGTGGAATATATGATACAATCAATCACTTAATCAATAAGTATTTATTAAACATTTATTCTGTTTAATTTTGAGTGTACAACATTGAAAATTGAGATACTCTCTGTCCTCAATGAGGTTACATTGTATTGTGTGGTTAAACTGGGTATATACAAAATAATTACACGTAATTTGTATTATACAAAATATTCCACCATTAACAACTGGAGAATTTTGGAAAGGATCAGAAGAGTTTTACTCTTAAGCTGAGCCTTGAAGGGATCCAGGGGTTCTAAGAGGAGGAAATGAAGTATTATATTCTAAGAATGGGTGAAAAACCAGTACAAGGGCATGAAAATGAGAAATGAAATGTCATGTATTGAAAGCAAAGTAGATTGACTAGATTGCAAAGTATGAAAGACAGACAGAAAAAGACAGAGTGACAGAGACAGAGAGACAGAAATGTTTAATCAACCTAGAAAGACAAAATTGAATCAGAATGTGAAGGGCCCTAAATGCCAAACAAAGGAATTTATATATACATTTTTTTTTAAAAAGCATTTAGTTACATAGAACTATAAAGTTTCTTTCGAACTAGGCTGCCTGTGCTCAGCTTTAGCCATCTTCACAGGAGAATATGGCAACTTAGAGAATGAGCTGAATGAACCTTCACCACAAGTAGGTTTCTGAGATACTTTAGACAAATTCTTTGGACAATAACAGTTAAACATAGCCCAGATTATTTTGTCTGTCATTATGTCCATTTTATCTCAACCGAATGTGCTAAACTCTCTTCAAGAAGGGCAAAGACATAGTCAGACCTCCTCAAATATAAATATTGCCTTATTCAACTTTCTCCTTTTTCTCGTGGATAAGTTGTTAGTCTTATCGATACTAAAAATAATTGATCTTGATCTTGATATTGAACATTTTGATACTCTTCTTTTGCACAGAATAAAGTGAATTTTGTTTAGGAACCAAAGGGACGGAATTCAAATGTTGAAGAGAAATATGGTTTAGAACATTTAGGATCTGGAACAGTAAGATCTGTGAAGAGTTAAGTCCAAGCTAAGCTACATGGTGCAAGATGCAATTATTTGAGAAATCTTAACCCTACCACTCTCTTCTTTCTGTTTCAGTGTTGACTCGGCCTAGGCCACACAGTGATGATTACAGTACAATGAAAAAGATTCCTCCTCGAAAGCCCAAAAGAAGCCCCAACACAAAGCTTAGTGGCTCATATGAGGAGATACCAGCACAAAAGCCTGGAGAAGCAAAATACTTAAGTGCTGTAACTAAAGTAGGTCAACAAGATGTGATGACAATGCAGAGAGCTTCTTCTGCAGATGGACCACACCAGGGAATCCTCAATTTGTATATGTCCCAAGAGGAAGAGGAGGAGACCGAGCCAGTATACATCGAAATGGTAGGGAACACAATAAAGAACAGTTCCATTGAGACAGACAGCCCAGATCAAGGAGAGTCTGTTTATGAAGAGATGAAATATTTTTTGCCAGAAGAAAGTAACAACAGTGGCTTGGGAATGGTTCCACTAGTAAGTGGATCCCCACCACTGTTTTTTGACTGTCGAAAACCTCTAGCTGTTGAAGAGAGTGACATAAACAGTCAAACCACAGGGACCTTTAGAGATACATGTGACATTCCACCACCTTTTCCAAATCTGCTTCCTCATAGACCTCCACTTCTGGTGTTTCCTCCAACCCCGGTGACATGCTCTCCAGCATCTGATGAGTCACCTTTAACACCCTTGGAGGTCAAAAAGCTTCCTGTCCTAGAAACCAATCTGAAATACCCTGTGCAGTCAGAAGGATCAAGTCCATTGTCTCCACAGTACTCCAAAAATCAGAAAGGGGACAATGACAGACCATCATCCCCTGGTCTAATGGTATTTAATGTTTCGAGCAAAGTTTCTCCTCCTTCAACTCCACCTCCTCCTCCCCTCCCACCTCCTCCAGTGCCTCCACCTACTGCTTTTCGGCCTTCCACACATTTTACTTTCCCCCCAGAAACTCACACTCCATTTCTGGCTAATGCTGGGAAAGCAGTGACAATTTCGGAATTGTCCAAAGTACCTCAGAAACCAAATTCAACTCATGGTGCAGGTTCTTCCAGCTCATTCTCTCAGCTGTCCTATTCTCCTGGGAAGGTAGCAAAAGTGGAGCACAGGAAACCCAACTCCAGTTCATCTTCTCCACTACCATACAGCCCTCCAAACTCAAGACCGTTAACCAGTCCTCTTGATGAGTTAACAAGCCTGTTTAACTCAGGACGGAGTGTGCTTCGGAAGTCTGCAGCAGGAAGGAAAATTAGGGAACCTGAAGGTAAGTAGTCAGGAACTATTTCCCTTTTGCTCCTATTTAAGAAAATGTAGTAGAATAATTATGCTAGATGATGAAGTAGATAAAGCATTAGACCTGGAGTTAGGAAAAGTTGAGTTCAAATCCAGCCTCCAATATTTACTAGCTTTGTGACTCTGGGCAAGTCATTTAATCTCTGTCTAGTTTATTTTCCTCTTATGTAAAATGGGGATAATACTAGCATCTACCTCTCAGGGTTATTGTGAGGAAAAAGTGAGATGATATTTATAAAGTGCTTTGTAACCCTTAAAGTTTATTTCATATGTATGTGTGTGTACATATTTATATTATTTATAATATAATATATAAGCTTATATAAATGCTAACTAGCATTATTATTATTACTATTATTTTTAACGATTTCTTCTAAACAATTGTTAAGTTTAGAAAGCTGATATTGTCAGAATAAGAAATTAGCTAAGCACTAGGGTTCCCTCTTTACAGATAGAAAAATTAAAAGCTAAGAAAATTTTGAAGTATTAGGATAAAACTGTGTACTCCAAAGAAGAATCTGGGGAAAATATTGAATATGGCATTTCTGTCCAGTGTTTGCTTTATCTTTATTAATAATACTTATTCTCAAAGTTCTTACATTCCACATTACTGAGTCACATTGACTTGTAGACATATAACTATAACTCTCATGAGCCATGCATTGTCTATTAAACCATTCTCTTTAACAATTTACCTTTTGCCTTTCATGATGCTAATGTGGTGATTATAGAAAAGTTACTTCACCTTTATGGCTCTCAATTTCCTCATTTGTGAAATGGGATTAATAATACTTGTATTAGCCACCTCACAGAAGAGTTGCGAGGAAAGCACATAAGGAAACCTTAAAGTGCTATATAGAAATGTGGATTTTCATCATCATCATCATCAATCCCCTGGAATTTTTCCCTACTAAATTTGAACTACTTGTGGTTGAATAGATGATAGGTGATGGATGAAAAAAATATGCATTAAGTACTTACTATGTACAAAGCACTATGTTAATCACTAGCTAAACAGATAATTGAGACAGAGGCCCTGCTTTCCCAGAGCTTATACTCTAATTTCAAGAGACAGCACACACACACACACACACACACACACACACACACACACACACACACAC
>NW_020954559.1:32870783-32874845 GCF_900497805.2 Vombatus ursinus
CACACACACACACACACACACACACACACACACACACACACACACACCTGAATCATGGACAGAAAAACCCAGAAGTGTTGGAGGGTGCTCCAGGGGAGCAGATACCAAGGCCCAGAGTCCTTTAGGTATATCAGCAAGTCAGATAGCAATGCTCAGGGTTCTAGAGACTGTAGCTATGGAATAGCTGGTGAAGCCCAACACACGTTACCAGTGATAGGACAGGTGGTAATGACAGGTCTTCCATCTTACCATGATGATTCAAGTTGGAAACTTTCAATTCAGCCAAATAGTGTCAACAGCTTTGCCTACAATTCAGGAGAATTGTCAGGAAGGGTTGAATGAAATGGCAATTCTGAGCCCCCTCCCATAGTACAGATTGGAGAACAGGCAGATTCAGTGATCAGCAAGGAGACAGAATAGGGACACTAGGAAGAAGAGTAGGTAGAATACATCCCACAGCACTTTTTCCTCTGGCCCTTGAATGGGCAGTGAGTGATCTGGTGGGAAGAGAGATCAGAGGAAGAAATGATCTATCACTTCTTCAGACAGAACTGTAATAATTTCTTCAGCTGTTATATCACTAATTCTACCAATACTTAAAAGAAGGTAAATAACAATTAGCATGTCTTTCTCACAATTCAAATCAATAAATGTTTGTTTTTGCACATATGTGTCATTTTCTCCTTTCTTTGATCAAGTTGGAGTATACACTTTGGGGTCAAGAACTTCACAGTTTGGTGACTTTTGAGTCATAGTTCTGCTATCTAGAATGGCTGTTCCAAGTCATAGCTACGCTATTAGTGTGCCTATTTTCCCACTGCCCTTCCACCATTTGCCATTTTAAAAGTCATCTTTGGTTGTTAAGAAAAACATCAGAGTTATTTCAATCTTCCTATCTCTAATTATTATTGAATTGAAGTTTTTTTTCAAAAGGTTGTTGAAATCTTGGATTTTTTCTTTGGAAAACTAGCTGTCCATATTCTTTGAACATCTATAAATTGGATATGGTTCTTATTCTTATACATTTCAATCAGTTCCCCATATTTTATAGAAATCATGCCTTTATCAGCAAAACTTGCTTCACAAATTTTCTTCCCACTTATCTACTTCCTCTCTAATTTTAGCTGGGTTTTATTTGTGTAAAATTTCTTAATTTTATGTAATCAAAAATATCCATCTCATCTTTGCTGATTCTGTTCTTTGATTGATTATGAACTGTTCCTCTATCTATAGCTCTAAAGTTCTTCCTTTTCCCCCTAATTTATTTATTATGCCACCCTTTATTTAAAATGTATACACTTATCTTAGATACATTATGAGTTGTTGGTCTTTTCTTAGTTTCTTCCTCAATAACCATTAATAAAAGAAATTAAATTTGCATCTCCAAGGATCTTTGATTTTCATAAATCTCACATTGAAATATTTGAGATGTATACTTAAACTGATGTGAACTATCAGTTAGCCTTTATAGTTTTTGTTTTTGGCATTCAATCATTTCTGTTGCATCTGACTCTTTGTGACTTCATTTGGGTTTTCTTGGCAAAGATACTGGAATAGTTTGTCATTTCCTTCTCCAGCTCATTTTACAGATGAGTAACTGAGGCAAACAGGGTTAAGTGACTTGCCCAGGGACACAGAGTTAGTAAGTATCTGAGACTGGATTTGAACTTTGAAAATGAGTCTTCCTGACTCCAGGTTCAGTATTCTACCCACTGCACCACCCTGCTGCCCTCTAAAATTTAAGTACACACAAAGCTCAGATTAACACTGTACCTGGAAACTAAAAGTTGACAAGATCCTACTGGCACTGCCCAAGAAGGTTTAGTTAGGGAAATAAAAGTAAGATCATGTCATTAGGCAACCTTATGGCATGAGCTCCAAGGACAGTACTCTTATAAAGCTCTAAGGTGTACATATAAGGATAAAACATGAATTTGCTAATTGTTTGTCCCTACTGCAGCATTAGCCTGCATTCAGTAACACATATTAGAATCTCAAGTACAATATTGTTATCTTGACTGTGAAATTATAAGACATATTTTCCTTCTGTGAGCTTTTTTATGAGACACTGTTTAACTGAAAAGATTGGTTTGAGCTTCCTTATGACTTTCTCATAAAGACATGAATTGGCAACTTCTCTAACACAGTAGGTAGAAGAGAAAATTGAGGAACATGAAACAAGCTCATCCCCATCCAACAGATTTCTGTTTTCCAACTACCCACTGGAGATTTCTGTACCTAGTGATAGTCTGTGATATGGGAAATATATTTGTGTTCTCCAGCAGTATTCCAGTAACATAAGGGAGGTTATCTGTGGTTCTGGGTCTTCCTTGCATAAACTGAAAAAGGAGTTAAAATTCAGGTGTAGAAGGGAAAATAAGTCTTAAAGATATGATTAATCAATAAATCTCTCAGAGCAACACACACACACACACACACAAACACACACACACTTTTTTTTTTGGTAGGGGGAGCCTGGGGAAATTTAGAGAATTGTGGGAAGGACAGAGTTGGTATTTGGCTTTCATTAAGACCACTCCTCAAAAGTGTCATTCTGTTTGCCATGGTACAATTCTACCAGCACATAGTAATCAGACTTCTTAGTTGTCAATTTATGTTGCTTGACTATACTCATATGATAAAAGACCTCTCCTTTCCTTTCCTTTCCTCTCCTATCCTCTCCTCTCTTCTCCTTACCTCTCCTCTCCTCTCCTTACCTCTCCTCTCCTCTCTTCTCCTCTCCTCTCCTTTCCTCTCCTCTCATCTCCTTTCCTCTCCTTTCCTTTCCTTCCCTTCCCTTCCCTTCACTTTCCTTTTCTTCCCTTCCCTTCCCTTTCCTCTCCTCTCCTTTCTGTCCTCTCCTTTCCTCTCCAAGGAAAATATATGCTTGCTAACTGAAAAAAATTATTATTTAAAAAAGAATAGAAATAACTTAGCCTAACACCTTGTTATCAAGAACAATAAGTTAAAATAGAAATATGACCTGTCTTCATGTGCATTGAGGAGAGGGGTACATCAAGCAGCATTCTTGTATCCCAAGGTCTATGCCCCCAAATTATTATGGTGCCTTTTGATGTCCATTGCCTTCAGTTGTGCTACTTGTCTTATTTCTATTTTTTTAAAGTATTTGGCAAATTTTATTGTACTTTATAAATGCTAGGTATTATCATTCTTCTTATTATTAATGATACCACAATAAATGAAATCAGAAGACACCAATAAGTAACATGTAAACTAAAGAATGGCTCAAAGATTCTCATTGAAGAGATGAGTTGGTGGAGTTATTTTTATCATGTGTCCAAAGGCAAGAAAAAGCATAATTTCATGGAGTATTAGGTCACGTGACTTTGTAATATTCCACAATCAAATGAACAAGTGGAAAGATTATCACAGTTGGTATTCCAACATATTACGCAGAAGATAAAGATACGATCCATGAAAAAACTCTTTATATGGTCATCCAAACCAAGTCAATACATACAATGATACTTGGTGATAAAATGAGAAGGCGAATGATGATGAGGACAGCAAAAGATATTCTGAAAAATATATCAGGGTGAAGAAAAGAAAGGTGGCAATCATCCACACAAAATCAATTTCCTTGGGCAAGGAAAGTACTAACTACATAAAAAAAATGAAATTGACTAAGTCTTATACTAATAATAACAATAATAATAATAATAACAGCTATACTGTTCCTACTATATTCCAGGCACAATTCTAAATACTTTACAATATTATTTCATTTAGTCAAACATAAGATCTTTTATGAATATATGAAGGATCTATGATTCCCATTAACATGGGATATGTATCCCAATAGTAGAGAAAACAAAAACTTATGACAGTTGGTAAATCTTTGGGAGTTGAATGAAACACATAGATGGCAGTAAGTGACTCACTCAGGGTCACAAAACAATAGCAGTTGTTATAGGCGCTGGAACTCATATGGTCTCTCCCTCTAATCCAAGCACTGTATTCTCTATGCCTCATGCCTCGGGAAAAAAACAAAAACAAAAACAAAAACAAAAACAAAAACAAAAACAAAAACAAAAACAAAAA
>NW_020954559.1:32874855-32963157 GCF_900497805.2 Vombatus ursinus
AAAAACAAAAACAAAAACAAAAACAAAAACAAAAACAAAAACAAAAAACTGAACACACAGAGAACAACTAGTTACTGAAAGTGTTTTTTTTCTTTTCTTTTTTTTATTATTTTTTTTAAATAATGAGCTGCTTCTGTGTATTCAGATCATCAACTAGTTAGGGCAAGGGTTAACATTACTTCCAAAAGAAAAGTATAATATATATATACATATATATATATGTATATATATCTTATGATTTCTCTTTCCTGTTTACCTCTTCATGTTCCACTTGAGTCTTGTATTAGAAAGTCAAATTTTCTATTCAGCTCTGGTCTTTTCATGAAGAATGCTTGAAAGTCCTCTATTTCACTGAATGACCATTTTCTTCCCCTGAAGAATTATACTCAGTTTTGCTGGGTAGGTGATTCTTGGTTGTAATCCTATCTCCTCTGCCCTCTGAAATATTATATTCCATGCCCTGCAGTCCCTTAATATAGAAGCTGCTAAATCTTGTATTATCCTGATAGTGTTTCCACAATACTTGAATTGTTTCTTTCTGACTGCTTGTAATATTTTCTCCTTGACCTGGGAACTCTGGAATTTGGCTACAATATTCCTAGGAGTTTTCCTTTGGGGATCTCTTTTAGGAGGAGATTGGTGGATTCTTTCAATTTCTGTTTTGCCCTCTGGTTCTAAAATATCAGGGCAATTTTCCTTGATCATTTCTTGAAAGATGATGTCTAGGCTCTTTTTTTTGATCATGGCTTTCAGATAGTCCAATAATTTTTAAATTCTGTCTCCTGGATCTATTTTCCAGGTCAGTTGTTTTTCCAATGAGATATTTCACATTGTTTTCTAATTTTTCATTCTTTTGGATTTGTTTTACAGTGTCTTGATTTCTCATCAAGTCACTAGCTTCCAATTGCTCTATTCTAATTTTTAAGGAAGTATTTTCTTCAGTAATCTTTTGGACTTCCTTTTCCATTTGGCCAATTTTACTCTTTAGGGCATTCTTCTCCTTATTGACTTTTTGGACCTCCTTTGCCATTTGGGTTAGGCTATTTTTTAAGGTGCTATTTTCTTCAGTATTTTTTTGGGTCTCCTTTAGCAAGCTGTTAACTTGCTTTTCATGATTTTCTTGCATCACTCTCATTTCTCTTCCCAGTTTTTCCTCTACTTCTCTTACTTGCTTCTCAAAATCCCTTTTGAGCTCTTCCAAGGCCTGGGACTGATTCATATTTTTCTTAGAAGTTTTGGATGTAGGAGCTTTGGCTTTGTTTTCTTCTTTTGGTTGTATGTTTTTATTTTCTTTGTCACCAATGTAAGATAATATAGTCTGACTCTTTTTGCGCTGCTTACTCATGATCCCAACCAATTACTTGAGTTTTAAACTCTTTGTTAAGGTAAGAGTCTGTTTCCAATGTGGAGAATGTAGTGTCCCAAGCTTCGGGGGTTTGTACAACTGTTTTCAGAGATACTTCTAGGGACCTGAAAATTTTCAATTCTTCCAGGGTGCTATGATAAGGGGTGAGGTGTTTCCTCTCCACCGTCACAACAAGCTCCACCATGCCAGCACTCCTCCTTGCCCCAGGACCGCCCCTCAGAACTGTGACCCAGATCCAAGCATGGGCAAAGCAAGAGATTCCTGCCTCAGCACTGGCAAAGAGATCCTTGCAATCCCCCTCTGATCAGCCACTCGACTCGCCCTCAGTCTGTGTGCCAGAAGCTCAGGAGGCAGCCCTGGGGGCGGCTGAGACCTAGCTTCTTCTCTCACCGCTGTCACAGACTTTTCCCACTGACCTTCTAAGTTGTCTTTGGTGTTCGTGGGTTGAAAAGTCTGGAAACCGCCACAGCTGCCCGCGATTCAGTCCTCTGAGGCCTGCTCCAGGGTCTCTGTGGCCTACGCACCCAGGCCAAACTGCGCTCCTCTCCCTGCCTGGCACGATATACCTTTCTGGTCAGCCATCCAGGTTGTCTTGGGCTGGAAATTTGTTTTACTTTGGTTTTTTGTGGGTTCTGCTGCTTTAGAATTTGTTTAGAGACATTTTTATAGGTATTTGGAGGGGTTTGAGGGAGAGCTCAGGCAAGTCACTGCTTTCTCTCGCCACCTTGGCTCCACCCCCATTTGTCTTATTTCAAAAAATTCTAGTTATGGCTCTGAAATCTCCTTATATGATCACTATCACCCCCCAAAAAAGGAAAATTGTAGAGTTAGCAATTATGTTTCTTCTGAAAGAACAGAACAATTATCATTAACAACTGATAATATTATTTAGATTTAAATCTTCCACTTTAGCTTCCTTATATTCAATGTTTTTTACCTGAAGTTATTTTCCTATATAAAACTTGAATAAGTGACTAATTCATCCTTTCCATCCATCTCTCAAATCCATTTAGAAAATTTCTTGCATGGCTATGGTATGGGATGAACATTTGGCAGATTTTTCAATAGTCTACAAAAGATTCCCCTTATCCCCTTTATATTAGTGACCTTGGGCAAATAGAACTGTTGACCTATTGTGAATCATTAAATTAAAGTTTCAAGAATTCCTGGTTGAAATATAAAACCATATTAGTCCAAAAATATGCTGCCCCTAAAAAATACTGAATTCCTAAAATAAAATCTCTTTGAAAGGATACACACATACACAAACACACAAAATGGAGACAGAGAAAGAGACAGAGTTATACTGAAAAATAACAGCTATTCTAGGTTGAACTCAGGGTTTATGCAAGTCAGATTTGGCTTGCCTGAGTTCAATCTAGAATAGTAATTATTTTTCAATCTCTCTGTCTCTCTCTGTCTCTCTGTCTCTCTCTGTCTCCATCTCTCTCTGTATTTTATATACATACAAATACAAATGTATGTGTTATCCTGAATTTGGACAAATAATATAGGTTATATTTTAAAAGCTATCATTTCCTATGTAATTTTATCAGGTAGAGGCAAATCTCAATATTACATGGGTTTACATAAAGAAAACATGAGTAAAAATAGAATTTCTTTAAAAGCCATTCATTCATTTCTCAAATGACATTTTCATTAAATTTAATGTGTGCAATTGGAGGTTTACGGGGTTTTCCAAATTCTCCAATTATACTAGGCATATGCTAAATAGTATTTCTATATGCAGATTAGGGAGTTGTGATGGGGGAAGGGCTCTTCATCAATGGTGGAGACAGGCTGTCATTGTATCAGAGGTTTGGTATTATTTGGGCTTGTTACAAAGAAAAGTGATAGGAAAGAAACATTTGCTAGCTTGAGAAGTAAAGCAGGGGGGTCATACAATTTAGGAGACAAGTGGGTTTCCCAAACTCACATATGCCAGTATGTACTTTAAGACATAAGAATATTATAAAATGCAGAAATGGATTATATAGGTATAAATATATATGGCATACACCTAAAAACAGATTTTTTTGAAAGAAAGAGAGAGAATGAAAGAATGAAGGTGGAGAGGGGGGTTGTGCAAATGTGTGTATATAGAGAAAAATACATAAGATTTCTATGTAAAATATGTTTATTATGAATGTTTTAATATTCCTTTCCATTCAAATAGAAATATTTTATTAATTTTATCATTACTATTTTCTTTGTCCTCATTATAATTATCATCATTTTACTGGAAACATGATTATAGGCTGTTTTCAGGTTTCAAACAATCTAGATTTATGTGGAAAAGTACTGCCTATATTCCTACCAATGCAAGTTATTTGATAAATTGCCTTTTCAAAACTGAGCATGACTGAATGCTTAATTTTTTATACCTTTTCACACACCATCATCCCATTAATATTAAAAATATTTAGTTATGTTATGCTGAAAAGTTTCTAACATCCCTATGCAAATAATTCCTGATTTCTTCATTCCAAACATGTTTGGTTAATAGAGACATGTATTAACTCTTTGAGACCACTAGGGTGCCTCATTGTACAAATTGGCACTTTGGTACTTGGCTGAACTCATCCATCTTTGAAAAATGAAAAATTTGCCAGGAAAAAGCAAGATTCAAAACCATCCAAATTATAAGCAGAGAAAATAATTTAAGAAAAAAGCGTTCTGGAAAATTAGGTGTGAATCTGTGAAAGGCATGAATGGTGGAATTCTTTTAAAAAAATTCAATTTTACTATTTTCAAATATTATAAATTTTAGATTATAAGGGATAAATGAATAACAATAATTAAAGTAAGGTAAATTTATGATAAATACAATGCATAATAGTGTTCTTCACATAGCAACTCTTTAATATGTTTGTTGACCATGTAAAAATGTGGTAAAATTCTTTACAATAAATAAAATAACATTTTGACATTCAAGAATTGCCTATTAGATCCAGTGTTGAAGGCATTTTTACTTAATAAGAATCACATATACCATATCCAAATTATTTCAAATAACAAATAAGAAATATTTTACATATTTTTTCAAAGAACTAAGTTACATTTTTTAATGCATCTTAGAATCACAGAATGATACATCTTTCCAGGATCTTAGAGACCATCAAATTCATTCTGCTCATTTTACAAACGAGGAAATTGAGGTCCAGAGAGATGAAGTGACAGGTCTCATGCTACCCAGCTAAGTCATGACAACCATGATTCAAACACAAGTCTTCTGACTCCAACGGGATCTCTAGCTTCTTTTAAAACATTGTAGCTCCTCAGTATTTTATTCTTTTGGAGTTGCAGACTCAAAGCATAATGTAAACTTATTATCAGTTGGATGATATGACATATTTGTTTTCTGTGTGACTAGTACAGGAAGAACCTTGAAAAACAAACAACAACCTCTCTTCTTCTCACTATTCTTTAGGAAATTTTGTCCTTGGTGCTTGGGCAATCCATTTAAATTTTTATAGACAATGGATTACAATATACCACAGAAACAACTTGCCTCTGAAAGCCATAGAATATTTTTCATAATTCAAATAAATTACTTCTCAGGAGTTAGGTTTCCACCAAAATAACAATGCACTATGTATAATCCTATATATAGTATCCAGCAAATGTCTCAAGGGGGTGCAGCTAGTGTAATCAACCCATTCTGCCATCCCTATAAGCACTCTAAATTTACTTTTCACATAGAAAATGTGTGGACTTCTAAATATTTCATCAAAACAGAACTAAGTACAAAAGATCAAAGTTCAAAAAGATGCACAATAGCATTTTAAATCAATATTTTATGAGGTTAGAAGCTTCTGCGCCAAATTAAATGCTGTTACCTACAAACTGTTTAGTGATGAGAAGCAGCTTTTCATAGATCCGTGAAATACAAACATGAATGTGTGATTTGTTCAAGGACAGTATCTGGAAGTTGCTATTTTCTGTTCCTTGTGCTGGTCACAGATTTTTACAAACCCCTCTTCCACATCCCCAGTTCCCCTCTACCCCTAGTTTAATCTCTGATACACTCTAATGAGAATGTAGCCTGGGAAACTGACCCACCCTATGCAAATCTTAACATCCTATAATAGGACAATCCATAGCATCTTGGCTACTCCAGAACTCTTGGTTCCTCCCTCCTCTCCCCATCCAGAACAGTTCATCTTTTTCACTCCTCCAAATTCTTTATCTATACAATTATTTGTGATGGTTGGTAGCATGAAGTTGCAGGAAAAGTATAAAGAGAATGAACAAAAATAGCACAGAGTTCACTGATGTGTGATTCTTCTCATTGATCCAGTACACTAGCATTTCTCACTATCGTTAACAGTCATTCTTCCATAAAAAAGGAGGCCTTCCTCTGCATGCTGGCAACTCTGCTGAAGACATTGCTGATTTTTTCTCATTTTCCACACCAGTCCTGTGGGGAATGCTAGATTAACATCCCCAGAGAAAGAAGTTCCTCATTTATTCAGCAATCATTGGAGATGTAAAGCTTTCTTTCCTCACCCTGTCCATGAATCTGAACCCTGACATGGGGTGAATAGTTCTAGCAATGAGAAAATAATTCTGTGCTAAGTTCTTGGCTTCTCTGCAATGCAACCATTTGTTAAGCACCTTCCACAGCACGTACACAGTGAGAGGTAGTGTGAAGATAGTGGGGAGAGGGGAAGGAGGGCTGACCTTAGAAGAAGGAAAAAGTTCAAGCTCTACCTCTAATGCATTGGGACTTTGTGATCAACTCTCAAGGTTTATAGATTATGAAAGGGTTGCTGACCCACTTTGGTTGAGGAGTTCCATTATGGAAAATTCCCCAGACAAATAAAATCAGAGGTCCATCCTCCCTTTCCCCCAAAAGTGTAACTATGTTATATAACTGTTCATTTACCTGCCAGTGGTTAGCACCTCTGCATTAGAGTTTTGCTGACTCCATCAACTAGAAGATAGACAATCATTTAGATAATCTAGTCATTTGGAGTCCCAGGAACATCAGTCTAGAGCCAGAAAGGCTAGAAGACATCTAGATCCAACTTCTACTCTCCATCCCCCATTCTAAAAATCAGGAGACTGAAGTCCAGGAAGATTCAGTAACTTCCTCAAGGTGACACAGGTAATAAGTGAGTTAAGTTACCATTTATTAAGCACTAGGATGGACTTCATTTAAACTGTTTCTCCATAGAACATAGGCTATAGCTTTTAGTAGTGCATTTAGAACATCCCAAATTGTTTATTGTTCTGATATACTGCAAAGACCCTAATATATTGTCATCTACAGCATCTTCCTCCTGTAGATGTTCAGGCATTTATGACACTGAGTCTGATTTTCCAACTGAGAGGCTTATGCTCTCTCATACATACAGTTACAATTCACTTCATAGATGCATACCTCCTCTGTGCCCATCTGCATGATCCTCCCCTTACAACGATGAAGCAGTAAAAGACCTATACAATCTAGGCTTATCCTGCCACTGTTCTCCCATGTGATCATGAACAAAGCCCTTAAATTGTTTGATATATTTTCTCATCGATAAAATCGAGTTGATAATACCTACCTTCCTTGTCTAGAGGGCTATGGAAATCTAACAAAATATCTGTGAAAGAGTTTTGTAAACTGTAAAGCCCTTTACAAGTGTCAGATGAAGAGAGATTGGGTGATGTAATAAAAAGTAGACTGGGTATGAAGTCAGAGGATTTGGGTTCAAATTCTGGTTCTACTGCTTAGGACTTGTGGGAATTTGAACAGATGATTTCTCTGGAACTCAGTTTTCTCATCTTTAGAATAAAAAGGTGAGATTAAATGAACCCTGAAGTCACCTTTCAACTCTAAATCCAAAAATCTTATAAATTTATAATAATTATACACTGTGGCAAAGCTGGCTCTACATTCTTCCCAATGCCTCTATCTTCCTCTCCTCAGTTCCTAGGAAAATGCAATGACATTTTCCTCTGCAGAAACCTAATGCAGAAAACTATTAAAGCCAAGATCATTGCAAAAGGTACCAGGAAGCCAAATACAAGCTTAGTACCAAGATATTAAAGGAGGTCAAATCAAATATCTCTTCTTTTTGTGTTCTAGGAAGGTGTATTCCCTGTACACAGTACTAAGCTAAACCAAATAGTAAATTAAATCAAGTTTTTCTTTGGTACCCTTCTGCCTTCCCCCCCCCCCTTCTGTGTGCCCTCCCAGTACATAAAAATCATAAATATAGAACTTGAAGGATCCTTAAAGGCTCTCTAATCTAAGTTCCTCATTTCCTTGAGGAAAATTCCTCAAATCTGAACTCACGTCTTCTGAGTCAGTAGTCTTTCTACAGATTCAGAACCAGAAAGAATCTTAGATGTCATTCAATCCAATCTCCTCCAACTCTATAAGTGATAAAATTGAGGCCTAATCCCATTTCCAGCATTCATTTACGCTGCTCACTTGAGCTTTTTTGTGTCTTTCATTGTCATTCCCTCACCCAGGAAGGATGGAGCTCAATGCTACAGATATATTTTGTTTTATTCTATGACATATCAATATTTTGCTGTTCTGCTTTTCATTCCCTCAGGGCTGTGTATTTGATAAAAAGGATGTGAGGGGCAATTACAGATAATGTCTTCCCTGGGGCTCCCCTTCTCGGAAGCATCTAAATTATAAAGAAATTTAATTCTTGGAAATTTAATACCTTAACCCCACTGAAAGTCACAGGAACCTTTGTAAAGGTTCTCAGATCCTACCATACCGGGATACTATAACTAGGCCACCCATGACATTGCAGAAAACTGACACGATGAATAAGACAAACAGTCATACTACTTCTTGAAAGACATTAGATGGGAAAATGGAAATATATTAAATCAAAGCAAGTAGCAGCACAGTGCTATATAAAGATGGCTGGACCAGCAGCCAGAAAACCAGAAGCCAGAGCCTTAGATTTCCCACTAAGTAGGATTGGTCAAATCCTTTAAACAATCTTTGAAGCTTCCATTTCCTCACCTGTAAAATAAAGGCGATGGCCTGGATGATCATGAAAGTCTCTTTCTGCTCTAAACTCTCACAGTCATCTATCTTAGGAATTCCATTCCCTTGGATTCTTATAGTATGTCACTTTAGTAGTGGACTACTCTGAAGGTCATAAGGATGAGCAGCAGTGGCTAGAAGCAATTGTGTACCTAGATGCTTAGATGCTTATGTGAACCTGGGATCTAACTTATCACTTTGGATGCCCCCCCCCTAACAATACAAATAGCAGCCCATATTTCCCATTCGAATTGGTCCAATCCTTGTCCACATCCTACACTAACTTTGCTACAAAAGTTTTGCCCAACATCCTAGAGGTCTTCCTCAGTTTCTTCTGATATTGTGAGGATCCCAATGGAGTATCGATACCTCAGACCAAAAACAACCCATTGCTAGGCACTGCTGTTTGCAGGTGCTTTAACAAATGACTTTTTATTGCATGTGGAGTGTCAGTCACACTACCACGCTTGGATTTTGTACATATATTTTATCATCTCTGAAATGAGCTCAATCTTGGTAGAGAAGTTATTGCCAGTGTGATATTCTCCAATGAATCAGCTGAAGAGGAATGCATTGTACCTGGTATCCTGAAAAGAATGCTGCCTTTTCAGAAGTGGATTATCCTTCATAACCAGTAAATATTTTTCATACTATCAACATGTTAAAGCAAGCAGCTATTATGTATTGTGTATCTCTATGCTGGATTGCAAATTAAACTCCCACTGGGGTTTCAAAAGAGAAATCGAGGGCTTTATCCTTTAAGTCACTCAGCGTCTCTCCTTAAGCAAGTTAATAAAGACCTTCCTGGCTATCTGCATCTCATTATACTCAAATAATACAATATCATGGGGTTTTCTTCCTTTTGTGAAGAAATGCTCAGAAGTGACATAGAGTGAGGAATATTTTCCTAAACATGTGTTCGAAATGGTGCCATGTACTCTTTCCTAAAGAGTGTTGGGGAGAAAAACCTACTTCTTAATTACCTACCAACATTTAGGTCCTTAAGGCATGACTCAGATCTTTTTTATGATTAATCCTAAAAATTAATCCTAAAATTAAGCCAAGAAATTACTCATATTACACATAAGAGCTTATTATAGTCACAATATCTAGATTTATCTTGTTTCTATTAAATTCTTGTCAATGAGTCATCATTAAATGAGCACCTACTGTGTGCATACATCCCTCAGTCATTTGGTTGATCTGGCTTTGATTTTCACACTTTAAAGCTATTAGTTACTTTTTGAAGGTTGATTATTTGTGAAAACTTTGTGTATCGGCAGCTGCTAGAAAAAGACCAGTGAAGAATGCTAGGCTTTAACATGGATAATATGGCAGACTTTAAGTAGAATGTAAGTTCCTTGAGGGTACTAGTAGGTGTTTGTCTTTGTACCTTTAGCATCTAGCATAGTTTCTGGTATATAGTAATTGCTTAATAAATGGTTAACTGCTAATCATTTAATTGCTTCTTTTGGTATTTGATGGATTCTTGATATCATAGTCATGGGCATGCCCTCCACAATGTAGATTGTAACTATTTTTTTGCCTTACAAAATGGTTATAATAAATTATTGTGGCCAAAACACCCTTATTTGTAAGGAAAGAGCATTATCTCTTATAAGACACTGGACATATATAGAATGACTCAATTTATTAAGATAAAACATAAAGGCCAGCAAATTGTTTGCCTTTCCCAAAATACCTTACTTTAGCCTAAAGAAGAACACTAATGCATCCCAATATCTAAACTTAAAAAGACTTATATTAAGGCTTCAGAAAAACCTGGAAAGACTTGTAGAGACTGATGCTGAGTGAAGTGAGCAGAACCATGAGAATATTGAACACAGTAACAGCCACATTATGTGATGACTAACTTTGATATATTTAGCTCTTCCCAGCAATTCAAGGATCTAAGATCTCCAAAAGACTCATGTTGGAAAATACTGTCCATATCCAGAGAAAGAACTGTCAAGTCTGAATGCAGATCAAAGCATACTATTTCCTCTTTTTTTTCTTCTATTTTGTTTTGTTTCTTCTTTCTTGTTGTTCCTCCTATTGGTTCTAATTCTTCTTTACAACATGACTAATGTGAATATTAAAAAAAGACTTCTAAAAATTCCTAGGAGTAGTTCACTTACATATTTCAAAACAACTATTCTTTCATCAGTTTCTGTATTCCTCCCCTCAGTGTAGTCAAAGCCTTACCTTCCTATATGATTCTTGTCCATATTCTTCTATGTAGTTTCTACAGATAACCTACCCAATGAGCTGGGTAGACTTTTCCATTTTGTGGGTACCAGTGTAGATGACCTAGTTCCACAATTAGTGCCAATCAACTAGCATTTATTAAGCTCCTAGTAAGTTCTAGGCATTGTGTTATGTGCTGGGGACAAAAAGAAAAGAATTTTTTTAAGTCCCTGCTCTCAAATAGAGTCAAAAGAGGAAGACAACATGCACATAACTATGTGCAAACAAGAAACATGCAAGATAAATGGGGGCCAGTCTCAGAGGATAGGCACTAAGATCCAGGAGGACTGGGAAGGGCTTCATGTAGAAGATGACCTTAGCAAAGACTTAAAGGAAGCCAAGGAAGCTAGGAGGCAGAGATGAGAAGGGAGAACATTCCAGGCATAGAAGTCATCCAGTGAAAATTACCAGAATAGAGATGGAATTTCATAAGTGTAAATGGATTTGCCTAGAAAATTTGAGGGTTTTGTTTTGTTTTGATGTTTTTGAAAGGGCCTACATCAAAGGAATGTGTCTGGTAAGAGGTTAATAAGCCAAGGAAAAGAAGGAAAATAATATGGGAAAGGGTAAAAGTAGAAGGAAGAAAGCAGTTAGCCTTACCATAGGGCAAATAGGAAGATCTCCAGAACCCAGGTTTTAGAGAAATATCATGGTAATTACGAGATGGCTTCAGCCTCTTAGTGAGCTTGGAAACACAAATTGAATAACAACAATAATAATTTATATGTGCATAGTCTTTTAGCTTATGAAGGCAATTTTATGTATATTATAATGACATCTGACATTAACATAGTACTTCAAGGATTTCAAACACTTTAAATCTATTATCTCCTGATTCTCATAATAGACATATGAAGTAGGAGCTATTTCCATTTTGCAGATGAATAAACTAAGATTGAAAAAAAGTTATTTGATTTCATTAGAATCACACAGTTAGAAAGTGACTTAGGAGCATGTAAACCCAGGACTCCTTGACTACAAGTCTACGACTTTAATCTAGCCACTGTACCACACTTATTCCTCAGTTTAAACTTTAAAAAAATAAAGAAAGAAAGAAAGAAATTTTCTGAGGTAAAGAGAATATATTATCCAAGTCCATTATAGCTACTTTTGGGGGCTAAGAGATTTCCACAGGGGAAACCAACCAAACAATTATAATAAATTCCACAGTTGTTTATTTTATGGGCACATTTTACTTCACACAAGGAAAGCTGCTTAAGTTCTTACATTGGGATATTCAGACAATGAAAGACAAGAGAAAAATACCTCAGGTTCTCAAACACCAAAGGGACAATGATACAATGAAATTTCTAAAGGGGAACATATATATATATATATATATATATATATATATATATATATTTGTGACTTTATGAGTAGGGGACTCAGTCTTTGAGTGAGTTCATCTTGAGGCCCCAATGGGAGGCAAAAACAGCTTGTTAATGGAAGAGGCCTTCTCCTGGCTGGATGCCCAGACTATTGCAAACTATTGTCATTCTTCCTTTTTTTGAAGCAGGTTCATCTGGGTCAGTCTTCCAGAGAAGGTCTTTAAATGGTTTGGAAGAGTGAGGTTTTTAATGGGGAAGAGTACATACACCTTTACTCAAGCATCATAGATTGGCTTCGCCCCCACCCCCACCTGATGGCACAGACAGGTAGATGTCAATGCCAATTGACTAGGAAATTGGAAGTTTACAGCAAGGATGATTCCAAGTGTGACAAGTTCCAGAGAAGAGACTGGAAAGGAATATGAATTAGGAGGAAAGAGCCAGCCTGGGCACAAAATGTCTAGAAACATCCCCCCAAAAAGTGGCATTAAGGGCTACCACAGAAGGCCTAATTCCTCTCAATGATGAAAATAGAAACTTAAGCAGTTATCTGGTAGCAGAGTCAATGCTAAGGCCCAGTTTTCCTTACTCTCATGCATATGTTCTTAACACTATATCACACTGTCTATGCTTCCAGATTCCAGGTAACCTGGTTAAGATCAATGTTAGAAGGTATTCAGACAGTGGTGATAATAGTGACATGGCATAGTAGAAGACAACTTGGGGTATCTTTGGGCAGAGATTTTTTTTTAATCATCAACTACTATGAGGGTAATAGAGGTGTACTCATTTCATCTTCTCTTATTCATTGAACCCTTGCTCTCTACCAGGTGACACTGAATAACTAGCAATCCTTTGCAGCTCTGGTTGCACCTCCTCTAATTTCCCCAAACTCATTGCACCTGTTGGGGGAGTCTGAATATTATTTGCTTCCCACTGTACTTCTACACTCTCTTATAATCTTCTCAATCTCTTCTTTGAAATTTATTCGTTCCAAATTTAATACCTAATCCCAATGCTGGTGACCATTATCTATTGATCTCCAAGACATTCTCCCTCCTTTCTCAATGAGTTCAGTCCCTGGTTCACAGTCTTTCTCCATCTACACTCTTATACTAATGTTTGGAGACTTCAGCATTCATGATGATGTTCCTTTATATGCCCTGACTTCCCAGTTCCTCAGTCTTTCCATCTCCCATGACCTCCTACTCTGTTCTACTTTGACTCCACAAGGATGGTCATACCCATCTTGTCATCAACCACAAGTGCCACTTCTCTGTCGAGTTTGGAAATTCTGATTAAAAACTATCTTCATTGTATCTTTCCCTATTTTTTTCTTCATTGCTAAATCTATCCTTTATCTTCACTTTGAGCTTCAATACTGCCATCCCGCAGAACTTTCCCAGGCCATTACCTTTGTTCTGTCTAAACTATTCTACCTTCTCTATCATGATCCCTTAGTGAACCAGTTCAACTCTGTATTGTTCTTTACCATAAATGTCCTTGATGCTTATCTTATAGCTGTTAATGCCTTACCAAATCCCAACATCTTTTTCCTTTACTGCTACTTACATGCTACTAAAGAGAGCCTGAGGAAGTCATGAAAATGTGCTGATCAGGGCTAGAAGGAATTTGTTATCTCTTTGTAAATAGGCACTCACTGCAATAAGGCAAATCCCCAGCCTTCTCCTTACTTGTTTCTCTAGCCCAATCTCCATATCTGTCATAAATTTTCTTCTCCCTCCCCAAGCTTCCCACTTTCCTCAAGCCTCTAATTCTCTCAACTGAGGATCTTTCCAGAAAAATCAAAGCTGTTTCCTTTGAGTTCCCTCTTCTCCCCCTCTCTTCATCTCATATCCCTTTGATGTCACTACCTTTTCCTTTATTCCTGACTCAGATGAAAAAGTGGCCCTTCTCTTCATGTACTCTTGATCCTATCTCCCCCCATCTTCTTGAACAAATTGCCCCACCTCTACCATAAAATGCAATAACTCCTCCTAAATTACAATATAATACTAATAACCCTCCCAAAACCTCCATTTAAAGTCAACTCAGAAGCCCAGCCAACTCTTAAATCCCTACCAGGTACACTCCTTGTATATGATTCACCATTGTCAAGTACATTTCCTTCCTTCTCCCTACCACCCTAAGTTTTCAGCTTCCTTTTGTATGTTCTCTTCTCACTAAGTCCTAAATTCTTTGCAATTTAGCTTCTGACATCATCATTCAACTGAAAATGCTCTCTCCAAAGTTACCAAGAATCTCTTAATTGACATATCCAATTGACTTTTCTCAGTTCACATCTATCCTTCCTCTTTGTGCAGCATTATAAACTGCTTAACACCTTCTTCTACTCTTTCCTTTTTGAGTTGTCTGGATACTAATCTCTTTTGATTCTCCTGTCTAACCACTTCTCCATTTCCTTTGCTGTATCAGCATCTTTGTCCAGCACCTAATTCCAGGTGCCCCCTAATGCTCTCTTCTAATGTCTTCTTCACTTTCCTACCATAGTATTTTACTTTGTCATCTCATTATTTCCCATAGGTTCAATTTTATCTGTAGACATATGATTCCTGTATTTCTAGCCAATATTTCTAGCCATAGTTTCTCTCCTAGCCCCAGGATCATGCCTATTAGACATCTTGAATTGAATGCCCCCTAGGTACTTTAAACTCAACATGTCCAAAGCAGAAAGCATTATTTTTCTTCCCAAACCCTTTCTTCCAAACTTCCCAATTATTGTCAAGGTCATAATCATCATCATCATCATCATCATCCTTTCAGTTACCCAGTTTTATAACCTCGGTGTCATCCTCAACTCTTCACTCTCACCCACCCTACATATCCAATCAGCTGTCAGATTGTCTTGTTTCTCCACAGCATCCTTAAATTCTTTCTATTAACACAAAAATCACTAGTTTGGTTTCTTATCATATCTTGCCTGGATTATTGAAATAGCCTTTTAATTGGTTTTTCTCTGCCTCAAGACTCTTCACTTGAAGCCATCCTTCACACAGCTTCCTAAATGACTTTCCTATACTGCAGCTCCAACCAGGTCAACTCTATATTCAATAAATTCAAATGGCTTTCTGTTACCTCTAGGATCAAATATTCACTCTGGTTTACCATTTAAAGCTCTTTGAAACCTTATCCTTCCTTTCTTTCTAGTTTCTTTCCATCTTCTTCATGAGACTTCTCCTAGGATATTCCAGCTTCTAATGCCTTCTCCTCCAAAGTTACCTTATACTTTGTATATTTCTTTCCCTGCCTTTATATGTACATGTTTTCCACATTAGAAAGTAAGCTCCTTATTGTGAAATGATCCAACCATTTTGGAGAGCAATTTGGAACTATGCCCAAAGGGCTATAAAAATGTGCATACCCTTTGACCCAGCAATAGCACTTCTAGGGCTATATCCCAAAGAGATCACACAAATGGGAAAAGGACCTACATGTACAAAAATATTCATAGCAGCTCTTTTTTTAGTGGCAAAGAATTGGAAATTGAGAGGATGCCTATCAATTGGGGAATGGCTGAGCAAACTGTGGTATATGAATGTGATGGAATACTATTGTGCTATAAGAAATGATGAACAGGCTGACTTCAGAAAAACCTGGAAAGACTTGTATGGTCCGATGCTGAGTGAAGTGAGCAGAACCAAGAGAATGTTGTACATGATAACAGCCATGTTGTGTGATGACTAATATTGATAAACTTAACCCTTCCTGGCAATACAAGGATCTAAGACATCTCCAGAGGCCTTGTGATGGAAAATGCAATCCACACCCAAAGAAAGAACTATGGAAGCTGAATTGTTATTTTTTTTTTCTCTTCTGTTGAGTTTTGTTTCCTCTTTCTGATGGTTCCTCCTATTGGTTTTAATGTCTACTTACAACATCACTAATGTGAAAATATGAATGTAAATGTATAGCCTGTATCAGATTGTGTGCTGTCTTGGGGATGGTGGTGGGGAGGAAGGGGGAGAAAAATTTTAAACTCAAAAGCATATAGAAGTGATTATTGATAAATCAAAATAAAGTAATAAAAAAAAGAAAGTAATCTCCTTGAGGACAAGGGATATTTTTACTTTTTCTTCATATCACTAGCACTTAGCATAGTACCCAATATTTAGTAAGTACTTAATAATGACTTGTTGGTTGGTTTATTCAAGGCCTGCCTCCAACACATTCAGACTCTGTGACTGAGCAATTTACTTAACCTCTGAGGGTCTCAAGAAACTTTCTAAAACTATAATTAATGGAGTAGTTCCTGTTCTTCAATGGAAGAAGAATTCTATACACCAATGAAATCACAGGAAACAAAAGGAAACACTAACAATAACAGTGCCTGTTATCTATTTGCAGCTTTTTTGCTTTGGATAACATTAATCCAATTTAACTCTGAGATAAAGAGGATACTGAGTTAATTCCACAGTCCGTAAAAAATATGATCCTTTATTTGTTGATGACTCTAACCATACTACTCACCTGCACATCCTAATTCATGCCCAGCTGCATATGTATAGGGCATGAAATCCTTTTTTGTTTGCTTCCATCAGTACTACAGATGTGTCCCCACGATCTGTAGTTGTTAATTGTTTATGTTTTTTGTTTTGGGTAAAAGCTTCACAGACATTTTGCTCTCTAGGTTTCTGATAGATAAATTAATCTGAATGTAACTACTACATCTCTCCCCAAGGAAAATTTGTACCTCACATGATTTCTTGATACTAATTATATCTCTGTAAAAGCTTTGTTGCTCTCTTTTGGAAGGTATAGTTTCAGTTTTGTTCTCCAGATTGTAGTGTTTGTGCTCTTTTTCTCCTTCTCCCCTCCTCTGACCACAACTTAATTAAAAGTATAGCAAAGCTAAAAGATTTGGTTTAATCATTTACATGTCATACATGACAGTAAAACTCCCTAATTGTTAACATTAATTTCACTGATGCAGTTGCCACTGAACAGGGGGTCTCCACCATTCGCTCATCCAGGCTTGAAAACATTTCTAATTTAGTGTGTCTTGGAACTGTGACACAATAAGGGCTCATTGTGCTTTATATATGGTGATGGGATCATAAAAATGTCTTTTTAATCTGAGGATCATTAGAAAACTCAACGATGTGGTCCAGCTGCTAATCAGGATGCATTCCCATTTCCATGGGGATTTAGTGGATCTTAGAGACCCTCTACAATGTTGACTGTGTGACTGAATACTTTCACTTTTCAAAAGTGAAAAAAAAAAGATTGTCCTGTGACATATCCTACAGAGATATGCACCTTCTTTTTAAGAACATAAAAGTGGGGGATGATTATATACAAAAATTTAAGAGTAAAAACATTTCCCTGTTTCCCCTTTTATCTCAGATATGCATAGGGCTTTATAAAGATCATGAGGGGACAAGTGGGAGCTCTACCAATTTATAATATTATATTCCCAGCTACTCCTTATTTTTAATATTACTTATATTATAAATAAAGCAAAACTTGAAGTGAGGCAGCACGTTGCTTCCAGGTGCCCAAGGGAAGGCATCATTGGGAAAGATGAATGAGTGCATGACTCTTAAGTCTAGGGACTTAACCAGTATTAATAACCATAGATTTAGAGTTGGAAGGAATCTTTGAGGTTATCTAGTCTAAAGTCTTCATTTTGCTGATGAGAAAACAAAGGACCAGAGAGGTTAGCACTTAAAGCTCTTGACAACATGACGTATTTTTATCTTTCCGGTCTTTTTAGTATATTACTTCTATCTTCACTCTCTACAGTTAACCTATACTGGCTATCATTACAGGCGATGCTCTATTTCCCATTTTCCTGCTCCTGCCTTAGCTCTCTCTCATTCCAGGATTGCTTTCCCCCTAAAGTATCTCTTAGAGTCTCTGGCTTTCTCTAAGCCTCAGATTGTGACAAATCCTATAGAAAATCTGTCTAGGTCCCCCATCCCTGCTGTCAGTAATTCCTCCTTTAAGATTGACTTCTATAAGCTTTGAGTTTACATTGTGCTTACTAATATGTGCATGTGTTGTTTCCCCTATTAGAATGTAAACTCTGTGTTTACAAGGAATGTTTTTACTTGTCCTTCGGGTTCACAATGCTTGAACACAGAACCTTGCATATAGTAAGCCCTTAATAAATGTGTATTGATTGACTAAAATGATTGATTGGTTAAGTGTAACTAGGATTTGAAATATGGTTCTCTGACTCCAAATTCAGCTTCTTTTCCACTTCACGATGCTTCTGCTTCTTGGTTTCTATGGGAATATGACTATGTCCAAGGTATCACAAAGTGACAAAATTTGGAATCCTTCTGCATTGTTTGACTGTATCTCCAGCCAAAAATAAATAGGCAAACGAACAAGCTAAATATTTAATTAAATAGCAACTTGGAATATATTGGCAGCCAACATCTACATTGCCAGAAATGACCTTGGAACAGAAATAGACGTTGGTATAGATGACAGCATTTCATCAATTACATACATTGCCCCACCCAGGCCTCCACTGTTTCCACCATGATGTTGCCCAGGCTACTTTGTTCTCATATAATTAGAGATTTCAGGCTGCCTTGACCCTTGTTCAACAATTAAGGAAATGGAAGCACAATGTAACAGGAAAGGTTGATTTTTAAAACAGCTTTAGGCACTGCTTCCATCCTATTAGTCCATCCTTCATTTTTCTGTCATTCAGGCAGCCAAAAATTTTGAGCCCATCTGTTATAATAGGCAAAATGCAGTAGAAATCTGCGTATAGAAGCTCTGTGCAAGTGAGAGTCCTGTCATATTGAAGCCACTGAGTCAGTGATATCCACAAGTACTTGTTGATATATGGGAACTACAATTTTCTTGACCACCTGGGTAAATGAATTTAGGGTCATTGGCAGTGAGCAAAATTTATGCTAAATCACCAGGGTTTAGCTGGGACATGAATGGAAATGTTAAAGAATAAAGGGGAGGCTAAGCTCCAGTTCAACGAATTAATCAACATTCATTTATTAAGCACTTAGTATATGCCAGATACTGTACTAAGTTAAGGAAGCCATAACAAAATCTCCTGCTTTTGAGCAGCTTTCATTAAAACAGTTACAATCAAGCTAGTGGTTACCTGGTGCTTACCATCCCTGAAGGCTCCCTCACAGTAATATTCTGATAAGAACTTTGGCATTGATTTGTTTTATAAATATCAGTACATCCCTGCCCTGTCCTAAGGTCTTATTATCAATGAGATAGGGAGAAGAGCTTACCCCATTCTCTAATTACCCAAACCCAACACTCTAAACATAAACATCTTTCCCCTTCTGTAACACCTGATATTCTTACTGTGACCTAGCCCAGATCTATGCCATCATAGGATCATGTATTTGTAATTGGAAGAAAGCTTAAAGGCTGTACTTGCCCAAAGTGAAACAGTTAATAAGTGGCAAAGTCAGAATATGATCTTGGGTGCCCTGACTTAAAGTTTGGTCCATTTTCCACTATACTATGCTGTGTTTTTATCATGATCTATCCATTCCTTTCATTGTGCCCTTTAGCATCTCTCTCTATTGTAAACAAACAAACAAAACCCTTCATATTTTCTTCAGCCTCCATCTCCTTCTTCCTAAGCTCTTTCCACAAACTTACCATCAAACCTAGATTTCCTTTGAGGAAAGTTCGTTCCTTCTCACTTTTCTAATGCTGACTTCACTTGTAGTTTTATTATGATTTGTATTTATTCATTTTATACATCTTCTGTGTTTATGTGTGAGTTCATATTGTCTTTTCCATTAGAATGTAAGCCCTTTGACAATAGATTGTTTCATTCATTTTATTTGCAGTCTCAGCATTTAATAAATGCTGATTGATTGATTATGCCCCACAACTGGCAAGGCCAGGATGTAGCACTGATAATACTCCTTGCTTCCTTCTCCTACTTTGAAGTTTATTACTAATCACATTACCCTATTTCAGTATTTTTTTTTTACCATCTATTTACTTCTAAGACATTCACCCACTTTTCCTTAATGGTATTGAACTGGATGAGTTCTAAGATCTCATCCATCTCTTATCATATGAAATATATGGAAACAAGAAAAAATAACTAATAAACAGGATGATATTGAGGAGTAGCAAGTAGTCTAGTTTGGAAAACAAAACACAAGAAAGGGAGTTTTATGAAATGATGCTAGAAAGGAGGTTCAAGCCATGAACCAGGATAAGAAGTTTATATTTCATTTGGTAGGCAATGAGGAGCCATATATTTTAGCAGGGAACTGATCAGACTTCTGCATTAAGACTACTTCGACAATAGTTTGAAGGACAGGTAGAAAATAGAAGACACTGAAATCAGGAAAATGAATTAGAAAGTTATTAAAATAATCAAGTTATAAGTTAAGAAATCCTTAACATAGGTATTGGTACTAGGGATGAGGCAGGGATGATCTCTAGGGATATTGGAGGAGTAGAATGGGTAGGACCTTGCAGCTAATTGTACATGGAAAGTAAGAGAGAAGGAAGAGTTGAAGATGACTTTAGAGTTTTACAAAACTAAGCCCACTAGGAAAATATTTATTTCATCATCATAAATAAGGAACTAGGCTAAGGGGCAGGTTTTCAGTGAAGATGAATATGTCCTGGACCATACATTTCACTTGGTGATCTCATCATCTCTCATGGATTCAATTGTCATCTCTATGCTGATGATATTCCAATCTATTTGTCCAGTTCTAGCCTCTCTTCCAATTTCCATCTACTGTATAGGTATTTTATATGTACTTGTTCATATTTATGTTGTCTCTCACGAGGAATAAAAACTCCTCACTGACAGGAACTGGGGGATGGGGAAGGACATTGTTCTTTTTTTCTCCAGTGCTTAGCACAAAGTCTAGTACATTGTGTTTTTTTTTTTCTGATAGTATGTGGTTAGCAAGCTGGATTCACCAGCATGGCACTCCAGATTGAAGCTTACCCTAGACCCGTAAGTTCTGTGGTCATTGCTTAATGGAAGAAGCATCACAGCTGATCTTTGACAAATCTTTGTTATCCACTTTTGCTTCCATGAGAAATGAAACAGTTTACTTAAAGTACACCTTGCTAAGTGAGATAATATTGCTATTTTTCAAGGCATTGTGTTCCTGAACTCTTGGGTTTATATGTCTAAGAAAATCAAGGCCAGCCTTAGCCTTTTGAAAATGAAAGAAAAAATAACATCAATATAAATAACCTCATGACCTATGAAACTATATATGTGGCATGGGGCTTGTGGCCAGGAAAACTTCTAGTCTAGGTGTTGTGTACTCAGCTAATTATAGGAAAGGCAGCTTACCAAGAGTGCAAGAGAGGGGAGGAATTGAAATTATTTCTTCATTATGGCAAGAGCAAAATACATGCTGTGTACATAGGAGAAAGATCTAGTTAGTTTAAATTAAATTAGAGCTGGCACAATTTAATTTTCAATGAGTTTTTGGTTACTGAAAACATTTATACTGACAGTCATTTCTTAACTTTACTATCAGTGAGCTCTTCTCTTTCTCAGCACATATGTTGTTGAAGACATTACTCTATTTCCTTGTTGGGTTGATTTTCTAGCTTAGTCCTACTCTTAGTCAATTGGGAGAACAGGGAGCTTCCATTTGGAGAGGATGGTGTGATTTTTGGTGGTTGTTTGGCTGATGTCCTGATAATCTCACTGTGTCTCTGTAGAAAATAATTTTAGCATCCCTGTAGGAATAATTTGAGTATAGACTTCTTATTTCAAATGTGGCTATTTCATTAGATTTGTCAGCTACTTGGAAATTTGCATGATATTCTTTGAATGTCTTTTGTATAACCCTCCCACTGTACCTGCAAGTGCTGGCCAATTTAATGCTAAAGTGTAGAAGCACAGAAACTGGGCTTTAGTCTCAGTTTTGCTATTAGCTTTCTCTTTTGGAGCCTGCCTTTATTTATTTGTGAGACAAAAAGGTTACCAGCTAATCTGTATGGGCCCACTATGATTCTAGGCTATGTAGCATAATAAACTTTCACAACATCCTACCCCTTTAGGCTGTAGAAGCTAAGAACATAAATAGCTAGATTCATGGATAGCTCCTTAGTGTGTCATTAAGGGGAATGTGCTCCAATCCTATGATGTCATGGAAAGCAATTCTCCACATGTTCCTTAGTGCCAATGAGTCTTACTAGGACATATCTCTATGCTTCCATGTTTTCCTGACCAAGTTAGGAAATGGCTGTAGTACAACATAGCATTGCCATGTCATTTAAATTTAGTATTCTTTCTTTCACCATTATTTCTATGATTTTTTTTAAGTTAGTCTTTAAAATTATTGGTAGATGAGTTTTCTGAACTTTTAACAAAGTGGCGGTAAAACTTATTTCACACTGCTGAGAGAAGATAAATTCTTGTTAAAGTCTGACCATGCCACACTCTTATTCAAGACCTCAACATCATACTCAAGATCTCAATGTTGTCCTGTCACCTCAAGAATAAAATACAAACTACTCAGCTTGATATATTCTAGGATTATGACATTTTATACCTCTTGTTCATGTTCTACTAGCTCTTTCCCAATTTCAGTTTCTCTACACAATCATGCAGGTCATATCTCATGCCTGGAATACACTATACCTTCATGTCTGCCTTTTAGAATCCTTACATTAATTCAAGGTTCAGTTCATGGGCCCCTTCCTATGGGAAGCCTTCTCTGATTCCTACCCCCCCAATTTGGTATGTTCTCCCTCTCCAAATTATCACATATCTATATCCATGTAGTTATTATCTATATGTGCACACATATATGTACTAATCTCCTTGAGTGCATGGATTTTTTTTTCCTTTTTATTGTTATATTCCCTAGCACAGTGATGTACATATTGTAGGAGCTTAATAAGTGCTTGTTGGATTAGATTGGTTGTTTAATAGTGGAATGAGCACAAATTGAGTGCTGCACAGAACACTAAAAAAAATGTTCGCTATCCTTCACATGTATATATTTCTCAAAAATAACATATATGCTATTTTAACTTTTATAGGCACCATTCATTGTAAAGAAAACCTGTTTATGAAAGTTTCTTGATTGCCTGTAAAACTCACCAATGCCTATATCTATATGATCCCAAAACATAGGGTCACATTAGTGAGTTAAGGAGGGAAAATTTCAACAACATACAAACCTCAGCCAAACAAGTTTGATAACTGTGTAGATGTTTTTAAAAGGCTGATTGTGTTGTGTACTTTGCAACAGTTGCAACCATGGGTAGCTCAAGAGTAATCTGATTTTACTCTTGTGTTCACATTTAAAAATATTTGAAAAGGATTTTAAAGAAAACCACTATGGAAAAAAACTGTACCAGCCTGAGAACCTAAGACAGTCAATTCTCATAAACAGGGAGAAGCTCCAAGTTATAATTCATTCCAACCAAAAGCATTGTCAGCCTATAACTATTACTAAGTTGGGTTGTAAAAATTAATGGTTTTAAGATGGCAAACTCCATGTCTCCTGCGTTTGATTTGCATTTTTCCTTAATGCCAAGTAGGAAATACAATCTCATTCCCTTCATGTAATACCCTTTCATAACTGAATTTTCCTATAGTGTTAAAGAATGAATTATACTCAGCATGAGTAATGATTCAAAAATGTATTTTTGTATGTTCATGCCTTACATAGCACTTCCAGTATTACCAGTCAACAAATTACATTTTTGTTTTTCTGTTGATTTACTGAAACATGAATCTTAGCTGATATGTTTCCAAAATATTCTCTAAAATTATCTTGTTAGGAAAATGAAACATACAAGATTTTTTTCTTAATTCTCTTTAAAAATATTATATTACTCATGGCTCATTCTTCTTAACTTTTTTTTTGTGGAATTCAGTACTGTTTATTGTCTACTCCCTCCTTTGCAAAACTCCTTCTTTTCATGGCTCTTATAATGCTACACTGGATTCTTTGACATTGTACTTCCGTGGCTCATTCTATATCCTCCAGTGATTCTATTAAGTTCATCCTGCCTCTTACGTTGATACTTGTACTGAATCTCTATACTTTGTTAATAGGAGGTACTATCTATTCCCTTGACTTCAACTTGTTGTTTGTTCTTCATTTTCAAAGATCAATGACATCAAAGTGTGATGTCTTCCTTTGACTTCAACTATGATTGCTCTGTATATGACTTTATTAATTTTATTTCCAAGTCTAACCAAGCTCCCACTTTGTATATATAATGTGCTACTTAGTGTTCACATTTGAGTATCAGCCTGTCACATAACAAGTGATATATCCCAAACTAAGCTCGTCATCTTACCCACAAACCAAACATTCTTCTCAACTCCTCCATTCCTATTAAAGATGCCTCCATTTCTCCAGTTCCCTATGTTCAAAGTCTGAACCTTTAAATTCAATGCTAGCAAATCTGATTATTTTTCCTTTTAAAAATTTTTCAAAGCTACTGACCAAGCAATCATTCAGAAACATGTATTGATTAAATGAATGTGTGCCAAGCACCGTGCTATGGATAAAAAAAAAAAAAGAAACCATTCCTGCCCTCAAGAATCTTACATCCTAGTACAGAAAATAGCATTATACTTAGAAGTCTATGCAAAATGCAATTGGCAAAGGGTACTAACAGCTCGTAATCAAGAATAATATCAGGTAGGAAGTGACCCTTGAGGATTCTTAGAAGTATAACTGAGGAGGAAGTGCATTCTAGGCCTAGGAGAAGGAGGACACTTGTGCAAAGGCACAGAGGTAGAAAATGGATGGTTACATATAAGGAACTCAGCTAGAACACAGAGTTTGTGAAGTGCAGTGACATGTAATAATGCTGGAAAAGTAGACTATCTAGGTGGGCAGTCAGTAAGCATCCATTGTGTTCATGCTGATGACAAAAAACAAAGGCAAAAACAGTTCCCACCTTCAAGGAGTTCCTATTCTAATGGAGGAAAGAACATGTAAATAACTATATACATATAAAATCAATGCAAATAAATGGAAAGTAATCTCCAAAGGAAGACATAGAGTGTGGAATATGGAGCATGAGGGACTGGGAGAGGTCACATAAAGAAAGTAGGCTTTGAGCTATCTTTAGGGAAGCTAAGAAGTGGAGGTAATGAGGGAGGGCATTCTATACAAAGAAGACAGTCAAGATAAAGTCCAATAGTCTTTAGATAAAGTGTACTGTGTGTAAATGCAAATTGGTCAATGTAGTTAGATAGCAGAATGAAGAGAGTCAGCCAATTCTCATTTTTAAGTACTTACAATGTGCCAGAGTATGTGCTAAGACCTAGGCATACAAAGAAAGGCAAAAACAATTCCACTCTCATTAGCTCACATTCTAATGGGAGAGGCAACATGCAAGTAAATATATGCAAACAAGATATTTACAGGGTAAATTAGAGGTAATCTCACAGGGACCAAACTAATCAAGATTGAGAAAGATTTCTTAGAGAAGATAAGATTTAAGATGAAACTTGAAGAAAGCCAGGGAAGCCAAGAGGATGAGACAGGCAATGAGAGAATTTTTGGTATAGTGGAGAGGTAGTAAAAAATGCATGACATTAGGAGATGGGTTGTCTTTGAATACTAGTCTACCTAGAGAGGAATAAAGTATAAGAAGAGTGAAAATGAAAGAATGGTCTAGTTTATGAAGAGCTTTAGTAGCAAAACAGATTCTATATTTGATTCTGAAAACACTAGAGAATGTCTGAAATTTATTAAAAAGTGAGGTGACATGATCAGTCTTGCACTTTAGAAAGACCATTATGATAGCTGAGTGGAGAATGTACTGGAGTGGGGAGGCACTAACTGGGAGGCTATTGAAGCAAGGAGACCAACCAGAAGACTATTGAAATAGGCCAAGTGCAGGGTGATAAGGGTCCACACAAGGAAGACAGCAAAGTCAGAAAAGAGAAGGGAGAGTAGAGGAGAAATGCTGCAAAGTTAGAATTGATAGGACTTGGCAACAGATTGGATATGAGGTGAGGGGAAGAGTTAGGAGTTGAGGGTATATCTAGGTTGTGAGCCTAGGTGACTAAGAAGAATGGTGATGCCCTCAACAGTTGTGGGGAAGCTAGGAAGAGTGGAAAATTTTGGAGAAAAGATAATTAATATTGAACATGTTGAGTTTAAGGGGGATACAGGACATTCAATTTGAGATATCCATGATGAGGAGGAGTTTAGCGTAAGAAGACTGGAAGAACAAGAAAGAGGCCAGGTGGTAAAGGTCTGTAAATGTCAAACAGAGGAGTTTATATTTAATCCTTGAGGTGATAGAGAACCTCTGGAGTTGCTTAAATCAGATTCAATATTCAGCCCTCTACTTTAGGAAAGTCACTTTGGATTTGAGTGGCAGATGGATTGGAGTGAAGAGAGGACAATTGAAATATAAATATAGTAATCTAGGCAAGAGGTTAGAAGGGCCTAACCTAGGATACTTGCTGGGTGAAGAGAAAAAGGTGAATACAAGAGATGTAAAGATAGATATGACAAATTTGAAAACAGATGAAATATATGGTGTGAATGTAAGTGATGAATAAAAATAAATTAAATAAAAAGTATTACTGGGTAACCTGACTAAAGACACAACAAAAGACACTGAGAAAGAATAGTTAGATAAGTGGGAGGAAATGGTCATCATCAGTGTCAAACGCCACATTAATGGATCATTAGTAACTTCAGAGAGGGCAGTTTCAGTGGAATGGATGAGATTAGAAGTGAGTTTGCTGAGGGTTTTGAAGAGAGTAAGAGAGAGCAAGCAGAGGCACATAATGTATATAATTTTCTTAAGCTTATCCAAGAAGGGAAGAACAGATGTCACTTGATGGTTGAATCAAATGAGAGAGTTTTTTGGGGGGGTTGGGTTTTTTGTTTGTTTTGTTTTTCTAGGATGGAGGAGAAATGAGTATGTTTATTACAACAAGAAGTAGTCAATGGAGAGTTAGAGATTTAAGATTAGAGAGAGAGCAAGAATGATAGTGGAGCCAATCTACTGAAGAAGATGATGGGGATGGAATAAAGCATGTGTAGACTTGTTTTAATTCTTGTTAAGATGAAAATATACTGTTTCATATGAGATTGGGTTGAAGGAGATAATGAGCTCCAACCTTATGTCACCATCTATTGGATGCTTCCAACTAGATATATGAGTGATATGAGGTGAGGAGATGGATAAAAGAGGGAACTCTTGGTAGATGGCTGTAATTTTTTCCATGAAGTATGTAGCAAGGTCCTCAGCTGAGATGGTGATGCACGAAGTATAGTGGGAGCTTTGAAGGGGGATGAAAAAGTTTGTAATAGCTGATATAGTGAGTGGGATGGGTAGCTGATAGAATGCCAGGCCTGGAAACAGGAAGACTCATTTTCATGAATTCAAATCTGGCCTCATACACTTACTAACTGTGTGACCCTGGGCAAGTCACTTAACCCTGTTTGACTCAGTTCCTCATATGTAAAATAGGCTGGAGAAAGAAATGGCAAACCACTCTAGTATCTTTGTCAAGAAAATCCCAAAATAGGGTCATGAAGAGTCAGACAGGACTGAAATGATTGAACAACAAAAGTCAGTGGGATAATGAATCAAGTAGGGAAGTGTAAAGGGTTTGCTTTGCTGAGGTGAGAGCCCAATAGTGAGAGCCTTGCTGAGGTGAGTGACCACTAAAGAAGATCTTGAGGCTAGAGTCAGATTATGAAGAGTTTTAAATGTCAAAAAGGGAGATTGTATTTTATTCTCAAAATGACTAGGAACCACTGGAAAATTTTGTTTCTTTGTTTTGTTTTGTTTGTTTGTTCTTAGCAGAAGAAAGTCATTGTCAGATCCAGGTATTAGGAATACCATTTTGACATCATGTGATGGAGAACATAGAGAGTTAAAACAGGGAGACCAATGAGAAGCTATTCCAATAGCCCATGCAAAAATAGATGAGGACTTGAACTGGAGTGGAATGAAGATAGATCTAAGAAATGTTGTGGTGGTAGAATCAACAAGACTTGGAAACTACTTAGATATGTGTGAAGTGACAGATATTGAATGGAGGCTGTTTCTGAAGTTTCCCACTTGTGTTATTGGAAGGAGGGTGGTGCCCTTAATAGAGGTAGGAAGGTTAGGAAGAGGGGCGGGTTTTGGCAGAAAACTTTGTTTTGGACATGTAGAAATGAAAAAGACTATGGACATCTAGTTAGAAGCATCCAATAGATGTGACATAGGATTGGAGCTCAGAAGTGACATGGTCTGAATATATGGATCTAGTAGTCCAGATATACAGAGAGTTGACAATTTGTCAATTAAATGATTATTGGTAATTTTAGTGAGAATATTTTCAGTTGAGTGGTGAAGCCACATGCCAGATTGCAACAGACTTCTAACTTGTCTCTCTCTCTCTCCAGCCTATCCCTTGAAAAAAACATCTCTCCTTTTCTAATCCATTTTGCACACTAGCTAGTTAATGAATACTTCAGTATACCAATGACTTTCAATTTCATTGGTGTGAGTACTCTCTCCATTTATAAGGTTCTCAACAACCTAGTAATAATATTAATAGTAAGTTACTATTATTATTATAAATATTGACACTGATAGCTCATACTGATAGCTCATATTTGTTTTGAATTTGTTTTAAGTTTGTAAAACATTTTACATGTATTATGGGCATCACAACACCTCTGTGATAAAGATGCTATAAATGTTATGTATGAGGAAACCAAGACTCAAGGAGGCACTGGCCCATTATCACATAGGTTGTACTTGTTAGAGTCTGGATTTGAATTCAAGCCTTCTTGGTTACAGCTCTAGCTAGTACTCTTTGTGATTCTAAAATTTAATTACTCTACAGTTGACAAGGTGATGACCTTCTCTGAGCCTTGGTGAGTTGTTCCTATGTGAGAAATATAGTCTATTAATAGATTTGTGTACAATGCTTTTTGAGCTTGTCAGGACCTATGTCAGGATTTTTGCTTGTGTTCTGTTGGTCTAGTCTTCAAGGGCATAATGTCCCCATGCCACCACAATGATAGTAACAATTTTCAATTGTTAACTGCTAAAATAGCATTTTGTCATATAATACCTTTACTTAAAAATCCTAAATGGAGGGTGGAGACAAGGTGGCAGAGTAAAAGCAGTGACTTACTTGAGCTCTCCCCCAACCCCTTTGAAATACCTATAAAAAAGACTCTAAACAAATTCTAAAGCAGTAGAACCCACAAAAAGACAGAGTGAAACAAATTTACAGCCCAAGACATCCTAGATCATTGATCAGAAAGGTGTATCACGGTGAGTGGGGAGAGGAGCATAGTTTGGCATGGGCACATAGACAAGGCAGGTCTCAGCAAACCGGGAACAGGCCTCTGAGGACTGAATCACAGGCAGTTGTAGCAGTTTCCAGACTTCTCATCCCATGAACACCAAATACAACTTAGAAGGTCAGTGGGAAAAGTCTGTGAGTGTGGTGAGAGAGAGAAGTGTGGTCCCAGCCCCGAGCTCGAGCTTGGCCTGGAGGCAAAGGCTGCTTCCAGAGCTTACGGTCCACAGATTTAGGGGGAATTGAGTAGGTGATCAGAGGGAGATCAGAGGGAGATGGCAGGGATCTCTCTGCTGGTGTATGATTCTCTTGTTCTGCCCATGCTTGGATCTGAGTCACAGTTCTAGGTGGTGGTCCTGGGGCAAGGAGGAGTGCTGGCATAGAGGAGCTTGTAGTGGTGGTGGAGAGGGAATCCTTCTCACAGTTCCAAGGCAGAAAAGAGTGCTTGTGGTCACTCACAGACCAGAGCACGGGCCAAGAAAGAAGTAAACACCTAGCCCTTGATCATACCACCTTGAAAGAACAGAAAATTTATAGGTCCCTAGAAGTATCTCTGAAAACAGCTGCACAAAACCCTGAAGCTTGGGACAGTACATCTCCACACTGGAAGCAGACCCCTACCTTAACAAACAGTTTAAAACTCAAGTAATTGATTGGGATCATGAATAAAAAAAGGTTCGAAAAAAGCTAGACCATAGAATCTTTCTTTGGTAACAAAGAAGATCAAAACATACAAACAGAAGAAGACAACAAGGTCAAAGCTCCTACATCAAAAGCCTCCAAGAAAAATATGAATCAGTTCCAGACCATGGAAGAGCTCAAAAAGGAGTTTGAGAAACAAGTAAGAGAAGTAGAGGAAAAACTGGGAAGAGAAATGAGAGTGATGCAAGAAAATCATGAAAAACAAGTCAACAGCTTGCTAAAGGAGACCCCAAAAAATACTGAAGAAAATAACACCTTAAAAAATAGCCTAACTCAAATGGCAAAAGAGGTCCAAAAAACCAATGAGGAGAAGAATGCCCTAAAAAGAAAAATTGGCCAAATGGAAAAGGAAGTCCAAAAGCTTGCTGAAGAAAATACTTCCCGAAAAATTATAATGGAACAATTGGAAGCTAGTGACAATTTGAGAAATCAAGGCACTGTAAAACTAATCCAAAAGAATGAAAAAATAGAACAGAATCTGAAACATCTCATTGGAAAAACAACTGACCTAGAAAATAGATCCAGGAGAGAGAACTTAAAAATTATTGGACTATCTGAAAGCCATGATCAAAAAATGAGTCTAGACATCATCTTTCAAGAAATTATCAAGAAAACTGCCCTGATGTTTTAGAACCAGAGGGCAAAATAGAAATTGAAGGAATCTACCATTCACCTCCTGAAAGAAATGCCCAAAGGAAAATTCCTAGGAATATTATAGCCAAATTCCAGAGTTCCCAGGTCAAGGAGAAAATATTGCAAGCAGCAGAAAGAAACAATTCAAGTATTATGGAAACACAATGAGGATAACACAAGATTTAGCAGCTTCTACATTAAGGGACCAGAGATCATGGAATATAATATTCCAGAGGGCAAAGGAGTTAGGATTACAAACAAGAATCACCTACCCAGCAAAACTAAGTATAATCCTTTTGGGGGTGGGGGGTGGTCATTCAGTGAAATAGGGAACTTTCAAGCATTCTTGATGAAAAGACCAGAGCTGAATAGAAAATTTGACAAGACTCAAGTGAAACATGAAGAGAAATATAGGAAAGAGAAATCATAAGAGACTTATTAAGATTGAACTGTTTACATTCCTGCGTGGAAAGATGATATTTGTAACTTATGAGACCTTTGTCAGTATTAGGGTAGTTGAAGAGAAAAAATTATATCTATGTAGATAGATAGAGAGACAGAGTGATAGATAGATAGATAGAGGGCACAGGTTGAGTTGAAGATGAAGGGGTGATATCTGGAGAATAAAATTAAGGTATGAGAGAAGATTATACTGGGAGAAGGAGAAAGGGAGAGGTAGAATGGGGTAAATTATCTCATATGAAACAGACAAGAAAAGGTTTTTACAGTGGAGGGGAAGTGGGGGAAGGTGAGAGGGAATGAGTGAATCTTATTCTCATAGGATTTGACTTAATGAGGGAATAACATACACACTCAATTGGGTATGGAAATCTATCTTACCCTACAGGAAAATGCGGGGGGAGGGGGAAAGGGACAAGAAAGCAGGGGAATGATAGAAGGGAGGGCAGACTGGAGGAGGGGGTAATGAGAAGTAAACACTTCTGAGGAGGGACAGGGTCAAGAGAGAGAATAGAATAAATGGGGGGTGGGATAAGATTAGTTTTGACACAAAAAATATCTTTAATGAAAGGAAGAATAAATATCTACTATGTGCCAGGTACTGTGCTAAGTAATTTACAAATACTATCTCATCTGATGCTCACAATGAACTTGGGAGGTAAGTACTATTATTATCCCCATTTTATGATTAGGGAAACTGAGGCAAACAAAGGTTAAGTGACTTACTCAGGGTCACAGAGCTAGTAAGCATCTGAGGCCACATTTGAACTCAACACTTCCGTAAATCCAGTGTTCTATAAACGTATAGAACACTACCTATAGACCACCTACTGTCTAATGACTTCCTGTAATTTACAGGATAAAATTCAAATTCTTCAGACTGGATTTCAAGGCTGTCAAAAGTCTGGATCCATTCTGGTCATTCAAGTGTTACCACTGTTCACTGCTCCAATTATCTCTTTCTTTTTCTTTATATCAAATTCAATATATTCACCTGTGTCCCTGAATCTTTGCTCAGATTGTTATTTTCTCCCCACCCAAATAATTATCCTTTCTCCCAATCAAATCTTGTCAGTTCTTCAAAGTCCAGGCCAAGTGCAATCTCATTCATGAAGTTTTCCCTCATTACTCTAGCCTAGTTTTGCATCTCCCTTCTCTGTACTACTATGTTATTATCATTTGTCCTATAGTTCTTTGTTTTGTTATTTCAGCTTTTCATATGTATGAGTATATTTTATGTCCCAACTACACTATAAGTGCCTAGCACATGAGCACTCAACAAATACTAGTTAAATTGATTGGATTGTCTCATTCCAGAAAGAGACAGAGAGAGAAAATTATTAGTGTGTTATATTTTTGAGATCCTGTATTATTTAGAAATATGTAAGCAATTTAATCAAATATGGTAATATACTTAAAATATACTTTGCATACCTTAAAATACTATATAAATGTAAGCTATTATTTATATGTTGACCAATTATAGACTTTTCTTTTAAGAAGTTGAGGATATTTCTGTCTCCATAACAGCTTTAAATAGATAATGGCTATGTCTAATTAAAAGTTAAAGAAGCAAGCCATAAAGCAAATCAGTACTAGAGTTATGATCTTGAATAAGCTTCAGACTTTCATAGATTTCCTCATCCATAGATTCATTCTCCTAAGATTACTTGAAATGGCTACAGTCTTTAATTCATTAATTAGAAAAACATTCTTTGAGGACCTCGCTATCCAATACAACATGGATCGTGAGGGTTTGAGAGTGAAAGAAAGGTAAGAAAATGGAGGAAACAAAAACAGATGGCCCCTTTTAGAAGTCTGGCTATGAAAGAGAGAAGAGATATATGGTGATGGCTTAAGGGTTAAGGAAAAGATTTTTAAGGATAGATCATAGTAACATAGATCTAGAGCCAGAAGGAAATTCTGTGGCCATCTGTTTCTACCTTCCTTATATTACGGATGAGGACATGGAAGCCAAAAGAAATTAAGTGACTTCCCCAAAGTCACACAGAAAGTAATATCAGGAGCAGGCCATGAGTCCACTTCCTCTGACACCACATCCATTTCTTTTTCTACTTAGCCATTCTGGAGAATGTGTCTATGTTTATAGACAAAGCCTAACCTATGAAAGAAGACAGTGAATAAGGAGGTCTTAAAGATCAAGATCGAAGATTAAAAGAGGAAATGATAGAGAGGACAATCATCTACAGCAGACAGATATGGATAAAGGGGAGGAGTAGAAGAAGTGGCCCTGGCAAAAAGGTCTACCTCCTTATTAGAGAATGGAGCAAAGAAGAGGTAATAGAGAGTAATGGAGATTGGTTTCAAGTAGTAGTTTAAGTGAGCAAAGGGATCTTAAAAATGGCTTCTTTTGCCATCCTTTGCCAAAACGCATGGGAAAGAAGTGATGTGGAAGTTTAGGGAAAGAAGGTTTGGAAGACAAGCTATAGCGTGTATAATGAAGAAGCAATCAGAGATAAATAAGAGCCACTATGAAGCAGTGAGACTACAGCTGAAATAAGATAACATACATTTGGTTTGGGTTTTGGGTTTTTTTTGTAACATTTTGATTTTTAAGTTGTTATCCTCTCTCCCTCCCAACCTCAAATTAGAGAAGACCAACATTATGTACACACACACACACACACACACACACACACACATACATATCTATCTATATCTATCTATCTATATATATATCTATATATCTATATCTATCTATCTATCTATATATATATTATATATATATATATATAAAACCATACAATATGTACATCCATATATCAGTTCTTTCTCTGGAAGTGAATAACATTTTCCTTCACAAGTCCTCCATAGCTGATTTGAATGTTCATATTACTCAGAATAGCTTAGTCATTCACAGTTACTCTTTGAACAATATTCCTGTTACTGTATAAAATGTTCTCTTGGTTCTGCTCATTAGACTCCATTATTTCATAGAATATAAGATAACATACATTTGTAGTGAACCCAGTAGCCATAAGGGCAACTAGGTGGCTCAGTGGATAGAGCTCTGGGCTTGTAGTCAGGAAAACCTGAGTTCAAATCCAGTCTCAGACATGTACTAACTGTGTGACCCTTTGCAAGTCACTTGACCCTGTTTGCCTCAGTTTCCTCATCTATAAAATGAACCAGAAAAGGAAGTGGTAGACCACTTCAGTATCTTTGCCCAGAAACCCCAAATGGCATCACAAAGAGCTGGACACAACTGAAAACAACTGAACAACAATAATAACAGCGGTCATGGTTTATAGTTTTCCATAGAGCATGGGCTTTCTCTCAGAGGATGGGATGATAGGAATATACCCTCAACATGTGCCAACCAACGTGGCCTATTCTGTACATGCCCATGGCATGATTATATGATTTTCTCCATCAATTCAGCAGTATTTGAATATCGTAGAGGTAACACAGGTCTGAAATTTGGAATGATATGGTAAAGTGATAAAGAATAAAGTGATATCAAATTACAAAGAGGATAGAAATCAAAAAGATGGGAAGAATTGGCATTTGAGCTGGACCTAGTAGAACAGCTGAAATTCTAACTGGAGGAAATCACAAGATCATATTCCTAGTGCTGCTAAGTACCTCAGAGACTATCTAGTCCAGTCACTTTATTTTACAGATGAGACAACTGAAGCACAGGCAGAAGTGACTTGCCCGAGGTAATGTCAGTAATGAGTGTCAGAAGCAAAACTCAATTCCAGACTCCAACTCTAGAGTCAGTGCTTTTTCAGTTGAGGGAGCCTGAAGTCTACAAGCTTCTGAGAAACAATGACTTGGTTGAATTGGTTTTTATTCCTAACCTCTACCATAATGGCCTGTAGTGAGGGTTTAAAATAAATGTTTGTTGAATTCAATTAAGATGATTTGGATTTAACTGAAGCATAGGGTATGACATGAACAAAGGAACATGCAAGTATATGGCATATCCACAGAATGGCCTTTTATCCACTTTGACTCAACTAGAAAAGAAATTGTAGCAATAAATTAAAAACAGTTGTTTGATTCTATATTTGGGGATGAGGGAAAGGGGCATGTATGTCAAGCTAATACGTGACCACTCTATTTAGTAGATAAAAGAAAATGATTTAAAATTTTGGATCTGGGTTGGAAGGTGATCAGAGTCGTACCCACTAATTGCCTATTACATACTTAAAACAATGGAACTATGAAATACATAAAAGAAGGATAAGACTCCCTGTCCTACAATCAAGCTAGAGAGACAAAGCTTAGGCACATGCCACAATTAAATAACAATTAAGTGCTTAATTGTGTAGTACTGATTATTAGTGAATTAGACATTCAGACAGGAGAGTGTTCAGTGTGAGATGGGATAGTTAGAGAAAGCTTTATCCTGGGTCCTCTTCTCTTTCTGTTCTCCCTTCCTTGGTGATTTCATTTATGTCTGTGGATTCAGTTTTCAACATTTTGCAGACTTCAAAATCTCTCTTGAATGTCACCTCTTATGTGCTAGATATTTCCTTTTACGTGTCCTGTACTTACTTTACATTCAGCTTGTCTAAAATGGAGCTTATCATTCTTGCCTCTCCTCCCTCTATAAAAATGAGGCTCTAAAAATCTGAACTTCCTCTAAACTTCCCCATTTGCCCTATGAGGTCACTACCATCTTTCAACTCCCACATGATCATAACACCAGAGTCATCATTGGTTCTTCTTTTGATACAGCCCCTGTACCTACTCAGTTGCTAAGTCTTATGTATTCTTCTTCCATAGCATCTCTCACATTTATCCCTTCTTCCCCATTTTGATGACCAGCCACCCAAGTTCTGCCTCTCTTAAGTTCTGTGGGACTAACCACCCATTCAGTAAATATTTATGTGCACTAGGCTTAGTACTAGGCACCAGGAATGGTAATTGTACATGATTTCATTAGTACAAGGAAATCCCAGGTGAGGAAAAGTCTATACCTTTAAGGAATTTACATTCTCTCAGAAGAGACAGCATGCACAATTAAATGTATATGAGTATATAGCATATGTATGTAGTATATATGTGTATATATGTAGTATATAAGTTCAGTCATTTCAGTTATGTCCAACTCTTAATGACCCCATTTGGAGTTTTCTTGGTAAAGAAATTGGAATGGTTTGCCATTTCCTTCTCTAGCTCATTTTACAGATGAGGCACTCAGGCAGACATGGTTAGGTGATTTTCCCAGGTTCACATAGCTAGTAAATATCTGAAGCCAGATTAGAACTCAGGAAGATATGTCTGACTCCAGGCCCAGCACTCTATCAACTGCACCACCAAGCTGCCCCAATGTAGTAGACAGTACATGTATTAAATGTAAATGTGCATGCACATATTGTATGTGTGTGTAGTATAGACAGTTCTCACTTAATCCAAGTGTACCATTCCACGGACTTAAAATGTTTTTTCCATAATGCAAACTTGTCAGGGGACATGGGGAAGGGAGGGAGGGAGAAAAGGAGAGAATGAGGAAGAGGGTTAAAGGTTCATGGAGGTAGGGACGAGCACACAATTCAAGGACATGTGGGGGCCTGGCCAGAACCAAGAGGAAGAACACAGTGGGCAAGGGGAGGAAGAAGGAGAGGGGGGCTGGCCATGTTAGAGCTGGACACAACACGGACAGAGACAAGAGAGGACAGGTGACACATAGGTGCAGGGGACAGATGGAGGGAAGACAGATACACAGGAGCTGGACACATAGAAGGGTGAGTGGAGTGTCGCAAAAGTTTCTCAAGTCAAGCTCCACATCCAGTGGGTGGTGAGTCCATTCTTCTGCTTTCACTTTGAGGGTTTTTCTTTAGTTGCATTTCTTTGTTTGTTCTTTTGTTTGTTTTGGGGGGAGGCCACAGTGCGCAGCCAAGGGGCAGGAGCAGAGACAAAAAACACAATGCTGTACAGTAAAGTTAATCTACATGGTTTGTAGTTTGTTTTGTGTTTTGTTTGGGGGGAGGAGGGCATTGGGGGGGGGTTTAGATGTGGATTTCTTTTAGAATTCTTTAGGTAAAGTTGATTGCAATAATGCCAATTTACGTAAAGTGGAAAAGTGTGTGTGTGTGTGAGTGTTTGTGTGTGTGTGTGTGTGTGTGTGTATAAATCAGAAAAAACTCCATATAGAAAGTGGCTCTTAAACTGAATTTTGAAGGGATTTTCAGAGGTATCAGTGAGGAAAGGTTGCATTCCAGACGCAATATCCAGTACAAAAGTACAGAGACAGGAAATGGAGTCTTCGGTGGGAGCTACAGCAAGAAGACCATTCAAATGGAATGCAGAGTGCATGAAGGGAACTAATAAGGCCAAAAATGCAGCTTGTGAAAGGTTTTAAATGCGAAAATGAAGAGTTTGTATTTTACCTTAGAGATAATAGGGAGCTAATGGAATGTTTTGAAAAGGGGAGTGATCTATTCATACATGTTCTTTAAGAAAAAATAAATAAATAATAACCAATAATTAATAAAATAAGAAAATAAACATATGATTAAACTAATTAATTTGTAATGTCTTGATGAATTAGGTTATTTCTCTCACAAATTTCAATAAAGTAATAGCCAAAGTAGTGGTATAATCAATTGGTGTTATTTTAAAATCTGTGTTTATCTTCTTGTTTGGATCTATTACTTTTTTTAATTGCCAGATCTATGCAATAACTGACGGCACAGCCCACTAAATATTCAGCCATCCAGGTTACCATTTGTTATGCTTCAAGATGATGTCTTTTAATCAGCTAGTCCATCTATTGTACATATTACAGAAACTCAGAAATCAAATGGCACCCCAGAGCCCATCTCATCCAACTCATATCTAAGAATTTATTCAATATCCCCCAGATTGGTTAGCCATCCTTTACTCGAACACTACAAGTAAAGAGAAATACCATCAGAAGTAGCTCTTTCCCCTTTTGCACAGCTCTAATTGTTAGGTAGTTTGCTTTAACTTTCATCAAGTCTAAATCTTCCCCTTTGCAACTTCTATCTATTATTCTTAGATCTTCCCTTTGGAACCAAGCAGAAAAAGTCCAATCCTTCTTCCACATGAGAGACACTCCAATAGTTGAAGTAATCTATCATCTATTAACTATCTATCTTGATCATCCTTGGTCTATCACCTTAACAGCATCTTTTCATATGATTCTGTTGCAACCCCATCAGCGAGGAGTTCTCAGATACAAAATTTGTTGATGAATTCTTGCTCCTGAAAATTTCCTAAAATACGTTGATCTCTTATTTTCCTTATTCACTTTTTCCTTTGTGTTTATTTTTCTGTGTATCGGAAGGGACAAATTTGCCTAACAAATAATGTGAAAATACATGAAGAAGTGGTGATGTCATCAAGAAAAGGAAATCTCAATCAATAAATCAGATTTATCTGTAAGGAACAAAGAAATCTGATGAAACCTTAAAGAACCACTACTAAAACAACAACAAAAAAAAAAAAAACTGGCTTGCCTAGCTTCCAAATAGTTTCACATAGCCAGGTAATGTAAGAAACAAGATTTGAGCACTGGTCTTCTTGACTCCAAGCCCAGATTTCTATCCATTAAGCTGTACTGCTTCTATATTTAATAAGTGCTTAATAAATATTCTTAATTGAATTAATTGGTAGTCACCCTTGGTCTGCCATGAATCACAGAAAATCTTCCATACCTGAAAAATATCTCAATGGAAAGGAAAAACAAGTACTACAATTTATGTTCTTTTCCTGAAGAGAATAATTGACCTATCACCATCATCATCATCATCATCATCATCAACAGCATGAAGAGCAATTCTACTGCAACTAAAAAAATTCTTTTTATCAAACTTTCCACTAGGAGATTTTGATGTTACTTGCTGAGCTATTACTGTATTTCTGTAACTGGCTAACAAAAGGCACAAGCATTTTCTTTGTGTTAACTTTTAAAAATCTGTGAAGATTCTCCCACTAGAGGAAAATTTAGCTTGTGTCTACAATACATATTTGTATGTTACAATCCGCCATTAGTGCAATGCTGAGATGCTTTGTTCACCAAATTCAGCTGAGGTTCATTTTTTTCCTTTTCTAAAAAACAATTCAAATCGGCGGAAAAGGAAAGCAGTTATTATTCTGTCAAAATAAAAGAAGAAAAAAATTATTTAAAAAAACCTCACAGGTGTTAGAGACTCAGAGGATTCCCGTCAGAGACTACCTTTGTTTTGATGAAACATATCGGAGGAGGTCACAAAGCAACACTTACATGAGATCTATAGTCAACAAAACTTACAAAGGAAAGGGTTAAAGAGACATGCCTTTTAGAGTATTTACATGTAGATGTTGGGTTTTAGGTTTTGTGGGGTTTTTTTATTTGTTTGTTTTTGTATTGAAGTTCTTAAATATTTTTTTTTGGTGGGACTGGTTACAGTACTCCAATCTACATACCTTAGTGGCCACCAGAGGAAGGCATGAAGAATCTTGTTTGTTTTGTTTTTCTAGCCACATCAAGATTTTGTGAATGTTTGAGGTTAGAAAAGTTAGCTTCAAGGTTCAGCTTTGCCACTTAGTAGCTATCCAATTTTGCCAAATCAGTTCAACTTTTTGAACCTCAGTTTTCTCTATTTTACAACCAGTATTACAACTTTATGGTTTATCTCATAGTTGTTGGGAGGATCAAATGAGATAATACATGTAAAATATTTTGTAAAACTTACATGCATGTAGAGTGTAGCTCTAGATAGAGAAGTAGGGGTGTGATGGCAAATGATTAACAACCAGATCTCCAATACACTTATACATACATGCATGCATACATACATACATACATGTGTATATATACATATATTCAATGTACTTTTAGGTTTAATCTGCATTATTGATATTTTCTCCATCTGATCTTTCTGAAGTCTAGACAGTCAATGAAACGATAAATCAAGCTTTGATTTGTGGTGTTTGTCAATTTTCAAGGTGTAAATGCTCACCCTGAAAATTTAACAATTGTTTTTATGAGCCAGTACCATCTGGCTCCAGCACACCTTTGAGAGGTCATCTAGTTTCACCCAGTTCATTTTACAGATGAGAAAATAGTGTCCAAGAAAACTTAAGGGATATGTTTAGGGTCATAGAGGCAGTAAGTAACATGTGTACCTTGGTCCTCAGCCTCCAAAGTCAGTGTTTTTTGAATTATCCCTTGCCATCTCTCATCTATAAGAGTCAGCTATTTTTAATCTGGCATTTTCATTTCTAATTAATATTTAAACTGAGAATAGGTATTCTTATTAGCTTATTTTTTCAAATATGATGTGTCATTTCTCATTTTAGGTTTTGAAACTAACCTGAACTTAACCAGCAGAGATGACCCTAATATATCAGAGAGTGGATCAGAAACCCAAGACAGAAATGCAAACAACCATGGAACTCAGTTATATAATTCAATGTCCAGCTCCATAACTTCTGAAAATGGAAATTCACTCTCAAATGGTAAGTAATGCTTGATCCTAAACTTCTCTTCAGAAGGCAAAACACTGAATTGGTAAGCCTGTATGTGCTTTTAATGGTGTTTAGCAATGCTAATTTTTCAAGGTACTAGTCTTCTTTTAAAACTAACTAATGGAGTGGAGGTTGACAGATTTCATTTGAGCAAAAAGTGATCAATAGGAATTGCCTATGCTGAGGAAGCTAAAATTGAAAACATTTGCCATCCCTTACAGTCATTTCTCTACCCCATGGATGTTATGTAATATAACTGAAGAATTTGTGACCAAAAAATTTACATTTTTTACTTACACTGAAAATTAAATAATTTTTAGATAATGGTTATTGCTTATGATGTTTCTGAGTTTATTTTGTGTTTCTATCTAAGATTCTTTAAGTTGTTCCTTTCTGAAGCTAATTTTTAAGAGTGTTAAGGAATGTTTGAGAGAAAGCATGCATACAGGGTTGGCTGAGTAGTCAGAAAAATCTGAGTTTAAGTCCTTCCTCTGACATTCTATGGCTTTGGAAAGCCACTTACCTTTCAGTATTTCAGTGTCAGACAATTCTATAAAACTAAGTTATAGATGGGTTTCTAATCTGCATCAGTGAAGGATATTCTTCCACCATAAAAATCACATATCCAGGAAACAAACAAAATAATAATAACAATAATAATAATAATAATAATCACTGAAATGGGGATATTAAAATCCACAAAGATTTTGGAAATTAAGTACATTTTGTTTATTCAAATATATTCAAAAATCTCTTTTCCATGCCTCCTCTTACTTCTGTCCACTGCCCCTTAAAAAAGGAAAAAGAGTGCTGACATTTTTGAGATCCTTAATTTTTCAGAGATTTGTGCATCCATCTTTGTCTAAAAGAGGATAAAAAAAAAAAACCAGTGACATTTGAAAAGAGGACTAAATAGAAAGCTGCCTAGATCAAATCTATAGACTCACTTTGTTTTTTTTTTAATTTTATCCACATATCAAACTCTGGTAACTTCATGTAATAGAAAACATGAAATTCAAAGTTAAAAATATGGTCCTTGAGAATGTCAGGCTGCAAAGTCCTGCCTTTTACTAAGCAGCCTGCTTCCAAGCTCAGAAACCTAAATTTATACATTACTCACTTAAGCAAATACAGAATCTTTTTTTTTTTAATAAGGCTTGTCCTTTGCTATCATGAATGAGAATTCTCTTGAAGTATAAAGAATTATAGGAAACATCTTAAAAGTTATTATGTTCAAAAGAAAAAATATTTAAACTGGGATTTTGATCTGATTTACAAAGAAATCTGATGAAACCTTAAAGAACCACTACTAAAACAACAACAACAACAAAAAAAACTGGCTTGCCTAGCTTCCAAATAGATTATTGCTGTGTCACAGAGGCTATGTTTCCATCTAGTACTGCTGCTAGTCTGGAATCTTAATGAAATCTTACAGTTTTCCCTCTTAGCATTACCCCCTTCCTCCCAAGTTTTGCCTAGCTACATTTCATGTGTAATATCCCAGAATAAAATAGAAATGCATAAACACATAGAAATAGACAAAGACATGCACATACAAATACACGCTGCACAAACCACAACACTATGACAGTGTATCACTTTGGCATGGTACATAGTAAAGATTTAATAATGCTTGCTGGTTGGTTAGTTGAGCATTGATTGATTATAGTTCTGTGCCTCTAGAAAAGGTCCTTAAACTTCTCTGAATTTCAGTTTCCTTATCTATGAAATGGGGGAGAATAATAGCACCTATTTCACAGAGTTTTTATAAGTATCAAGGGACCCAATACATTTAAAACACTTTGCAAAATTTAAAGTTTTATGTAAATCACATGTTACTGTTGTTTTCATTTTTATGGTAACTAATTTTTCTGGACCTGTGATTTCATTGGTATAAAACCCTCCCAGTGAAGACTGTCATGGGTCAGAGATTCCCAGAATCATAGGAAGGCACATCTGTGGTGCTATCAATATTTGTTTACCTGCTCTGAAGAATTGTAGCATCCAAAATGGGGTCCATATGGTGGGATCATCCATCATCCTCCCATCAAAATTTGAGTAGGAAGCCTTTTCAAAGTTCAAAGATTCCTTCATCTATGTGAGTTTAAGTTGTTTATAATTTATCTGACCTATTTTGGTATATTTTAGAATAAAACATATCATATTCTACGAAGAGGTATGGATATACTATATAAATGCTCTTTCTGTGGGTGCTGTCTTGCTTCTGAATAAATGTTTTTTGATAGATTAAAAAACAACTCATACTTCTGTAATAATTGATGGCTTGCAAAGGACTTTCTTGACAACAACCCTTTGTTGTAAATGGAGCAAGTATTCTGTGTATGTGTTAAACTTCTTTCTATGTGCAACCTTAACTTTGCCAATATTTAGTAGGAGATCAGTAGACATCTATTGAATATACAAACATCTAAATAACATCCCTGAATCTTACCTAGAAAGCTTTTTTTTTTTCATTATTGCCTTAAAATATGGACAGAGTCCATTTTCCCCTAAGGTACACAGTTTCATGATACCCTGCAAAGTTATTTTTTAGTATAAACTGCTAATTTACAATTTAAAGTGCATTCTACTTTTAAAATAAATAAAATTAGAAATAGAAAATAATTTAAAGCTGTAATTGAATTGGAAATAGCATTTTCCAGGAAACATTCTTTTGACTGTAAAAATTGCACGTCACCTCTATTTCCCAGAAGAAATTTTTTTTATGTTTTTATTTACTGAACTATGGTTGGATATAGATAAGTATGGCTATCACTTATTTTAATTGTATCAGTTCACTGAGGAAAACACTAGCTTGGAGTTTTGTATACTTACTTATTCCAAGGACGTATGATTATTTATCGTTATATAAAGGAAACATTTTATTAGTATTTATGCACTGTCAGCATTAACATGCTATTCATTTAAGATACTATATAGATTCTTTTCATATAGAATTTTTTTTTTATTTTGTGGAGCAATGTTGACACAAAGATGATAAAACATTCCAAATAATAATTGTACAGTGTGAGATCCTACAGTATTTGTGCTTGGTGGATACTTTTTTTTAATTGCTAAACTATGGGTGGGGAGAGGAGAAAGGACTTGGGAGGTTATTATAGTAAATTTAATTGCATATGGTCTATGAAGGGCTGTGTGTTCTTTGTGATACTATTGTTTAATATATGGTCCTTATCTTCCATCCACAGTATTTTCTGATGTGATAAAATATTGGATTCTAGAAGGGAAGGACTAAGGGAAAACATGATTTGATTTTAAATGTTTTAAGTGATTTGGAATTCACTTCAGCAAACATCTATTAAGCACCCACTGTGCACAAAAACTGGACACATACCCACCTTCACTTCACCTAAGAGCACAAGGTTTCTCTTCAATTCCAATACTTGCTAGAATTCAGATTTTTAGTCTGAATTATGCTGGAAGAAAGCTGCTTGCATAGAGTTCAGGTCATTTTCCCTATTCAACTACTTAAATATTTAATAGAATGGGTACATTTTTAGGTGCCTGGGATTTGGCAACTCTTATTTACCAACCTCATTTATAGTAGGTGTGTGCATATGTGTCTACAAATATATAAATCTCTATATGAATATGATGTATATTTAAGCGTATCTTGATGCTATGATGGATCTGCAGTCCCATTGTCATAAGTACTCCTTTCACTGGTGCAGATTGAAACCCCTCCATGCGTTTTCATTTTGAGTAATTCTCATTTGTGTCATTCTGTATATCTTACATAGAGGATTTTTGGAATATGCTGACAGTCTGCTGCTGGTCTTTTTTTCTATTTGGGGTAGCCTAGTGTAGCACTTAAGTTTCCCATCTGTTTGTTTTTCTTTCCCCTTTTCACATAACTGACCCACCTCCTCTTCAAATTGTGTCTGTTCTTGATGAAGTCTCCTAGAGGTGTGTGCTAGAACCAGCTCAAATTGACTCTCAAGAGCCAATTGTCAAATTGTCAGTGTGAGCATTTATACCTCAGAACTCAGCAAATACTACAAATCAGGGCTTGGTTTATAGTTTTGCTGATTTTTTTTAAACCTAAGAAAGTGATGAAGAAAATGTTAATAGTGCAAATTAAAGGTATTTCCTGTGTACCTTTTCCTCCTGAAGAGCAGGGTGGTAAACATTTACCCACCTACTCCTACTTTTATGCCATTTCTTACATGTAAGTCATTGCTCATAATACATTACAACATATCCTACTTCTATCTACCTTGAAGTTTTCCATTGCCACAAGTGTCTATATATATGAGATGTCTAAATGTGACTTGTGGGGAGATACAGATAGTTACACCTAGAATCTTACCCACTCCTCGCACAGGGAGCGTCTGATTCCTCCCTGGAAGAAAGCAGAAAGGGCCATGAAAATGACTGCCATATCCTCCTCTATGAGACAGACATCAAAGTTTCCCTCCGATGAACAAAATTCCAGAGATAATGATCCCTTTCTCCCTGTGAGTCATATCTAGATACCTCACATGCATAAACACATCATACTTGGTCAACCTATTCTTTACATATACAAAATCATAGCATGGTTTATTTTTTAGAATTTGAGTAGACTTCAAAGATCAATTCCTCCATTTATCTAGAGGGGGGAAAAGTAAGTCCCAGGCCATTCCAAAGTCATACAGCTAGTTCAATATAGTGCTGGAACTAAAAACAATGTCTGATGGTTTCTAGTCTGGTGTTCTGTTGTTAAGAATGCTCCTGGGGGCAGCCAGGTGGTGCAGTGGATAGAGCACTGGCCCTGAAGTCAGGAGGACCTGAGTTCAAATACAGCCTCAGATCAAACACTTGGCACTTACTTGCTGAGTGACCCTGGGCAAGTCTCTTAACCCCAATTGCCTAAAAATAATAATAATAATAATAATGCTCCTGACCCAATTTAGATCTACCAGGTTACAGATTTCAGTCTATATCTGAAAACACAGAAACAGAAAAAAAGCTGCAAGTGTGGAGGTTTGAAAAAGGCAATAGTACCAACTATATGAATAGAAGGTTCAAAGCCAGGTAGGATCAGATACATGAAGGCACCATCATGCACCATAAACACTGTGCCAGGCAACATGTTAGATGCAAAGGCAAATAAGGGATGGTCCTTTTCCTCATGGAATTTGTGATCTAGGAAAAGAAATAACAGGTACAAAATAACCATAATACAAAGTATGGTGAAAGAAGAATAAATGGTATTTTTGTCATTTCTATGATGTTTCAAGGTTTGCAGACATATATATCTACATACATACATATATACATACATATACATACATACACATTTATGATGATAAATAAAGCATTCATTACGCACTTACAATGTGTGTATACTAAGTGCTATGCTAATCACTAGAAATATAAACACAAGCATAAAGATAGTTCCTACACTGTAGAGGCCTAAATTCTAATAGAGGAAGGCAACATGTAAGAAGGAGATTGAAGATGGAAAAATATAGATACTCAGGATTAAAGTCAGGAGAAAAATGAGCCATGTACTATCTTGGCACTTCCTTAAATGGACTTTCTGGGCAGGAATCCACTAATGACAAGAGATGGTCCTATAGGGATAGAAGTATCTCCAGGGTGAGGAGGCGGCTAAAGAGATGGAAAAGTCTAAATAATACTAACTGATTGCATGATATATTTGATCATATACTCAAAGTATTCCAGAAGTCATTACAGTTTTAAGTTTTAACCAGATGTGTATATATGTACGTGTGTATTATGTTTGTGCATTTTTACCCTATTGAATAGGTTATTAACCCCATTTCACAGATGAGGAAACTGAAGATAAGAGAAGGTAGTAGTTAGCAGTAGTAGTAGCAGCAGCTGCAGAACAGCAACAGCAGTAGTAGTAATGCCATTTATATGATGCTTTACAAATATTATAAATTTGATCCTGTGAAGTAGATGTCATTGTATCCCCATTTTAAGTAAATGTTAAGGCAGGATTCCAATTCAGTGCTTCCTGTCCAATGCTGTATCTTCTATATCACCTAGACACCTCAACCATGTTTGTTCAAAGGAAATAGTCAGGGGTGGTGTCCTGGATAGAAACAGGAAAGTTAGGTAGAGGGTTGGGTTTAGAGGTAAAGATAATGCATTCTCTTTAAACCTGTTGAGAAAATGTGACATATTCAAAACAATTTATTTACAAATTAATTTTTGAGACATTACCTGCACTCAAGTGGAGGAATTCTTGTTACATGTATGTATGTATGTATGTATATTCAATCTGGAATAAAATTGTTCCATCCTGGGGGTAGCTAGATGGTGCAGTGGATAGAGCACTGACCCTGGATTCAGAAAGACATGAGTTCAAATCTGGCCTCAGACATTTCACACTTACTAGCTGCGTGATCCTGGGCAAGTCACTTCATCCCATTGCCTCCATCCTTTATGATTCACCTCTGTATCAGATGCTTTCTACTCGGCAGTTACTCCTTTTTCTTATCTTGATTCTTCAAGGAATCTTTTCTTCACCACTCAGGTCACTTAAAAAGTTTATGATACCTCACCCCTTAATCTACTTCTTTGCTAAGTTCTTCAAAAACAAATTCCTTTTCTATGCTAACTTTCATATCTTCTATCCTTGCTTTTCATAGTATCATTCATAGTATCATATCATAGTATCACTCATGGATGGACAATTACCAGAATATTCTCCCTGTTGCTGTTGTTCATCCTTCATTCTCTAAGAAGATCAATGACATCACAAGGGTGATGTCTTGACTTGCAAGTGAATACAATTTAAATGAAGCAGAGCTGTGCAAAGTTATCACCCTTGCTCTCTCCTCCAGTCAGCAAAGTCTAATGGCAAGACAAATGTCAAGACAACTAGGGATGATCTGGGATTCAGTGGGCAACCTTGGCCTTTCTAAATTACAGTCTTTCTCAGGTCTTAGTTTGTCTAAGGCAACACTCACTAAATGACTAAGAGTGGGTAAGAACTGATACAAAAGTTGGCCCAATTTACCAATGTTTAGGTTTTGATTGCTTAGAATGAATGTAAACAGTAAAAGAAAATTATTCCCAAAATGAATAAATTGGTACCTTTTGCTTTTTTCATAAAGTTTCTCATCTCCAAAGGCCTCAGACTACTGTAACCTATCAAGAATACCATCTCACTTTGATAACATCATTCTTTGAAAACCCGCTGGGTATCCATGCTATCTAACAAAATAAGTGTAAACTTAGCTGTCACCTTCCTCTTAGCCAAAGCAACATATTTTTTAACCTTTTGGTTTACTGTGTGTGGTAAAATAATTATAATAGTAGTAATACTAATAATAGCTAACATTGTATAGCACCACCACAGGAACTGTGCTAAGCACTTTACAATTATTATTTAATTCGGCCCTCTCCGCAACCCTGGGAGGTAGGTGCTGTTATTGTACCCAGATGAGGAAACTGAAGTAAACAGAGGTTAAGTGACTTAATCAGGGTCACATAGCTATTAAGTATCTGAGGTCAGATTTGATGTCAGGTCTTCCTGACTCCTGCCCTGATGCTCTATCTGCTGTACTAACTTGTTTTCTATTTTCCTCTTTTTCAAACTAGAAAAGTCTGTCTTTGCTCTGTACCATTTATATGTTCAATCGTGTACATTTGCTCATTCATGTTTTTTTTTTTAATTGGTGTTTGGCCACCTTGTACCCTCATTAAAACATGTTTATCCATTAATACATAAATCACATAGTGCTAAGTACTCTATGTCATTTAGTATATATTTGTTGTTGATAAAGAGCATTCCCATTAATGGAAATCTGCTTAAATGTGTATGCAAGTTTTATTTTTTTCTATTGAGAATGAAGAACTATCTAACCAATGGTATCATTATCAATAGGTTTACCAGAAGAAGATAGCTACTCGAAATTATCAGTGAGTAGTACAGCAAGCTCATCGATTCAGAGACATAGGGAAAGCCACACCAGTCAGGTAAGTCAGTCCACAATTGTCAAATAGAAACTGATGGCTTAGAAATGGCATTATATCATGATTTGCCTCTTGGGCATAATTGGTTTTACAACGTTTTAAAATTATTGTCATGTAGGATTATTATTAAGGCTATGCGATATAATGAAGCTGGTATTTTCTATCTCAGTATTCTTTTCATAAAACAAAACATGACACACAATAGAAACACAGTATCACAGACTATCATTTCATCTCAGTTGTTGCATAAAGAGTCAATCTTATATTATATCTTATATAATTATATCTTCACTCAGAATCTGAGTATCATTTCTAGACAGAATTCAACTAGTTTAAAATGAGATAACAGGTCATATTATATATTATCTTTTCCCCAAAATGTTTTGCATATAATCCCTAAAACTTTAGTTCTTAAATATCCATTTCATCTCAGCAAAGAAAACTAATATATCCAGGAGAAAAAAAAATGTTTCATTTTTATTTTTTGAAAACAAAGAATTCTAACAAATAAAGATTTAGTCATTTTATTTGTATCTGAGATGATGAAAAACCTTGTTTTAAATTAACTTCAAAGAAGAAATATGAATTTGAAATTGAATCTGTTGTTTGTTTTGCAATAAAGCTCCATAGACCATGTGGTTTTTAAAAAACTATTTTATCATTATATAATGGATATCTTATTAGTATTCAATTCATATTTTTTACAAAGTTCAATATAGTTTTTAGAATTAAATCAAAAAAGGTCAGTTACCCAGGTGTTTCAACTGGTTTATACAAACATTTTGTGAATTTTTGTGTTTTTAGCTATATGTTATCATCATGTCCACATAGCTATAGTATCTACTTCCATTTTTCAAAGTAACACAAAAAAGAGTAAAAGAAAAAAATCAATTATTTTAATCCTAAAAAATAAATCTTGCAACAAGCAATCTTTAGAAATCACATGTGCTGAAATATCACCACTAAGATAGAGAGAAAATGCTGATTGGTTGTAACAGATTGTCACTAATCTCCCCTCTATCCCTTAGAGATGCATGCACTTTATCTTTTAGGCATTACTGATGCTTTACGTAAGAGAAATTCACAAGGGTACTTACTTGCAATGAACACTGGTGTGATTTTTATTGTAGGGTTGACTCCAGTACTTAATATCATAATGATAGACCATTTGACTTCCTTACCAGGGTTTCATGCTTCACAATGTAGTCATAGAGAAGTTTGATAGAATGTGCATGAAATGTGCTACCCTATAACTGACTCTCACCTTTCATGGATTTAGCTAAGAAGCAAAAGGGAATGGTCATTCAGAAGTCATTTTTCACTTTCTATTTGAGGTGGGGGGGCTTATTTCCAAATATAGTTATCTGAAATAATGCAGTGACCTCTAGTCATTTACAACAACACTACTTGGGGAAATGGAAAAACATGTTTATTTCTTTCCTTCCAAAGAGTAAAAGTTCACATGATGAGACACATTCCTTACTTGAGAAGCTGGATAAGAAGTTTGAAATTACGCTTTTAATTACCACTAGCATTTCTGGATCTATTTAATATGTGACAATTCAACTGGACTAATACGAACTTATTTGGCTACATTTTTGTTATTCTGCTTTGGCTTTCTCCCAACATAAATAAACATAATCTCTGTGGAAAAACAAACATGAAACCTGAGTGATAAACTGTTTTGTTGTAAAGCTTTCTGTAAACTGAAAACTAAATCTCTCCACAGATAAGTTTATATTTTGAATAACAAAGACATTGATTTTAATGTCATCCTTCGGAGGAAGATAAGAATGTATAGGCATTGTTATAGTCAAGGAAAAAAAGAAACAGTCTTGGTCATTTTTCACCATGTCAAAAATTATGGAATGTATCTTAAGAAGGTATCTCATGTGGTCATATAGCTTGTCCCTTGTTTTCAAAAATGACCTTACTTACATTCAATTAGACATGTGACCACTTGATAAATTTTCCCAGGGGTATAGGCCGTAGGATAATTTTCAATAGTTTAATGCAGCTGCTGACTAAATTGCTATTTGGGTTGGTGACATCAGGGAATATGGTTTAACATAAAGAGTAGAGGACTTGCAGTCAAAAGATATGGCTTGGAGTTCTAGTTACTTCACTTACTAGTCTTGTGACTATGGTCACTTATCTTCTCAGAATCTCCATCTCCTTTATCTGTAATCATAATCAGACTACTACCTCACAGAGATTTTATGAAGAACATGCCTTGTCATCTGTGACATAGAATATAAATAAATCTTAATCATTATACCTAGCCCAAATGATTTTTTTTCAAGTTAAACATATATTTTCTTGATTTATCTTTTATAGAGTATAATAGTTATTTGGGTTTTAGTTCTAGAAATACAGAGCCTCATAAATTCTCAAAATTCTGTCATATAAGTATGTATTCTGGCACTGTAAGGTAAATTTTCCTATGGAGCATATCCATTGGTTTGGAATATAAAGAGAAAGCAAGGTAGGTCCTTTCTTTGTATTGAGAGAATGTGTAGTGGTGGTAGCAGTTGTAATAGCAGCAGCAACAGTAACAATAATAGTATTTCTATAGCACTTTAAGGTTTACAAAGAACTTTGCAAATATTATCTCATTTCACAACAATGCTGGGAAATAAAGGCTATTATTATCCCCATTTTACAAAGGAGGAAACTGAGGCAGGTGGAGGTTAAGTCACTTGCCCAGAGTCACAGAGCTAGTGTCTAGGGACAGATTAGAACTCAGGTCTATATTGACTGCAGATCCAGCACATTTTCAATCTACTCAATTCATCTTCACTTTCCTATAATAAACATATGGGATGCCATGGATCAGAGTTACACAATAAGCATGCTTGGGTGGCTTGTGATCTGTGTATAATGGGGATACCCACACAATGAGATTACAAATGCACTAGAGCATTGGAGTAAGTAAAATATTAAATTTGTCCCCACCCCACCCCCCAACTGATACACAGAGTGAGTTAAGCTCATTCCAAATCTAACATGGTGGCTAGCTAGGCACCACTTAGCTAAGATCATGAGGCTGGAGACCTTATCCAATTCAATCCAAATTTTATCTGTCATCATAATTAGTCCAAGTTTTAGCTTTAGGGAAAGCCTAATTTCTCAATAGGAGAAGTAGGATTTTCCAATGTCACATCTATTAGTTCATAATCCCTACTTGTTCCTCTCCTCATTGTGTTTCTGATTGGATTTCTTCACCATTACTCAGCTCCCTTCTCACCCTAGAGCTTCCCTCAATATCCCGGGCCTTCCCACCCTGGACATCCCTCCACCATGCTGGCCCCTTCTTCCACTGGTAATTTCCTTCTGATGGCCTTCATCTTGGGCATAGACCCAGGCCAGTCATGCTTCATTTCTCTGCTGGACTTAGTCACCATGCTCCAGTAGATACCTTCTTCCTCTATATTCCTTTTTCTGCTGCCTTTTATTTATTGTCTTCCCCATTAGAATGTAAGTTTCTTGAGGGCAGGGACTATTTTTTCATGTTTGCCTCTGTCTGTATTCTAGAACCTAGGACAGTGATTTACACAGAGTAGGCACTCAATATATATTGTTGGATTGAATTAATTGAATCAAATTAATTATCTAGGAAACTTAATAGAGTGTGATTTTTAAAATATATTGAACCATAGTAAAGTCTTTAGCGCTAAACATAAGTAAAACCAATGTTCCATAGAATCCTAAATATTGGTCCTGCCACAAAATCTACTGGCATAACATTAGGAAGTAAGAGATTACTCAGGTATGGACGTCTAACTTGCCATATAGGCAGTAGGAGGGGAAAGGGGAAAGAAAAGGGAAGTGGTGGATAAAAGGGAGGGCAAATTGAAGGAGGTGGTGGTCAAAAGCAAAACTCTAGTGAGGAGGGAAATGGAGAAAATGAGAAAGGAAGTAGCAGATTTCTATCTAAAAATCCAAAAGGAAAGGGTTGTGATAATCCTGCAAATATACTTATCAGATATATCGTGGAATTGGGGTGGGGAAAGCAGGGGAGTATCTAATATCACAATATAAAAGAGGATACAGTGCATATCTCTCAACCCCCAGAATGTTACTTGACATTGTATACACCAACTTCTTTGCTTTGATGACCCTCATTTGAATCAGAGGAGCAAATGGAAGTTCATTCACTCTATCCTTGTAGCCTTAGTCAGGAGAACACGTGGGCTGAAAACAGAATGAAAGCATGTGTGAGTAAGGAGTGAGGTGCTGTGAACAGGAGAAAGGATGGCTACAATTCTTAGACCTTGTCCTCAGCATGAAAATTGCTAGTTACACATCTACTTAGCAGCCCGCATTTGACAATGAAAAATGAGAAGCTTTCTTTTTTCATTTGAGCACAACTTACTTACATTTTCATTACAACTTAAGCTCCACTACCTCCATTGGGCCATTTTATTACTTTTACCAGTCTGTGGCTCGCAGTAAGAGCCCTATGCATCTGTGATCTCTTTCTTTTCCCCCTTTGGGCATTTATCCTCATATTTCTTATCAAACGTTTTTTTCTTTTCATTGACTCTTTATTTTGTTTAGTTAATCATAGAAGGCCAGTGAAAAAAAAGAATTTGTGCAGACCTTACTTTGCATTTACAAGGGCGTAAGAATTCATTATTAATATGTGTCATGTTCAAAGATTAGTAATGAAAAAAAATGGTGATAGTCTGATAAAAAAAAAGTGGCAATCAGTCAGGACTGTAATAAAGTATAGTTCCACCCCCTACTCCTTCTAACATACAGCCCCCAATGAAAGATATAAAATAATCAATAGAAAATTGATTTGAATTAGGAAGCAAATTGTTTTGTGGTTTGTTTTACTGGACCATCAAAGAAGGCTTTTTGTAACATCACACATCAACAAAATTAAGTGTTGCAAGATATTTAATAACAAAATGTCCTTTCTTTATGTGCAAAATATATGCTACTCCAAACACCTCACTGAGTTTAATAGTGAAAGGAAAACATATAGTAAGTTACAGAAAATAATATAATAAAAGACACTTAATAATGACTTAAAATTAAGGCCTATTCTGAAGTACATGACAGGAAAAAGAAATATGGTAGCCACACAAAGGAGAAAAGATATTTCTAACATGCAATCTGCAAAAAGATGGGGAATGTCAAGTGGAAAATATATTTCACATGTCAGAAGCCTCAAAGCATCGGTATTCAATATCAATGGCTTATTTGCATAAAAAGCATAGGACCTGATAGAGTATACACAAAAAAGGAAGACATGAAATGAATTGCTGATGACTTTATTAAAATAGTAACAGTTATGATGGGAGATGGTCATGTTCTTTAGGCTAACATGTTTTTTTTTTAATTCCTTGGTGTATTTTTTTCATGAAACATTATACTCTAGTTACCAATAACTTAGCTGAATTCAAATTTGTGGTATTTGGTAACTTAAGAAAATGATCATCATAAAAGAAAAGCTGCTAATTATTTTTTGGAGAAGATTACTAGAAAACTGAGGAGGTGGCTGAAGACTGAAATTTTGCCTACATTTTTAAAATGTAAAATCTTTTAAATTTACATCTTTAGACAACTTCTATATGGTAAAACTGAAATTACACATAATTTGATGGGGGTGGGAGTGGGCTGTTTAATTCTATTTGGGTCAACTAAGAAATAATCAGATACTTCCTTTTAATTTCATTTCTTGATGAAAATCATTGTATAATATATATTCCACTTTTATGCTGTCTTAAACTTCTGTGCCTTTCTTTGTATGCCTAAAACTCCTGCATGCTTAGAATCATTCCCTGCTCACTTCTGCCTCTTTCCTTTAAGGTTCAGCTCAGGTGTCAACACCTAAAGAAAGCATTTTCTGATTCACCTACCTTTTAGTGTTTTCTCCTTCCTGAAATATATTGTGTTTATTTAACTGCTTATATGTTGTATCCCAAATTCCTTCTGATCCCAGTCATACATAAGGGCCCTTGAAAATAGAAATTGTTAGGGCAGCTAGGTGGCACAGTGGATAGAGCACCAGCCCTGTAGTCTCAGGAGTACCTGAGTTCAAATCTGGCCTCAGACATTTGACCCTTACTAGCTGTGTGACCCTGGGCAAGTCACTTAACCCCATTGCCTAACCCCCCCCCCAAAAAAAGAAAGAGAGAAAATAGGAATTGTTTGTCATTTTGTCTTTCTTCCTCTAATTTTTAAGCTAGTGTCTTGCACACAAAAGCTGTTTAAATTTTTCTTGTTAAATGAATGCATTGATAATGAATTTTAACTAGATTGAAAATAATCTTTAGTGATGATTCATTTTCTAGATCCCTAAGAGTTATCATTCTGTACATCACTTCCATTACAGCAAACATAGACGTTGAACTGAAAAAAAGCAGCATAGTTTGGTGGTCAGATTTTAATTTGAATTCAGGAAAGCCTAAATTCCAATCCCATCTCTGATATTGCTCAACTGTGTGACCACAGACAAATCACTTTACCTCCCTTAGACTCAATTACTTCATGTGCGAAATTAGAGTATTGGACTAGATTATCTCTAGGTTTCCTTCTGGCTCTCACATTCTATGCTCCCTATAAGGTATCAAGAAAAGAACAATAACTAATAAAGATTTACAGTAAGTTGGGTTACAATTAATCATGGTTGTATTGGTGTATAAAAAAATTAAATGAGTCCAGCAATACTTAAGAAATAATCAATTTTATCGCTGTAAAGAAAGCATCCAGCTAACCAAATAGCAATGCAGGTAGATTTCCCCAGAACCAGTGAATATTAGAGCTGGATGGGTAGAATTCTTCTCTTCAATCCTCTTATTTTACAGATGTACAAAATAAGCTCCAGAAACAGAAGGACTTTTTAAAAGATACTGGTACTAAATAATATAGTTAGGATTTCAGATGAGAGTAAGGCACAGTTATCCCTTCCACATCACCAGGGTTGGAAGTATGGCATCCCCTTGATCTAGAAAATCTGTGTAAAATCTTTTGACCTTCCCTTCATACCAGAGAAGAAGTCTACTGGCTTCATGGATTTCCTTTTCTTTTTTCTTGATATTATGTAATACTATACACACATATTTTATGCATTTCTGAGTTTCTAAACTTTTTCTGTATTATCTGCTGGCCTTCATGTATTATCTTTATGTATCATCTGCAGCTTGTACAAAACTCCCAAAAAATTCCCATTAATTTCTTATGCCAACCAGCAATATATCAAAACTCCATTCTACCAAGCTGCATTAAGTAAAGCAAATTGATGCAATGTTTCTTAAATTTATCAAAATTGTGTTTTAATTCCATGTAGTATCAATAAACTGGGGAGATGAGATGAATGTAGATAAGTTCATAACTAGTTGAAAACTAGAATTCAAAAAAGGTTTCATTCAAGAGTATGTCTTCAGAACTGTCAGGCTATGATATCCTGGCATAATACCCAGTTGTGGGGACAACTGACATCAAAGAGTAACATTTATTAGCAAATTCCACTTCAAATGGGTGGTAAATAAAGTAGATGATCTAAAGTAGGCATCAGCATTGGGAAACTGCTTTGTGATTTTGAAACTGGCACTTTATGATTCTGTCAAGGCAAAGTATAGAATATATCAATTAGCTTGCAAGAGAAAGTGGAAGACAGTCTCCAAATCTGAATGCTTTCCTTCCTCTGTAAAATTTATGTTTCTGGGATTTGGGGTCATTTAACCAGGTATTCAAGGGATCATATTCCGCATTTCTGCTCCCTTAGGAGGGTGGGCTTTGAGAGTTCCTCTAGTCCAGTCATTTCAGGCCAAGGATTTAGAAATTGTAGAATGGGCAATCAAAAGACTGTGATCTCTGTAAGAATGAGTGAAGAAAGAGTCCCTTGGCAGGCTTGACTACTAACATGTGCCTGCCACACCCTCTTCTCGCTCTGAAGGACTTATTGTCTAGTGAAAAGGATAAGTATCAACAATAGCCAGTAGAATCAGGTGTTTGTCTAGTCCAGCACTTAAAGTAATTTGACATTATTGTCAATGACCAGAATAAAACAGGAAGAATATTTATTAACTTTGCAAGGACATCAAATAAAGAATAAAGCCTGTACCTCAAAAGATAGAATAATTTGTACCTTGACTTTGGAGAAATAATTAGAAACAAACAGGATCAGGAAAGAGAAACAAATTGCATTTGGACAAGTGAAAAGTAAGAGTAAAGGCAAAAGGCTGGGGGAAGGGAAGGGGCATGAGGAGAGGAGGGTGGCCAGCAATAAGCCTCAGTTGTCAATATAATCCAGTGTTATTTTTGAAAACACAAGTAAATTAACTGACCCAGGGTAACTTTCCCAGAAGAGATTGGGACTTAACATTTACAAAAGTGTTATAAATAGCTAGCTGAAGCAGAAACTCATCATATTTAGGGTTATAATTTCAATACTCCAGTCCCACTTGTTGGAAATTATATTGTCCATAAAATTTGACCCATAAAACTCTCTCCAAGAGATATAAGAGAAGAGACCTGTCTCCCTTAATGGCTGAATCTAGGTTAAAGCCTTTGCACTGGTTTGGGACATTTGGAAACACAACTGCCGCTTTTCTGATTGATGAATTCATGAAAATTTCCTAAAGGGTAGATTTTGCAGTGTAAAGATCTGTGGAAGTCTGGTATATGTTCTTTTTTTCCTTTGGCTTATCTTCATTAGAGCAAATTGTTTAAATCAAAGATACCAATCAGGAAATGAAATTATTTGGGTCATTAACAAAATGTAATATCACGTCTAGATGTTTAAGAAGAAAGAGAAGAATCCCTCTGCTCCTTACATTTCATCAGTAATACCATATTCAATCCATAGTAATACCAATTGATGGAATATGGTCTGAGAGGAAAGGGTGTCTATTTGCTACATTTACATGATAATTGTATCCACCAAAAAATATATTAGGATACTGGAAGAATATAAATCCCAGAAGATGACATAAGGTAGTTTGGGTAATGCATCTCTACCCAATATGTTCCTGTTCAAGGGTCAAATCATAATACCCAAGGACAGAGGAAGTGTGTCACATTTAGAATAGAAGCTTTCTGAGTTACTAGAGGCATTGCAGGGGAAGCAGGGAAGGAGAAGAGTTTTTCTTGAAAAAATAGATTGATATAATCCCACCCTCTACAAAAGTACTTTCCCCATCTCCCACAATTCTAGCACCTTATCTCTGTTCATAATTTCCAGTTTATCTATATAGTTTCTTTTACATTGTCCTCGCCATTGAACTGAGCTCCCTGACAGTAGTCAGTCCTTTCTGTGTATTCTTAGCACTTGGTAGTGCTTAGCACATAGCAGGTCCTAACTAAATGGTTGCTGATTGATTGATATAAAGAATTCCCATCCTCTCCTTAAATTACATGCATGGCAAAATGACATGCAATCAATGCTCAATAAATATGTTGATAGTAACATAAGGACAAATTCTAGTAAAATGTGACTCAATTGTACTATAATACTTTAGAAAGAGCTATGATTTCATCAATATGGATACTCCCTCTAACTCTTCATCCTTTAGGAGATGGTTCAGTGACTTTTACCTCCATTGGTATCTATGTTATCCCTAGGACATCATTCTATTTTTTTTTGTCTGCCATCTCATACTAGTGATTCATTATAATATTGATGTATGATATTAATGTATTCACTCACTTCTTCTTCTTCCTCCTCCTCCTTCTTCTATTTTGACCAAGGATGTAATTTTTATATGTAGAATTTTACAAAGATAAGATAGTAGAGAGTAGTTTCTTTTGTCTTTTTGCTCATAACTTTATGATGGAGAAGCTAATAAAAACCATCCAACATTTTCCCCAATGACTTGGTACTTTTCCTTCTCTCTTAATTGATCTCTTAATGCTTTCGAAGCTATTTTAACACCAATGTGGATTTCTTCTCTATGTACTTGATTTAGTCCAACTGTTGTTCCTGACTTCATTTTTTTGGAGAATCATTTTCTCTTCCTCTGATAGTACATAAGGTACTGATGTGTTGGAGTACAAATGTGGTTGGCTTATCGTCATCAGTTATGAAAACAGAAACACTGACACACCTGTTCCTTTTTTTGTCTCCTCTTTACACTTACATGTATGAATAATTGAGATTGTCTAACTTAGTTGATTCTTATGCCAACCTTTCCACATATTTGTTTTTTCTACCAACACTCTTATTTCACTCTTGTGAGGATATACTGTTCATGTTGTCCCATTTCCTTCCCTGGCAATATTTTGTAATTAACTTTATATTCTAAATCACTTTTACCTTTGCCTGCTTCCATGTCTCTCCACTAAAATAGTGTGTGATTGATTGTCAAGGCAGTTTCTAGGGTTTTTTGACCTTCTTTATGTGGCAATAGCTTTACATAAATTTAATATCTGCAGGAATTGATAACAGGATCAATAGCATTCCCTTCATCTTTTTATTGTTCTTTTGCATTAATAATTTATTCAAAAAGTCAGGTTGACATTTTTTCCCTAATGTCTTTTTATATTTATCATTTCATCAAATTTGGTGAAAACTTTTACCTTTCTTTAGTAAATTGTCTAGCTATATACAGAAAGTAAATTTGGGGTGAAAAAAGTACCATACTAGTAGCCATTCATTTCCTGTCTGTTAATTTCATGTGTGTGTGTGTGTGTGTGTGTGTGTGAGTGTGTGTGTGTGTGTGTGTGTGTGAGAGAGACAGAGAGACAATCAGAGGGGGGCGGGGTTCAGTGTTTGCCATGCCCAATCCTTGTTTACTTTCCTCTAGCAACAATTGTTCATGATATTCAAATGTGAGGCTTCCAAATATCTACATTTTTTTTACTTATTTCATTTCTTAATCCCATGCAATATTGTATAACATATTGTTTGCTGTTCTCTCTTGTGTCCACTGTCAGTGGGCAGTCTTGGGTAAGAATAAAACTAAGAAAGAGTAATAGGAAATAAACTCAGAGGTAAAAGTAGCCAGCATGATATTACCTTGCGTCTGACCTCACAACAACCCCTAGTTATTAAGTCATGTATTACCTTCATTTGGAGAATCTTTTTAAGTTCTTGCTAGAATTTTTTTTTACCTCTTCAACCTTTACAAAGAGATGCTGGTGCATAAGCCACAGTTGTCTTAAAATTTTTGAGAAAAGAGTGGCTGATGAGAAATTGGAAACATTTAATTATATACTATGCTTTGAAGAAGTTTAATAATACAGAGAAGATGAATAGGATGACAGCTTGCATAGTACCAGGGTTAAGGAAAGGTGTTTTCTTTCTTTTTTTTTAGGATTGCAGAAATTTGAGCATATTTGAATGCTTTGTAGGATCCAGAAAAAGAGGAGATATTTTGGTATTTAAGATGCATAAAAAAGGAGATAATTAATGGAGCAAGGACTTAGAGGAAATGTTAGTTGATTAATGGGACTGAGGGCTCAGGTGGAGAGATTTGCTTTTTGAGACTGAAGAGGAAGTTTCTTGAAAGATTTAATTGAGCAGAAGGAGAAAGTTGAAGTTCGAATCAGATTGCCATAACCTTTTCAGTAAAGTAGGGGGAAAGATGCTCATTGAGAGAGTAAGAAAACGATATGATGTTGTTGGCTTGGAGGACAAATGGGTTGGATACAGCTGTTGTGTGTGAGACTCAATAGGAAGTTAATTAAAACAATTGCTATGCAGCAGTAAAAGACCAGTTGAGAATATAGCATAAACTTATGTGGACTGAGCCAGCAGTTTGCAAATTTCCTCCAGCAATACTCAGCCACCCAGGAGGTAAATCAGAGAAAACAGATACAAGTTCACCCAGACTAATGATGATGAGGCATGCCACCTCCCTCTTGATAGAGAGGTGATGGATTCAGGATCCAAATTATTCATACTGTTTCAGATACAGCCAATATGGTAATCTGTTTTTCTTGACTACACCAATTTGTTATGAGGATATTTTCTCCGGTTGGGGGTGGGGAAGGAGGAAGAAGAAGGCTACAGATTTGGTAGCCGAAAGAAAAAGAAAAAGAAAAGAGAGTCATTGAAGTATTTTTTTTATCATGTACAGAAGATTGCAGAAAAAAATTAGAAACAAGCAAGATATCTTGGAAAAATCACGTACTGAATTTATTATATATTTCAAAAGAAAAGTAAGCTGTAAATTTCAGAGTTACAGTTTAATGTAGATTCTTTTTCTATTCTAGTATGTACATGGAAATGATTGAGGTTTTTTGTTGCATGTTAAATTCAGTGTAAAAATCAAATGTATTATTTAAAAGGAATTTCTCAGTGTTGAAGGTAAGTAACGTAGGAATACTTGAAGATCAATAAGTCTAGAGATCAGGGATAGCAGAGGAGAGATTATTATTGAATTTGCTCATCCCTGGATCCACATTGAGTAGGGAGTTAAGTGAGATTATAAAGATGTTAACAGGTAGGGAGAAAAGGGAAGAATGAATTAAATATTCAAAGGTCAATATGAGAACAAAGGACAATTATGATAGGAAAAAGAGAATGGAAAAAGTTAAAAGTACATTAGAGTGCTCAGAATAGTGAATTTCAAAGCTTAGTATCTTGGGGATAAAGGAATTTTGAATGACAATGAACTCTAAGATGCGACTTTTCTGGTGGATAGTTGAAGATGGAGCTCTTAGAAATTGAGAGGTTCACAAAATACCAAATAAATTTTTTTACAAGAAATTGAAGGGTTCACAGAATTGTGATAATGTTCAATGACTATCACCATGGTTATTGTAGTCCTTCAGAATAATGGCAGAAGAAGGAATGGAGAAAAAAACCAAATAGTCAAGTACCAAAGCTCTGGATAATTTATCAAAAGCATGCTAGATTTGGGTTTCTGACAATAACAAGGATCAGGAGAAAGCAATATGTTCAGATTGGCTTGGATTTCAAAGGAGTGATGATTAAATTATGATGGTCTAGAAAGCAAAAGTCTAGAAGTCCCAATGAAGAACAAATATGTCAACTTTGTGTCCAAAGATATAATATAGATATAAGAGTGGTTAACATTAAAAAGTTTTCATGGCTATGGAATGCTCATGGGGAAACTCAGGTTTCAGTTAATATTAGGAAGTAAAGTGAGTCTAAATAAAAAAGAAGAAAAAGAGTTCAAGGGTGAAGGGATATGTATTAACATTTGCATCATGAGAGAGTTCCAAAAGGCCTAAGGTAAGAAATGTTCAGGGAAGTTTAATGATTGGGGGGAGGGGGGAGAGCTGGTTTGATTAAGGAGAAGTTGGAGTAGGAGGGGAAGGAACAGGAAACCATCAGGATAAGCCATTGTCTAGGCAGTGTGACTAGATGAATAGAAATTTGGGAGGTGAACTGTAGTCACATTTTAACTTTAGAGAAAGAAAAAATCTGGGCAGGAAGAGATAATTTAATAAAAGAACCTTTAGTTCCTTTTTAGAATGTTGATGTGATGGTGTTTGCATGGTTAGGACTCTTCACTGAGGGAAAATGTAGTTAAACTGGTTATTTGGCATTTCTAAGCCCCAAAAAGTTACCTGAGTAAATTCTATTTAAAAAACAAACTCTTCTGTAAGACTGGTTTGACCATACTCACACAAAATCAAAATTTATTTGAGCCCGACTGGTTAATCATCAATGAATTAATTTTTTAAGAAAAAGTCATGTAAATTCTTGCTTATTTTAATGACTATAAAATTCTTATTTTACATGTGAAGTAAATGCTGCTTGTAAATTCCCATATATATATATAAATTTGTATGTATACCTATATGTGTCTATATATGTGTATGTATGCATATCATATAGAGAGTGATGATAAAGAGATGAGAGATCACTATTGATAATATAGAGGTAGGAACAGAGACAGTGGTAAAGGTAGAAATAGGGGGTCAGCTAGGCTGTACAGTGGGTAGAGCATGGCCCTTAAGTCAGGAGGACCTGAGTTTAAATCCCACCTTAGATCAAACACTTGACACTTAGTAGCTGTGTGACCCTGGGCAAGTCACTTAACCGTGATTGCCAAAAAAAATTTTTTAAAAAAAGATGGAAATAGAGATAGATGATACAGAAAGACCATCATTGTAGGGAATTTGGTAAGAAAAGAAAGGGAACAAAGATTTATTAAGCACCTGGTACGTACCTGGTACTGTGCTAAGTGCTTTGTAAATAGCACCTCATTTGAACCTCACAACAGTCTTGTGAGATAGGTGTTATTTTACAGTTGAGGAAACTGAGGCAGACAGAAATTGTGATTTACCCAGGTCTGCAGAGCTAGTAAATGTCTGAAGCCATATTAGAATTCAGGTTTTCCTGACTTCAGGCCCAGTACTTTTTTCAATTTCCTCTGCAATTTCTAGTTTTAGAGACTTACCCAGGTCACTGAGGGAATAAGTGGCTTATCCATGGTCACACAGACAGGTAACACTTGAACCTAGGTTGAAAAATGCAGCCTCTAGCTACTATACCAGTCTGCCTCTCATAGATAAACACAATATAAATCAATTGAAAGAATAACAGTAACTTCAAATATGATTAGATATTTAAAGGAACTATAAAGAAACTTATTTATTAGTAATGATAATTAAGATTTAAATTATCATACAGGGCAAATAATAAAAAAAACCACATGCAAATATTTTATAATACATTTTCCAAAATTTTCTACAACCTTTGCAAATATTATCTAATGGATTCTTTCTGAATCCAAGGAAGAAATAAAAAAAAATGGCAGGGGTAGGAGGAGAACAGTATTAGAATTGGAGTCAGGAAGAGTTGAGTTCAGACCCTGCTTTAGACATTCATGATCTGTATGAGGCCGGGCAATTCATTTAATCTCCCTCAAGCTTAATTTCTTCATCTGTAAAATCTGAATAATGGTAGTAGCAATACTTAGCTCTCAAGATTATTTTATTAAGCAAGGTAATATTTGTAAAAGGCTTTGAAAACCTTAAAGCCCTAAATATATGTCAACTATTAGTAGCAGTAGTTATTGTAGGTTAATAGTAGTAGTTGTTGTTGTCATCATCTTCATCGTAGAAGTAGCAGTATTTTATTACAAGTTCTAGAAATAGAGAAACAGAGGTTTACCTTGCATTCAATTACAAGGGATTATGAGAGACCTCTCCTGGGTAAGAGGAGCCCAGATTTTCTTTTTAGGTCCAGTGCTTTCTGTACTAATATACTTTGACAACTTTGAAGGCATGATTCAGGCTGAAGGTACAAAAATGCTACTGTACTGTAAAATAATCAGTTAACACTTATAAAGGAATGTATTCTCTGACCTTGGTAGACCCCCTTCCTTCTCTAATTCCTATGATTCCATTATTATTTGAACCTGTCATTTTGCATTCCTATCTCTACCAGAAACATGGTACCAGAGGAAGCCCTATTTCTTTGAGTATCTCTAAACTAGGTGAATTGAAACATTGGGAACAAGTGCCATGAAGTCAATGATACAAAGAACCCAGATGGTAAAACACAAGGTGGTTTGCATTGTTTTCAAAGTTTCTGCCAATCACAGTGAAATCTGTGTTTTCTTTTGTTTCACCAGATATTGAGAAAGCTTTTATTGAGTTGATGTAGACATGTAAAATTGTCTGCTTAGACACAGTGGCTGTCTGGTATTCAAAGTGATAGAGAACATTGCCAGAGGCTTTGATATACCAAAGCAATTTCCCCTTGCCAATTTCACATGTCTACCATGTGCACCCACATAGATTATGCCACTATATTCAAAAAATAATTGAGTGTCAGAATGACTGCTGACAACAACAAACAACTGACTTTTATAAAGCATCTTATGGTTGCAAAGCACCCTATATACATTACCTAATTTGATCCTCACAGCAACCCAGGACATCCTTTTTGGTTTTTTGGACTATGCATTTCTGCCCATAGCAACCACACACTTCATACAGTCCACAAGTGGTTTAATTCAATTTTCTTTGCTCTTTGATCAATAAACATTTATTGGGAGCCTACTATGTGCCAAGCACTGAGATAGACCTTCAGGGTCTATGTTCTTCAAGGTAACTTTTCTTTACTGAGTGAAAAAAAATGTCAGGGCAAATATTACATAAGCATATACAATTACAGGTACATACTGCAATGACAGAACCAACCTAGAATGAGAATGCTACCTCTTACTTAGGAATCCCTCCATTCTCGATCCATCTGCCCACTGACTGAAACTCAGGTTCTGCTCTTCCTAGATCTATGAGGGTTTGTATTTTTTAGCTAGTCATTTTGGATACTGTCCCAAAGGAAGCCAAAAAGCTATCTCTTATTTAGTTCCCCTGATGTTATAGCATACTAGTACCCTCTTTCCCTCCACTTAGATATTATTTTTATTTATTTATCCATGTTCTTAATTTTGTGTGTATATCTATATGTAGATATCTATCTGTCTATATCTATCTGTGTGTGTGTGTGTGTGTGTATGTGTGTGTAGTTTCCCTCCTGATCCACCCTAGAGTATAAGCTCCTTGTAGGCCAGGATTGTTTTATTTTTGCCTTTGTACCTAGAGTCCCTAACACATTATCTGCGAGGTTAGTAGGCACTTAAAAATGCTTTTTGAATGAATGAATTAATGAAGAATAGGATATGGCACTCTCAAGTTTGCAAAGTACTTTTCATATATTATCTCATTTAAGCCTTACAATATAGTTATGGGATAAGTACTGGGAGTGTTATTACCTCTGTTTTAGAAATCAGTAAACTGAACTTGAGAGGTTGTATCTCACAGCTAATAAATGTGTGTGACTTATTTCTCCACCTCACGTAGAATGTAAATCACTTAACAAAATCTGTGTCTTTTTTCTTTGAATCACTGTGCCTAGTGAATTGAATATAGTAGACATAAATTAAATGCATGCTGAATTAACCATATGAATTCACCCAAATTGCAATGTAGTGAAATGAGTACAGATAACAACCCAAGGATGGAAGCAAGGAGAGAAGCATTAAAAGAATAAATGAAAAAGTATTTCTTAAGTACTTACTATGTGCCAAGTACTGTATTGAGCACTGGAGATAAAACTATAAAAGGTCAAGATAGTCTCTACCCTTAAGGAGCCGATATTCAAATAGGGAAAGGAATAGTGGCCACGGAGAAGTGTTTTGTGCAGGGAATCAGTCAATCAATCAGCAGATTCTCATTAACTCCCTATTATGTGCCAAGCACTTTGCCAGGCACTGGGTATACAAGAACAAAGAATTAAATAATCCCTATCTAATATATGTGTGTATGTATGTATATGTGTGTATATAAGTATATGTATGTATACACATATGTGTGGCATAAATATAAGGTCATAAATACTAATAAGAAGAAAGCAATTAAATAAAAGGTAGTTTTAAGATGAAATGCCCGACTAGTTGGGGAGACCAGGAAAGGCTTCATGAAAAATAAGGTGCTTGAGTTGCATCTTAAAGGGAAAAAAAACTGACATGAGGTTGAAGTAAAGAAAGAAGGCATTTTAAGAGTGGAAATTAGTCAATGCCAAGGCAGATACATAGAAGTCAGAATATTACGTGTGAAGAACACAAAAGAAGGCCATTTTGGGAAGGATGGCAGAGTGCTTTGGGAGAGGAAGTAATGACCAATGAGACTTGAAAAAGAGAGTGGGTGCTCTGGATGACAGGTAATAGAGAGTACAGATTAAGGTTTATGTTTTTGTTTCATTTGGATTTGACTTTTTGGACATTGCTTTGACTATGTATGTTCATAATAGATTTTGTTTTTTTCTTACTTTCTCAGTGCAAATAAAGTGAGGAGAGAGAGGTGACAGGGAGAAAATTCAGACCAGAAAATAAAGTAAAATAGAACTTTAAAAAAAAATAAAGAAAAATATGGTATGGGGTGAAATTGTATAGAACCTTAAAAACTAATCAGAGGTATTTCTATTTTGTCCTACATGCCATAAGATGCTATTAGAGTTGACTGGATAGGAGAGTAATATTGTCAGATTTAAATTTAAAGATTATTACTCTGGCAACAGTGTGTAGGATGGAGTGGAGTGGTGAGAGACTTGTGATCAGAAGATGAATTAGGATAATATAGGCAAGATGAAAATCTGAGCTAAGATGGTGACAATATGAGTAGAAAGAAGGGATAAGATAAAAGACATGATGTGAAGGTAGAAATAGCAAAATATGACAAGTGATTGGATGTATAAGGTAAGGGAAGTCAGAAGTCCTAGATAATGCTATGATTATGAAGCTGTGAGACTAAAGGAAAGGTAGAACTATCAGCAGAAATAGGAAAATTTAGAAGAGGCAAGGACTTTGGGGAAAGATAATGGGTTCACTTTTGGGTATGTTGAGTTTTAAATGCCCCATAGGCAATTGATGTTGAACTGAAACACAAGGGGAGAGACTGGGGCTGGATATATTGATTTGGAGTCATATGCATATTGATGACTCAAGAAGAGAACCTTTTAAAGCCCCTACAGTTATGGAACATTATGACCAAGCAAAGGAAACTGAAAAAGAGTGGTCAGACAAGTAGGAGGTAGACTATGAGAGAGTAGTGTCATGAACACCCAGAGAGAAGAAAGAATCCAAGAGGAAAGGATTGTCAACAGTGCCAAATGCAGTAGATAGATCAAGAAGGAAGGAAACAAACATTTATTAAGCACCTATCAGGCACTGTGCTAAGCATTTTACAAATATTATCTCAGTAGATTCTCACAACGACACTGGGAAGTAGGTGTTGTTATTATCTTCATTTTATAGTTAGAAAAAAACTGAAGCAGACAGTATTTAAGTGACTTATGAGGTAGATTTTTTTCCCTATTTTATAACTGAGTAGACTAAGGCAAAGATAGGTTAAGTGACTTTTCCAATGACTGGATTGGGATTGAACTCATGTCTTCCATACTTAATGCCCAACACTCTATCCATTGTGCCACCTCCCTACCTCTAAAGGAGTTAGGATTAGGACTGAGAAAAGACCATCAGATATGGCCATTAAAAGATCAATGGTAACTTTGGAGACAGCAGTTTCAGATGAATGATGAGGTTGGAAGCCTGATTGATTACAAAAGGTTGAGCAAATAAAGGTAATGAGTAAAGATAACATTTTCTTTTAACTAAATTCAATTTATTTTTTCAAAAAATAAAGAAAAATTTCTCTTCTTTCATCAAAAAAGAAAAAAGCAAAAACAAAACCTTTGGAACAAAAATGCATAAACAAGCAAAACAATTCCCATATTGGCCATGTCCAAAAAAGTATATTTCACACTCCACCCTTAGTCTATCACTCCTCTGTCAGGAGATGGGAAACAGGTTTCATCAATTAGAGTTGGTCATTGCATTGACCAGAATTCTTAAGTCTTTCAAAGTTGTCTTTTATGATATTGCTGTTATTATGTAATTTATTTTCCCGATTTCCTGATTCTGTTCATTACACTCTATATCAGTTCATACAAGTCTTCCTGGGTTTCTGGAAAAAAAACCATCCTTTTGATAGTTTCTCAGGGAGCAATAGTATTTCATTATATTAATATACCATACTTCTGATTGATGGGTACCCTTCTAGTTTCCAGTTGTTTGCCACCAAAAATTAAGAAAAACTACTATAAATATTTTTGTCAACAGCTTTGGCTGAGAAAATAAGGAGATAGATAGTATAATAATCTTTAGGGATGATGGGATCTAGTCAAAGAGATGTTTCATGTTTGTTGGTTTTTGAATGGGGGACTCAGGCATACTTTCTTGAAAGCACTAGGGAAGGAACCAGTTGATACAGAGATGTTCAAATTTGGGGGCTGGGAATGCAATCTGCTGCTAAAAACAGGAGGGGCGGGATAGGGAATGGTGATTGGAGTCATAGGGCAATTGATTGACACATCCTTCCCAGAATGGTAATATTGATTTGATTACTATTCCCAGAGCTAGAGATAGAAAGCAATGAGAGACTAGATTGGTGATGCTCTTACTGGTGGCTTTGCTTAGTAATGTTATTTGTACCATTTAATTTAAAGCACAAGGAAAAAAAAAAGACAATCTGATTTATTTATTTATTTCACTTTGCACATTTCTTCTTTTATAATAATTAAGCTCCCCTTGCTGTACAATCTTCCTCCACCCCCATCACCAGAAACTTATGAGAACATTTTTCCTGGGCTATCTTTCTACAGCTCTAGAGAATAGTGATATATAGTAAGACTTCATTTAACCAGAATGCTTGGTTGGAGGCTGAGAGGTCATGGAATGATGTTCCAGTTAAGTGGAGCTTCTGGCTTAACTAAATAGACACAAGGCCCTTTTTGTTTAAATCCTTGGTGAAATTGTCTAAAATGTATTAGTAAAATTTGCTGCTTTAATAAGTAGAGAATAGGGAACATAATTAAATCTTCCTTTGATAATTCATGATATTGCAGTGCCTCAAGGTCATAATTATGAATATCAATTTTCTTGCACAAGATTGTCAATGTAGACCATTGATGTGTATTGACCACAGCACATACCTAGTTTGTTTGTTTGTTTGTTTTTAATAAATCCCTAATATCAGATGATTTTCTTGTGTGTGTGTGTGTGTTTTTTTCATTCTGATCTCAAGTTTAAGTGCAACTAAATCAGAACTGCCTGCCTCTGAAGGCATGGCCAGGGCCTCTGAAGACTCTTTAACTCTAAATCTATGATCCTATGCACCCTCATACACCCACACAAGTCACAATGGTGGCAGTATGTTTTAGTACTCAGATGGATGGACATGAGGAGAGGAAGACCTCAGTGTGAAACCCACATCAAAGTCTAAAAAGATTTGTGTAACTTTTTTATACCTAAGAGAATTCCCTAATACTTAACCAGCAAGTTCTATTGTACTCTAAATTAGTAGGATTTCCCACACTGGGTATCCCCCACCAATTATTCCTGGATAGTGAGGCAGTGGATCATAGTGGAAAAAAAAACATTAGGCAAGATATCCAAGGTCTAGAATTCTAGTTCTTAATGTGCCTCTTGTTAGCCACGTGACTTTGGGCAAGATACTTCGTCTCTGTGGACTTCAGTTTCCTGATCTGTAAAATGAAGGATTTGGATGAGATGTTCTCTATTATTCTCTCCAGCGCTAACATGCTGTTGTTTTATGAATCAAGACTTGAATAAGTTCATTTATTGAGTAAGTAGAAATACTCTTCTGAAATATCCAAGTCTCCAGAGTCAGAAGAAAATTGTAGGGTGTGGTTTGGTTCTGAGTTGCACATTTTTGTTGGAGGGTTTTCATTTGGAATTGAGAAGCATGTAAATTCATTTATCCCACCTCATCTCTCTTCTCCCAGCTGTGATCTGGAGTGCCCAATGGAAATTGCCCAATCAAATGCAAATGAACATGTTGATTTTGAATTATATTGAATGTTTAAATGGAACCCCCAATATCACCATGAGCTCAGTTTTAGCATACCTTTCAAAGTGAAATTTCTTTTATTTAACCCTTAGAGGTCAAGAAATAAGTCAACCTTAACTTATCCTAAACTTAACTAGATTGCTGCTTATGGTATTTCTAGGGCATAATTCTTTGTAAATCTAAAACAGAAGTTTTTTATTTGCCTTGAATTATTCTAGTAATTTCCTCAATTTCCCAACTCGTTTTCAAAGTATAGAACTCTATGAAAGACTAGAAAAATCAAAGTAATCACATAGACCATAGGCTTTAGAGTTTGGAAAGTCCTTAGATATCATCTAATTCATTCTCCTCATTTTACAAATAAAAAAATCAAGCCTACAGAGCTTAAGTGACTTGCCCAAGGTCACACAGCTGGCTGGAATTGTAGAGCAGGAATTTTAACTGGAACATGTCTTGCTCCAAATACAATGATCTTTCTAATACACCACACTATCTCTACTAGTACTATGCTTCATTTACATTGTACCCCATAATTGTAGAATTGTATGGGTTTCTTTTTTTCTTGATAGTAAAAACTCCCTTCAGGTTTCAGGCTTCGTTTGGTATGTTTTTAAATCAACATTTCCTTAATACCATATCTAATGATATTTGCATTTGAGAATATAGGGATGTTATCATTCAATCTGTCAAAAGTACTTGCTTCTTTTAATTTCCATAAATGTCATTAAATGCCTCTTTTCACCTTTGGGTGAGTAGTCAATAGAAAAATCAATGCAATGACAAATGACCAACAACATGATTTTACATATGAATAATTTAACAAAGAGCATATTCATCCTAAGAAGGAATGTTTAAAGAGGAAAAAGAAAAAAGAAAAAAATAATAATTGTACTCAACTTTTGGACACAATTCATAGAAGTACAAATCCACAACTTTGGAAAACAATTTATATTCTATTAAAAAAAACCCAAAATATTAGGCAACCTCATAGGGCACATATTGTTGAAGTATGCTACCTCAGTGACACATAGAAACAACCCTTAAATGAGCAAAATATGCATTAGCAATGAACCTCATTAAATTCTTTGGTATCCTGTTTCTCTGCATAATGTGAGGACATTTCAATGATTTTCTTCCTTGAAAACAATGCCTAATTTAACCAAGGAGCCTATTTGACCTGGAACACACAGCATCTTTAAATCAATTTTGGCTGCTATTTATTTTCATAGCTAATTGATATTGTGTGCTTATTGAATATGCCAGCATAAGATGTGCTATAATCCAGGTGGGGAACAAGGGACTAGCTAGCTGAAGAGAGTACGGGGGTTCCAGTGATAAAATCAGATTTGCCGTAGCAGTTGGAGAATTACTGTTCCTTTATCCCTAATATTGAGCTACCGTGTCAATAATCATGAGGGTCTCAAGTAGTATTATCATTTGCTAAGGATTATATTTTCCTTTATCTGGTGTTCTAACAACTTAACACGGGATATTTTTCAATCAAATACCTGCTTAGAAAAAAAAGGGTTTATTTGGGAAGATGTGTCCATGCATAAAGGCATATGTTTGGTATATGGCCATTTATGTATTGTTTCACACATTTCCAAGGTTATTAATCTAGTCTCTCTGGCCGTATATCACCGAATTTAAATGGCTTGGCCATTTGTTTTTATATGGTCCTTTCTTAAAACATAAAGGAGGCTGTTGTGCCCCAGATGTAACCTAGACCAAGTTTTTATGTCTGCTATAAACTGATATGAGGATGTATATTGGAAATGCTAACACAACTTTAAGTAGAGCACGCACAGGGGGAAACACTGTAATAAAACTGCTTTAGTTTCTATCTTCTATAAATAGTATGCATTTGTCAATTTCTTTGAGCAGTCAAATTATACTCAGCTCCCTTCAGACTCTGCCTTTGTGCCTTCCAGGTACTAAACAAAAATAAATAAATAAATAAATGACCGGCAAGGCAGAGGTACTTTCAAGGCTGTTTTGAGACAAAATTACCTAAACAAGTGGAGGAAGCATCACCTTTAAAGACCACGGAACAGTGTCCAGTTATACATGTATTATTTATTAGCAGCATCATAGAATCTTTATTTTTTTAAGAAAAGATTTTGTTTAAAGTGCTTCACAATTATTGATTGAAATTCTTCCTCCCCCCCCCAATCCTAGGCTTTCTCATTATGATGAAGTTCTGTCATCTCTTGTGAAATCATTTTAGAAACCACTATTTTGCCTAGCTCATGAGCTAAAGTCCGCAGCCTTGACTCTTAACTAAATCACTATGAAAGTTCATCCCCTCATGTCCAAGAGGTTTCTCACCATTGCTTACTGCTCAAACTAACCAGTAGTAGCCTGTGGTCACAGCTTTGGGCTTCTTACAAAAGTCGGGGAATATGAGAGAATGTAATAATAAACTGCATCTGCTTATGATTTGTATCCAACCCAACTGTGAATTATATCCAACCCAACTATGTATATTATCTATACGTAATACTTATTAGCAAGGTTTTAGGATATATCCACTAAAAGTTGTATTCAAAATGGAATAAAATGTTTAGTAGCTTAAAAAGAGATATTTGTAATGGGTTCTTCTTTTTTAAATCAGAAAGTCTGTTCTTTCATCCATAGATATGGATTTAGCTTCTTTTTCTGAGGATCTTTGTGGTTTGAGATCCTCTCTAGATCAATTATCTTTCTTCTCAATTTTGCCCAGAGGAAAAACTTATTTGTACAAGAATTGTTATCACAGTTTAGGGCAGAGGAGACTTTTTCTGGAAAGCTGACTGAAGTTGTTAGAAAGCTTTCTCCCTCTCTCCAACTCACTCAGTGAGAATTTTCTTTCTCCTTTACAGCAACCAGACAGAGCAAGGAGTTCTTAACATGAACTTGTTTTTTTTGTTTTTAATATTTTGATGACTACATTTCAAAAAGAATTGGTTTTCTTTATTATCTTTTTTGTACTTAAAAACATTATTTTGAAAAAGATATCTACAGACTTCACCAGCCTGCCAGAGGGGAAATGACTCAAAAAAAAAAAAAAAAGGTTAATACCTCCTGAGCTGGAGTAGATTACTCACTGCTCACAATTAAACTTTAACTGACTGTTGTTTGTGTAAGTGCACCTGAAAGCAGTACTTACATGTGAGGGATTCAACTTTCTGCTTTTTTTTTGTGGACCCCATACTTAGAATTAGCTCAAGTAGAATCAGCATTTTTTTTGCCCAAACCATTCTTCTATCCAGTGAGATAAACAGCCTGAGATTTTTCCAAACATTCCCCAACTTGCTTTCAAACAAGTTTGTGTTATCAGAAAGGAAAAGATGTAAAAGACATCTTCAAGGATGGATATCAGATCAAATCTGTATGACTCTCAAGTACCCTACCAAGGGTATAGTGTCAGGGGTTGGAGGTAGCTTAGTAAAAACATTATCTACTCCAACCCCCTCATTTTATAGAAGACAAAACTGAGGCTTTGGAAGTGAAGTGACTTTCCCATTGTGTACTCTCAATTTAAGGTATAAACATGATAACTTATGATGATCTCTCTTCTCTTTCTCAGGTACAATCCCTCCCTCTCTATCTTTCCTTCTTTCATTTCTCTCTTTTGCTCTCTTTTTCTGTAGCAAAATGCACCATTTAAACTTTGAAAATAAACTTACCAACAGCTAGCTATGCCATGTAAATATTGATTTATTAGCTATTTATTTTATTTTTTAAAATTCATTTTATTTATTTTAGATTTATTTTTATTTAAATTTAATTTTATCTTTATCTTTAAATTTAAATTTATCTTAATAAATTTAATACATTTATTTTTTTATTACCTGAACATGTATTTGGTTTGCTTTTGTTGTAATACCTAAATTTATACATATATTAAAAATAATTGACTTTTAGCTTCTCCAAGGTTGTCCTTACATTAAACTCTTATAATCAGCTCCATAACCTTATTTATTTCCTGCATATTCACCCACTCTCTTAAACCTTAATCCTGTTCCTTAGAACACAGTTTGAATTTGAAATTTTACTTAAGGGTCATTTGTATCTTAAAACAGGTTGAGAGTTTCCCTTTAACAGTAAGTGATATTTCATTTTTCATAGGATCTGGAATATGATTCTTCTTTATGTATACTCACACACATACATATATATATATGTAAACTCTTACAGAAAAGGAAATTAACAGTTATTCAGATGTGTATCAGCTGTAAATAATAATTCTTATAAATGTTTATCATTTTCTATATATCATCCGATTACTATTAAAAAAAAGAGTTGGTATTGTGTTTTATATTGGAAGGCAATAAATCTCATACCTATTATCTATGACAGGCATCATTATAATAACTGACAGCTCTAAATACAGCAGATTATATATCATTATTCAGACAGTCTTTTAGGGCATACTATCTCCATCTCTAGAGCTGCAATCTTTCTGCTTACAGTATCACATACCTAATTATGAAACTGAAATCTTCCTGAACTCTATTTCTTTTGAAAAATCTGAGATTGTTCAATATATCTCCTCATGCAAAAAATTAAATGGAAAAGGGACAAATAAGGAAAGAAGGTGAGGAGGCTATGGAATGAAATTTCTGGTTTCTCTGGGTTCCTTCAAGTCTCACCTAAAATCTCACCTTTTTACAAGAAGCCTTTCTTAACCTTTCTTAGTATTAGTGACTGCCCTCTATTGATTATTTCCTATTGAATGTGTGTGTAGCTTCCTTGAACATGCTTGTCTTCCCCATTAGATTGTGAGCTCCTTGATGCAAGAGCTGTCTTGCTTTTCTTTGTATCTCTACTGCTTAACAGTGTCTGCTACATAGTTGATGCCTAATAAATGTTTGTTTATTAACTGAGAACTGAAAAAAAAAAATGAAAACTTCTAAAGCTTTTAACATTTAGCATTCCAGATATGCCAAACTAACAAATGTAGCTGTGTAATAGTCTGATCTTTACTTGGTAGCCATAAATCTTCATAATTGAGAACATCTACCACAGCCTTTCCGTTTAGAAGTTATTCTGAGTATTAGCTGATTTTTGAAAGCAGCAGTAAAAATTTTGCTTATCAACATAGAGAGCCCTAGCTTGTCAAACAGAAGATAGCAATGTTCCCCACTCAGTACTTTATTCAAGACAGTCAATATCATCATTAAGTAAATGCTTTCTGATGGTCTGTGTGTATCAGTTTCAATTCTTAAAATGTATTTGGGACTTCAGATATTTTTATCAGTCAATACCAAGAAGCTGGCAGGAGGTACATTTCATTTGGAAATTTAAAAAAATGACTCAGGGGATTTGTAAAATTTTGCATCTAATTCCCTCTGCACAAGTTCGGCTCTGAACCAGCAATTTGTAAAAGTCACTGTCAGCAGATTCCCTGGGCTCCACGGGGAATGACTAACCATAAGTCAGCTTCCTATTGTGAAGTTGTTATCAAAGAGCAACACCTAGTAAAAGTTTCTGTTGATTCTGAAAGTTTCACCAAAAGAGTTAAGGACTAAAGAGGAAACGCAGACTGGTTACTGTTTCCTGATGGTTTGAATATTCCTAGTGTACCACATACGACATTGCTAAGACAAGCTACACTAACTCATATTCATTCAACCTCTGCATGGAGCCATAATTGGATACAATAGACACTTAGTAATTGTTTGTTATACTGAATTGAGGCAAATTGAATTGCAAAAATGCAGAAATATGAATAATAGTGATTAGAGATATATTTCTTAATAGATGAAGTGTTGTGTGGGGAAGAGAGAAAAGAAACCAAAGTTAGGAAGGTCTGGAGAGTGGCCTGACTCCCCAAAAAAATACTTCCTCCAACTAAAATCCCAATAATCATGATTGCCACTGACTTGATGAAGCTAAAAACAGAATTATTCACTTTTTTCTAAAAGTTGACTCCAAATCTGTGCATACCTGGGAGATTACATAATTTTGCTTTAAATTACTAAATATTCAATGCAGTTGGGGAAGGGGATATAAAAATAAAACCATAATCAGCTGCCTAAAGTGCTTTTTTATCCTTGTTCTCTTGGGAAATTAATAACATCATGCAGTCCTCTTTGCAATTGTATTTAACTTTATGCCATTTTGCATTCATATGAAATTTGAATGACAGCCTAGATTAGGTGATAAGAGAGTTGTCTTCTTGAGTCAGAAAGACCTGAATTCACATGCTGGCTGTGTCATCCTGATCAAGTCACTTGATTCCTCAGTGCCTTAGGAAACTCTGAGATTCTAAGTTGGGTAAATGAAATTTCCCTTGGGGAGCTTCCCATACCAGTGAAATCACAAAAAGACATAAAATTTCTCAGCAAATATAATATCTAGCAGGAATCAATGTGGTGCAGTGGAAAGCACACTGAACCTGGAGTCATGTATCCTAAGTTCAAATCCCAGCTCTGCCCCTTCCTATCAATGTGACATTAAGCAAATCACTTCACTTCTGTGGACCTCAGTTTCCTCATCTGAAAACAATGGATTTCAATTATTGTGTGGGTAAACGTCATCAAGGTCCAAAAACTCTTTTAGCTATAGATCTATGACCCTATGAACCTCAACACTGCCAGGAAAGGATCCCAGTCTCAAATGGCATCATTGCCACTCTCTATCATGTTTCCATCCTTCCATTTTGGCTTAAACCTGTATATCCTGGATACCTAAACTGGTATCCCCTAAATGTCAGGTATTAATGTGACAGCAATTTTGCTGATTATTTTATGTCAAAATCAATCCAGTCTTAACTATTCAGGAACTGATTTTGCAAATCTCTATTTAGAGAGCCACCCCCCCACCCCCGCCTTTGCCTCTTCCTCTCTTTGGCTGTCTGTGTGTGTGTTTACACCTTCATTAGTCCCTTTTTCTATTTACTTTACAGAGTTGTTGTGAGGAAAGAGCTTTGGAAACCTTGAAATATTATTTTAATGTGACTATTATGATAATTGTGTGGCCATAAATCTCAAAAAATGGGTGTAGGCAGGGAAAATGCAAGAATGAAAAAGAAAGTCAAGCTCATTTGGTAACTTGTTCTGGCTAAAGGGTTAGAAGTTGAAGAAGTTGGGGGCAGCTAGGTGGCACAGTGAATAGAGCACTGGCCTGGGAGTCAGGAGTACCTGAGTTCAAATCTGAACTCAGACACTTGACACCTACTAGCTGTGTGACCCTGGGCAAGTCATTTAACCCCATTGCCTAACCAAAGAAGAAGAAGTTGAAGGGTTCACTGAAATAAGATTTCAGGATTCTCTGGGGTTTTCATTGTACATGGTATCAAATAAGATAATTCTGTATAGCACTTGTATAAAGCATTAAGTTTTGAAAGTAGTCTGTTAAAGTGCTATGGGTATCATATATACATATATCAATAACCTATGTATGAATCAGTGTTTTGGGGGGTATGCAGGGCAATTCCACATCTATGATCCTATTGGGAATTCCCATTGTGAAAACTCCATCTACCTATGTAGATCTACAACTCCTCTGTAACTTTACTATAGTGTTGTCTCAAACACTGAGAAATTAAAGTACTTGCCTATGATAACAAAGCTAGTATGTGTAAGAAGGAGGATTTGAACTCAGATCTTGCCTGATTTCAAGTCAAGTCCTGTATCCATACACCAGTTGTGTCAAACTCAAATAGAGACAGTGGCCACTGATCTATACATAAAGATACCTAGAGTAGCATAATGACAGTTAGAAAATGTGATATTAAGTATGTTTTATTGTATTTTTTATTTATTTCATTAAATATTTCCCAATTACATTTTAATCTGATTCAGGCAGCATTAAGGAGTGTTGTGAGCTGAATGATACTGCATCTTATGTGTGATACCTCAGCACCAGACCACACTGCTGGTCTTCTGTGACCTTGGCCAATGAGATGGCCATAATGAAGGTCACAACAAAGAGAATACCGTCCTCTGTGGGACAAACAGTGGCCACACTGAAGAAGGGTGGGTAATTGAGTTACAGTTGCCACTCTCTTGCCAATTTTTTGGAGCGGAGAGGGCTCTTTCCTCTGCAATTAGATCAATTAGTTAATCATAATTCAGTAACAAAAGTATGAAAATAACTCTTTTGATCATCATTTTTGCATTTATTTTCCAAGTTCAAGTTCATCTACCCAAGGAAGACAAACTTTTAATTCATTTCTGTAATATTTTTGGCAAATAGTAGATGCTATCTGTTTGGGCATCTGTTTAGTTAGTACATCATAGTTCAACTATAAGTCATGAAATAAGAGGCTTTTATATCCAGGTGTTATCAAACATCATGGTCGTTCATGTTTTGGATGATTTTTTTTCTATTCCCACCCCCAACCCCTCCAGGTAATCCATCAACTAAGGCTTTCAGAGAATGAGAGCTTGGCCCTTCAGGAACTCCTAGACTGGAGGCGGAAACTTTGTGAGGAAAGAGATTGGCAACAAAACCAGCACCATCCAGAACCTCGGGTCAGCGGACCTCCTCCACCCCCTTGTAAAAAGCCAGCTCTATTGAAGAAGGCAGAAGAGACTTCCTGCAACAGATTACCTTCAGAGTTGTGGGACCCTACGATTTGATGAGGGTTGGTTTGCAGACTCTAAAAATCAAAACCACCTAGTGACTGGAAACTGTAGTAGCAAGCAACATCTTGCTCTTTCCACCCCCCACCTCCCACAAACGTGCTAGATTCTGTCTCCAGGCATATACCCTCGAAAAGCACAGGAAACTGGAGTTCAATACACTAGATTCAATATATATATATATATATATATATATATATATATATATATATATATGTGCGTGTGCCTGTTTGGTCTTTCTTTTCTTTCTTTCTTTTTTTTCCTTTTGTAGTGATTAGCACTGATCTTTCTAACTGTGTGCTTTGGAGGCCTCAAGAACTACAGAACACTCTCTTTAGAAACCAGTATTCTGCAAACAGGAGTGGGAGGTGGGGGAGGGGAAGAAATGAGTCAGAGGGTGGAGGGGGAGGCAGAGTGGTAGAATGGTGGTGGTCGAATGAGATGTGCACACTGTACAGTTGTTTTGATAGAGTTCAATACTATGTTTACTGTATCTTGAATGGTTTTAATATGATGCATATATATAGTACATATATTATATTTCTTTGTAGATGTATGTGTTTTATTGGAATTCCAAACCTGAGCATTATTATTTACATGTTTGTTACTGGACTTTATAAATTTATGCAATCGGTGGTGCTGTTCTTTCTTCAAAATACAGGTAAAAACGCAAAGTCCATTTGGATTCTTTTTGCTCCATGTAGTTTTTGCCTGAAGTATCTAAGAATCTCAACACTATGTTGTTGTTTTAGCTTCATTGATGTCAACCTTAAATTTGGTGACACTTGCAAAATTGGCTTTTGTGGATAGTGCCCAATGCTTTCTATTTCATTCATTAGTTAGGAGATACTGTTTCTTTTCTATGCGCTGTGCTTTGGAATAAGTGGGTTGTGAATTTCTTTAATTAAACTTCATCTCAAGTTGACAGCATAGGTTACAGGAAATAATGAGTCCCTCAGTAAATGTGTATAGCTTCATTTTCACAGCTGGTTATATAAAAAGGTCAGATGTCAGTACAAAGGTGCACCCAGTCACAGGTGCAGAAAGGACGGCTGAGATTTTTCTCCTTTGAGCAATAAGGCTTCCTGAAGGTACAGGAATCATAAGATGAATATGTCCTTAAAGAGGTATGCTGCATGATTCACATACTGTATATCACCAGAGCTCATGTATTACAATGGCCTTGACTTAATGAAGTGTTCTGGTTGGCTGTTGTGAAATTTTGACCAGTGGCATTAAAAGAATAATAATTTGCTACTTGGATCTTCCCAGTCATTCCAGCCTTTGAAATATGACTGTGCCAATAAAAGGGTACAAGTATTTTCCTTTTGCTGTCTGTTGTTGTTGTGGATTCGAATTCAAACTAACACTTGGAGGTTTCAGCATACCTCAATCCAGCAGTCTTTCACCCTTTTCTGTAGTGCCTCCTAGGCATGGCAGACTTAACTACTTTAAACCATGACTTTTGCATATAGACTCCCTAGGGAAACCTTCCTAAAAACCGTGATGGCTGAAGTAATGTGGTCTTAGTTCTAAGGTGGGTATCTACTTAACTCCAGTGTGGAGCTTCCAAACTGTTCTTCCCACATTCCCACTGATCCCTGTATTCTCTACTCACAAATAATAAATCATCAGAAGGAACCAGCTTTCCACCATTAAACATCATTCCCATCAATAATAGTATTGGGATACTTTTACTTTTCCCAAAATTATTATTTAAAGCTCATGCTTAAAGTCTAAAGCGAACTTAAAATTCAACTCACCATACAAAGTATTTTAAAATATATGCATGTATGAGTACATTTGCATATATATGCCTATGCATACATACATAGAATCATACATCTCTCTGGGGAGATAAACTTCAAATTAAAAAGACAAGAAGACTTGGGTTTTATTATGGAACTGCCATGAAAAGAAAAAAAAAATGTAGTGATAATAGCAAACCCAGTCTGATTGACTGTTTTGCTAGTGTTCTTAATGACTATTATGTCTAAATAACTCTAAAAAATAGCCAAAATACCAAAACAATGCAGTATATCCATTTACTAAATTACTGCCATCCTCACATTAGAAAGATAGCCTTCCAGGGCAGAAAGAAAGGGGCATTTCTAACTATAACTGCAAACTATTCTTTTCCTAGAGATTCCTCTAAAGCTGCTAGTCTTTTGTATTGATCACAAAAGACCATTCACCTGGGTCTCCCTAATCTCACTAAAATAAACCTGAACTCCAGAAGGGTTGAGAGCACAAGGTCAGCTAGAGTAAATAACAGAGCTGGGATTTGAACCAAGATTCTCTGATTCCAAAGTCAGAACTTGATCTACTGTAGCATACCACTCTGTTTACCATTGCCTTTCTGGCTATTGCATGAAAGATTCAACTACAAGTGCTTTCCTTTTCCAGCAAATACACAGTCTCTTTCTGATCTTAGTGAAACTGGGAACTTAGAAATTAAACTACTTGGGGATTTGAATCAGAACTACTTGAGGAGTTGAATCCGTCGCTCAACAAACAACCGTTAAGTGCTTCCACTATGCTAGGGTACAAAGATACAAAGACGAAAGTGAGGGAGTACCTACCCTCAAGAAACTCACAATCTTTCTAGAGGAGACAATATTCACATATATAAATATATGCAAATATATGCGAGATAAACTCAAGGGAATTTTGGTGGAGAAACAACAGCATCTGGGAAGAGAAGTAAAATATGGAACATGGCATTTGAGTTGAGCCTTAATGGAAATTAAGAATTCTAAGAGGCAGAGGTAAAGAGGAAATTCAGTCCAGGGATGGTGAGCCTGTGCAAAAGTAGAAGGAGATGGAGTATCATATATGAGGAAATAGTCAGAAAACTTTATGCTTTGACAAATAATAAGGCTTAGTAAAGCAATGTGACCTCAGCAGAGAATTACAACTGCTTCTTCAAACTCTGGGGAAATATAACAGAGCTATTTGTTGGAGCCAGGTCTTTTAGTCCACTGGGATCAGTGATGGTCTATTATTGACATAATAGGACAACTGAAAAAGACCTAGAAATCCAAGTCTTTGCAATTATGTGGTCAAGGTAAGTGGTGCCAGAGCACAGTGTTTCAACTAAAAGTTACCCACAAGAATGGTTCTCAGGATATTGCTTCTGTTCATAGATACAACTGTGCATTCCATGGCAAGAAACCAAGGAGATAAAAAGAAGGTAGATATTTGTCTTCCCACTGAAGTATACCAAGGCAATCAGGCTAGTAAGACCCAGGGATAGAATTCTTCAAAAACGATATTTTAAAGGTTATTTATGTTTGCAAAATATTTTAAAGGGTTTTTCAAAATGCTTCTCAGAGTCCAAAATGTAGAGCATGATGAAGTATTTCACACAAAATGTGTTCAGTAGTTGTTTGGCCTTTGACCTCGTACTTAATAATATAGTTGCTATGAATTATTAGCCAATGATTTGAACCCTGCCTCATTCTATTGCTTTTTAAAGGGGATGGGAAGAACCTTTCAGAATGGTCTAAAAAATGTTATTAGCACTTTTTTTTCAAACTGTGTCAAAATGTGTTCACTAGGATGAAAAAAATAAATAATTGCTGTTTTTAAACTGAAAGAGCAAATCCAAAGGATATACACATAAATAAATCAACCCAAGAGACTATGCATCATCTAATTAAAATATTAGCTCTACAAATAGAGTTTACTCCACTGCATTAGAGAACTTGGTCCAGCAGAGCATTGTGAGCACAGCAGTCTAAAGTGACAGATTAACTTTTGACAAAAGTCTATCACTGTCAATTTTCAGGACACTTCAAATCTATCTTATATAAGAATAAAAGGATATTGTTTTATCAGATTTATATACAGTTTATATAAGGAGTCGCTTTTTTAAGTGAAAATAATATCAAAATTGGAGATTTTATGATCAAGCAGGGTTTCTCCTTTTTGAAATTCATACCATTGTGAAGTCAGTAAAATCCATTCATATATATAAATATTCATACATACAGACACATACACGTGTGTATATATGTGTGAAAGAAAAGTACTATGGTGTTGTGAAAAGAAGATTAGCCTAGGGGAATTAAATCCTCCCTCATATACACATTGGCTGCGTGAACTTAGGCAAGTGACTGGATTTTAGTGTCTCTAGGTCACTCTCTAGGCCATTGATTGGAGAAAAGGTGTCAATTTACATTGGTAGAGAGAATTCCCTCACTGGAGTTCTCTATATCAAAGAAACCATAAGCTACCAACCCAAAATGTAAATTTCCCAAAAGGAATTTTCCATGAAAACTATTCCTAAGCTGTTGGATATAGTTGTGGTGCAAGTATGTTCTGAAGCAGATTTCCTACTTTTATAAACTACCTTCAATTATGCACCAGAAGTAGATTTTAGTAAAAGCAATTAACATTCTATTAAGATATAATTAGCTCAGGGGCAACGAGGTGGTGCAGTGATAGAGCTCCAGCCTTGAAGTCGGAGCATGTGAGTTCAAATTTGGCCTCAGACACTTGACGCTTACTAGCTGAGTGACCTTGGGCAAGTCACTTAACCTGGATTGCCTCAGCCTGCCCCCCCCCTCCAAAAAAAGGTATAATTAGCTCTCTATAGTGTTTATTGTTTTCAGGAAAATAAAAAAGATAGACATTCTAGGTTACCTAGATTCTTTAGGCAAGCTTAATACTCTTTTCAAATAAGTAAATGCATTTTCCCTATTTTTTATTTTTTTAAAAATCTTTTCCTAAAAAAAAAAGTTTTCCTGTGAAGACTCATTTCTTATTCTTATATTCCTATTCCTATTCAGTTAATTCATATTCAGTGTCATAAAAAAATGTTACTACAAAAGTATTACACACTACAAGATTTCCCCATGCATTATGGAGATTCACATTAAGTAGTCAAGGAGAGGGTGGGGGTAGGGCTGGGAGTAACATGCTGGGTTGCAAAAGAGAAAGAATTCCCTTTGAGGTTTCAGCTTTCCTGTGCATAAGTACCATAGACCCCTAGAAAGTTCCATTATAATGATTCCAGTCACTGTTGCTAAATTTTTAAGAATTGGGAGGGAATTTAAAGTTGATTTTACAAAAAAAAAAAAAAAAAAAGATAATTCAGGTCTCTGTCGTTCTGCTCAGAATTATCTGATTTTCCCCCCAGGGCATATTATTTTTAATAAGCTATGATATTACACTTTACACATGATTCCTTTCATGTTCTTGGAGATCAGGACGATCTGATGAAAGTTTTATATGGCTTATCAGACCACAGTGAAGGCTGAAGAAAATGTGATTTCTCTCTTTTGTAGGTAAGCTGTAGCCCTCTCATTCCCCACCCCTATCTGACTGTAATAATAAATCTGGCCATCTATTTAAATCATGATATTAAAATGGAAAGTCATCAAACCTGCCTTTCACTTTATTTAAATCAGCCAGTGGCACCCCTAGTTGCAGGCCTCTATGCTGACCAGTGCTTTTTCCTTCAGCCTCAGGGAAAATTGGCTTCTTCAAAGGCAAAGCCTGCAAGCTTGTGTCAGATGGCATTTTCCTGATGTCAATGCTTGGTTTCTAAAATCTGAAGGGGGATAGAAAAGAATGAAGCTATTGTAAAGTTGAAAAGGGGGATGAGGGACACCAAAGTATTGGGGGAAAGTGACATGACACCAAATTCAGTTTCAATTTTTGTTGTTGTTGTCGTTGTTGATATTCAACAAAATCAGCATTGGGGCTCAGAACCCATGACTCTAAAAAATAATTGACTGAGAAATACATACATTTTGTCACACGAGATCTTTGCTGGAATTTAAACCAAAATAATGACTGAATCTCACTGTCTTGGGGTTTATTAAAAGAACTCAGTCAGCCTGGTTCATGGGAGGGAGAGTGTTCCCACCCAGTCCCCAAGGCATCAAGCCTACTCTATTTTTAAGAAAAATCCTTGGATGGCATTCCTAAGGTTTCAAAAACATTCTTTGCCTATTTTCTACCGAAACAGGTTAAACATACAAATAAGACTAATAGTAAAAATACTTGTTATCCAGGCAATCACAGCCACAATGGAAACTTTGCATCTTGAAAACAGCCCTGACATCCATACATTCAAACTTGATTTTCTTATCAATAAAAAGGAGATAATGATAATAATACTATTGTTCCCTGCATTTCACAAGGTTCACATGATCATAGTATCATAGATTCAGAGTAGAAAAGAATCTTAGAGGTGATCAAATCCAAATTTCTCATTTTACAAAGCAGGAAACAGAGGCTTAAAGTATGTGACTTGCCCATGATCACACAGCTAGTGTCTGATATGAGGTTTCCAATCCTGAAGCTCTGAAGCTTACATAAGATGGTGAATGTAAAGTGGTCTATAAACTTCAAAGCACTAAATAAATATAAGCCATTATGACTAGTGGAGATCATAAGCTATGTATCTGCTTTCTGCATAACCCTATCAGATATCCCCAGCCTTTTTGGTGAACAGGTACAACATTGATACTAAGCAATGCTAAACTCAGGGGTAAGTGTAAAATCATTTCTTTCCAATAAGCAAAAAAGCTTGTTGGAATATCCATAGTAGGCTTAAGTGTCCTGTTGTACTACACATAAGCCTACTATGGATATTCCATCACCTCCATTCCTCAGAGGAAAATGGAGCTGATGGACTCATAGCATCTGTGTTTGTAGCATTTTAGGTGTAAGACTGATACATTAAACCTCTGAACATTTTCTCCTTATATTATATTGAAGGTAGGGTACATGGAATCTTCATGTGCTTAACAGAATCAGAATGAGGACTACCAGATAGTGAGCATTTTCAGTAGTACGACCGAACTGAATGATAGACCTTATTTATCACTTGAGAGAATCAAGTTCAAATATTAATAAAATTTCATGACTTCTCTGATCAAGGTTATGGCCATTGTGGTACATCAGAGAGAGTACCAGATGGAGCAAGAGGATCTGGGTTCAAATCCTGCTTCTGCAACTTAATAGCCTAATTATTTAAACTCTCAGGGCTTCAATTTCCTTACCCGTAAAAGGAGGCAGATGGACAAGATGACCTCTAAGGTCCTTCCCAGATCTAAATTTGTGATCCCTACAGAAACATTCTGCCTGGGGCTACTTCCCCAACTCATACTCAGGATTGGTCCCTCTCAGAGGCTGCTACTCTCAGATTTCTAGGGGAGTAACCCTAGGGGTGGCTACTTCTAACACTGGAGCTCATGTATCCCTACCCGTGTGCTCCTATTAACAATCAACTAGTAGACATACTTATCTTTTAGTAGAGACATTTACTAATGGTATATAGTGTTTTTTACAAAACATTATCCCTAAAAACCTGGAACACATTTTTCTATAAATACTTATAACATACATGGGAGAAGGGGGATTCAAATTTGGAATACATCATTAGGGAAGCACACATATAGATTGCATGTGTAATAAAGAATAACTCACAATTCGTAGTCCTTTCTCTCCTTGGAGAGTCCCCATGCAGCTCCTCTTGGGTGCAGCATTTCTTCAGGGTTGGACACTCAGTTTGGTTTCCAGGCTCCGTTTCTTTCATGAATCCATAGCCAACATTCCTTGCTGACATAAGAAGTCACACTTCTTGAAGCTGCCCTCTGGTCTCCATCCATATCTGTCCTTGGTGTGTGTCTCTGCACCTGGGGTGGATGCATTGTTCCCTACCGGTCTCTTAGTTCCAATTAAATAACTGATAGGGAGAGGGAGGAGGTAATCAGATAAACTCCCCTCCCATCTCCCCACTTGCTGCCCTCAGATATAGTTGAAAAGGTCTGCATCCACAAAGAACTCCAGAGAATAAAATCCTCCAACTCCCAAACTGACTTACAATTTTTATATATAGGCCCAAAGGAGTGATTGATTCTCTCAACCAATCATAAAACATCTCCTATGTGATGGCATCTGCTTTCACCCAGTGCCCAAAGCCCTCTAATCCTCTGGAGTTGATTAAGGAAGAACTGATCACACACTTATTGCAAAACTGTAGGAAAATTCCTTAACAATCTACTTAAAACTTTGCAACTAAATTCTGGGATTGTTAATTGATTGATTGATTGATTGATTGATTCTATGACAATCAAATAGACTTTAGCACCTGATGAAAGTACAGAGGCAGAGGGAGTGGAATGGCCCTACCACCCAACCTAAACTGCAGGACTTCCCGCCTTTTCTTGTCTCCAGCAAACTCGTGTACTCAGTTGTTGAAGATTTCTGTGAATAGATTGTGCCCCCTGAAGCCCAACCAATGGGATAAGGGAAGGGGGTTTTGGGAGGAGGAACTCACATTAGGATATAAATAAGCCTTGCTTTCCGTAACCAACTGGTACCAATACGCCTCCTCCCTGGCTGGAGCCATTAGGGCGATGAGGTGCAGTACCCTTTCTCATGAGAAAGCAATAATGTCCTTTCTGTTCTCAAGGTTAAAAAAAAATACAGAGGCATAGACACATTAAAACTTCAATGTGGGGCAGATAGGTGGTACAGTGGATAAAGCACTGGCCCTGGAGTCAGGAGAACCTGAGTTCAGGTCTCAGATGAGACACTTGACACTTACTATCTTGTGACAAGTCACTTAACCCCAATTGCCTCACAAAAACAAAACACTTCATTGTGCCATTACATTAATTAATTAATTGAGGTGGGAGCTGGAAAAGTCTTCTTTTACTACGATATATATATATACATATATGGAAAATTGCACTCTCTCTGCTATGAGGATGCAGAGAAGCTGAGGTAAGGGTATACATTCTTAATTTCTATTCTCCTGTTATCCAAAATTAAGTAACAGAGACTATTGAAGTAGAAGTGAGAAAATCTGAATTACAGTCCTACTTCTATCATTTATTAGCCATGTGACTTAGTCAATCAAGTCATAAGCATTTATTATGCACCTACTATGTGCCAGACTCTGTGCTAAACATTGAGGATACAAGAAAAGGCAAAAGACAGATCCTGCCCTCAAGGACTCACAGACTCTTAACTTATGAGGGCCTTATTTTTACAATCTGTAAAATGTGGAGCCTGCCCTATGACCTCAAGGCCTATTGAGAATATTAAATGAATAATGAATGTGAAATCCCCATGTAAACTCATAGGATCATAGATTTAAAACTGAAAGGAACTTAGACACCATCGAGTGAACCCCTTCATTTTTGCAAATGAGGAAATTAAGACACAGAAAGTAATTTGTTTAAGGGTTATATAGCTAATAACTGTCTAAGATGGAATTTGAACCCTATCTTCCTTACTCCAGGTCCAGTACTCTATGTATTCCTCCACACTGCTTGTGAAAGACTATATAAGTATGAGGAGATTATATTATGTTTCATTAGGAATAAGGGTAAAGGAGCGATCACAGGAGAAAGAGGAGAGGTAATGGCAGAAATTCTTCATGCCTGTGCTACTCCTTGGAGAGGGTCTTTTGACAGAAGGTAATGCGATGGCATATGCAAGGTGTCTACTTTAACTCCTCACAGGGGTAGATGGTACCTAGTGGAACCTCAAACTATGGCCCTTCATACATTAACAAATGCATGACAGAGTCATAGACACATTAAAACTTCATTGTGGGGCAGATAGGTGGTGCAGTGGATAGAGCACTGGCCCTGGAGTCAGGAGAACCTGAGTTAAGGTCTCAGATGAGACACTTGACACTTATTAGCTTGTGACAAGTCACTTAACCCCAATTGCCTCACAAAAACACCTACTGTTTAATCCTTTCAACAAGCCTGGGAGATAGGTAATATTATTATCCACATTTTACAGATGAGAAAATTGTGGCAGGAAGAGATTAAGTAACTTGCCCAGGGTCACAGAACTAGGTAGTGACTGGGTTCATATTTGAACTCAGGTCTTCCTAACTCCTAGTTCAACACTCTGTCCACTGTGAGGAGGAGGAGGAGGAGGAGAAGGAGGAGAAGAAGAAGGAGAAGAAGAAGAAGGAGAAGAAGGAGAAGAAGAAGAAGAAGAAGAAGAAGAAGAAGAAGAAGAAGAAGAAGAAGAAGAAG
>NW_020954559.1:32963167-32997910 GCF_900497805.2 Vombatus ursinus
AGAAGAAGAAGAAGAAGAAGAAGAAGAAGAAGAAGAAGAAGAAGAAGGAGAAGAAGAAGAAGAAGAAGAAGAAGAAGAAGGAGAAGAAGAAGAAGGAAAGCAACAACAACAACACCACCCACAATTAAATCTCCTGAGGTTGTAGGACCAGAGAAGCTAAGCTTTACATGGTCCATTAGAATGACAGAGACTGTGGAAATAGGTTCATAGAAATGAGCAATGAGCAAGACAAGGTGAGCTAATATCAATTTTAACTGTTCTGGTCAATTCTAGAGAAATTCCATTTAATAACAACTAAGATAAAAAAGCACTAGAAATCTTTCCAGTGAGCTTCTAGGAAAAATATTCGTGATATTGGCATGGAAAGTTGACAAGTGGATTAAATGTTTGCCATTTGTCTAGGTGTGTTGTGTCCCAACAGAAAAACCATTGTACGTGAGCAGAAAAATATTTTAGGTTGTCTCCTTTAGGAAATGAATGGCTGTACTGCAATGAAGGCTGCCTGGGTAAAGAAAAGAAGATTCAATCCACAAGCATTTACTAAATACTACTATATGCAAAGCACTGTGTTAAGTGCTGGGAATACAAAGACAAGATGAGACAGAACAAGGAAGGGAAGAGAAGGAAAGGAAAAGAAAAGAAGAGAAAAGAAAAGTAAAGAGAAGAGAATACAAAAGAAAAGAAAACATAAGAGAAAAGAAAAGATAACTATCCCTGCTCCCAAGAGTCAAAAATGAAACATATTTAGAGCCATCTCAGAAGGAATCTCAGAACCAAGTAAAAAGGTAAGGGAATAGAGAGACATAACAAGGACTGAACAACAACAGGGCAGAGTAATAAGGTCTTTATACCAGGACAATAAAATTGTGAAAGTCCTGACAGCAACTACATCTCTTCAGTAGCAATAAAATAACTGAACTGAGAACCTGTTTAGGAAAAAATTGTTAAAGTATGAAGGTATGAGACAGAGTTCCTTCTACCCTACCTGTTGTACCCCAACTGATTTCTCCCTAGAACTGAATTTTTATTAAAAAATTTATTCAAGATGTATTTCTTGCACTTAGCCAGGTTTAGTGAAGTTTGTTCAAGGCACAAATAATCCTAGTTACAATTCTCATAAGAATATCTTATCTTAATTGTCATCAGATATAGAAGGCATTTTGACCACAGAGGAAGAGGCTGTTCCTGCAACCAGAGCCAAAATTCCTAAAACCTGCTATTGTCCTAAAATATGGAAGGTGGGGAAGGATTTCACTTAAGTCAGAGGATGTGAGATCAATCAGGGCACTTCTAGGTTGAAAAAGAAAGAAGTTTCCCCTTTTGAGAAGGTAGTCATATTTTACTCAGATTTCCATGAGTTATTGTGCTATGTTAAAAGAGCATATCCTAAGGTCAGCTTCTCTTCAGTTCTTAAACACAGCACTGAATCTCATCTTTTTCATGGTTTCAAGAAGGTCCTGCCTAGAGGGGGAAATAAACAATCTGAAAGGCCCCCTCCAGTGTTATTATTTCTATCAATAAACATGCATTTATTAAGTGCTTACTCATGTTGCTAAATATAAGTGATACAGAGATGAAGGTGAAGTAACCTCTGCCCTCAGTGAGCTTATAATGGGGCTACAATGGAATGGAATCCTTCAGAAGTCATCCAGTTAGCAGATAAATGATAGAAAGATAGGTTGAGAAAGAAAGAAACAGAGACAGAGTTTGGAGGGGGAGGGAAATCAGAAAAGACTTCTAGTAGAAGATGGCATTTGAGCTGAGTTTTGAAGGAAATCAAAATTTCCAAGGAGCAGAAGTAATGCAGAAAGCATTTTTATTTTTCTCTTTTTAAAGAAAATTCTTGTATAAGGCTGCTGTGGAGATACTGAATTTATTGTGGTTTTGATGTTCTAATCCCCATCCCCCCATCTGAAAGTATATTTTTCTTCTTTTCTTATATTTTATTTTCCCCAATTACATGTTCAAAACAATTTTTTCTTTTTTTTAATTTAATTTATTTTTTGTCTCCCTCCCTTCCTCCTTACCCCACTCTAGACAGTATTTGACATAGATTTTTAAACATATGTAAAATTATACTATGCATATTTCTTTCTCTGGAGATATATAGAATCTTCCTTCATAGGTCTTTTGTAGTTGATTTGAGTATTTCTAATACTCAGAATGACTTGTTTGTTCAAAATTATCCTTCAAACAATATTGCTGTTACTGTATACAATGTTCTTTTGGTTCTGCTCATTTCACTTTTCATTATTTCATGCAAGTCTTTCCATATTTTTCTAAAATCAACCAGCTCATCATTTCTTACAGCAGAGTAATATCCATCACAACCATTCCCTAACTGATGGGTGTCCCCTCAATTTCCAATTCTTTGCTGCCACAAAGAGAGCTGCTATAAATATCTGAGAACATATTGGTTCTTTTCCTTTTTTTCTGATCACTTCGGAAACAGACCTAATGGTGGTATTGAATACTAAGATTCTTGAAAGACTAATGCACGTTATCACTTAGAAGCTTCTAGTTTGAAGCTCAAAAGTCAACATTTAGGTGATATTTTTAATATATTATTCACAGATAGACAACATCCCTTCCCAACAGGTTTACAACAAAGTTGTTTCCCAAAATTTGTTCAAAAACTTTTTATACTTAATATTAATGGCTTCTATTTTTCATTACTTAATCAAGAATGAAATGTATCATCTTTCCCTATCCTTCTTGGTGCTAGTTCCTCCCCTCTAAGATTATCTCCAATTTTATCTCATCTCCAAAATATTCTCTCTGTGTCTTTTTATACATAGATATTTGCATGTTGTCTCTTCCATTGAAGAGACATTGTCTCATTTATTGAACTCTTTGAGAGCAGGGGCTTTTTGTTTTGTTTTGTTTTTGTTTGTTATTTTTTACTTTCCCTTGTATCCCCACCTTTGGCAAGTGGTTAGTCCTTAATAAATGCTTATTGATTTGTTGACTTGACTTAATAGCAAGTGTTGAGCTGTTGATGCCCAACTGAGAACACAAACAAATCTTTCATGGTAAATGCACTTGACACATGTTCTAAGCTTTTGGGAAGAGATAAAATAGAAAGTTTTCCCTTAAACATAACCCATTGAAAAAGGAAGGTATTTCATAAGGTTCACATGGTATCAATAAATATTAAGTTCTCTTCTTCAACCAGCAAGTCAATATTTGCTTTTTTTGTCCCTTTCTCTAGTTTAATGTACACCCCTCTGTCTTTGGATGTTACCACCTTTGATCTGAAGCAGACTTTTATGTTTGACCTCACAAATTCCTCTCCTTCCAAATTTGTGATTTAGCACAAAATCATTTTGCACATAAAAAGCTAGTCAAATGGCTCAGCTCATTCAGTACGATGGGGCAACTCAACGGAGCTGATTTTTGGATCTGCTAGCAAGGACTAGTAAGCACCATTCACCTCCTACTGTTGCTAGTTTACTGACTAGAGTCATTGAATACTAAAGCTTGAAAGCATTTGCGACATTCAGTCTAGGGAGCAGGGTGGCAAAGTGAAAAGAGCTGGGGCTCTAGGGTGAGAGGACCTAAATTCAAATCCCAATTTTAAGGCTTACTTACTTACTACTTATATGAACCCGGGGCAAATCTCTTAAAGTCCCTGGGCCTCATCTGAGATCTCTAATCATAGTCTAAACTTTTCATTTTTCAGATAAGAAAACTGATTCCATACAAGGCAAAGGTATTTGCCCAAAGACACACAACCAGTAAATGGCAGGTTTACAATCACAGATTGAGCGTTGAAAGGGACATTAGAAACCATGGAATCAGTTGACAGATAAGGAAATTGAGGAACAATGAGGCTTAGTAACTTGCCTGGGGTCACACAGCAATTATCCAAGGTAAGATCAAGAACTAGTGTCTTTCTATTCAGCTTTTTCTGCTTGAGTCCAACTTTCTTGGCTCCTAATTTGGTATACTTTCCACTAGGTTATCCTTCCTCTAGCTACTTAGAATTGCTGTAATAATGAAGTAGTGGAAATGCTGGAGCAGCTGTGTGGCACAGTGGATGTAGTGCCAGGCCTGGAATCAGGAAGACCTATTTACCTGAGTTCAAATCAGCTTCAGGCACTTACTAGCTGTGTGACCCTGGCAAATCACTTCATACTCTGTTTCAGTTTTCTCATATGGCTGGAGCTGGAGAAGAAAATGGCAAATGACTCCATTATTTGCCAAGAAAACCCCAAATGGGGTAACAAAGAGTTGGACATTACTGAAATGACTGAACAACAATAACAACAAAATAGAAGTACTAGGAAGAAAAACTGGTCTTCCTTCCTCTCATGCACATACAAAAGTTAAATATAATATAGTGTACAAGGAAATGGCATGGTAGAGTAAATAGGACAATAGATTTTGGCCTTAATTTTCTCGTACGTGCAATAGGAATGATACCTACATCACAGAGTTGGCATACAACTTAAAAAAAATAGTGTATGTATCTAAGGCATTTTGCAAGTTTTAAAGTGATATAAATGTCAGTTATTATTCATTGAGGGATAGTTTTAAATTTTTCTGCTTTGTATATTTGATGAGACTATGGACAAGTTAGCTAACAAATTTGTCTCTCATTCCCCATCTGTGAAATAGGGCATGCTCCTCCTTGATGCCAGATTCACAGGGATGACTTTTTTTGGTCTATTGGAATAAAATGTGTCTAACTGCTTTTGATTGTATTTATGGAAACAGTGATAGAAACAAGCATTTGAAAACAAATCAGTGAGAATAGCCTCAGATACAATAGAAAGCTTGATAGTTATCTCTAGGATGACTGCTTTGTTTCCTAAGCATATGGCTTGGGGCTCTTTACATGGTAGAAATATAATATTTTTCTCCTCTCGCCTCTCTGGAAGAGTGAAATAGGGGGAAAAAAAGAGATTCCCAACCAATTTTTCTCTTCCCCCATCTTTATCTTCATAAATGAGGCTAATAGAACAGTATAATTATATGTCATCAATAGTAGTGGAATGGAAATAATGCATTAACTTCAGAGGATCAAACTATGACTTCTGACTTTACTGGGTGAGCTTGAGAAAATCACTTCACGGGTCTGGGCCTCAGCTGCCTGATCTATAGAATGAGTATTTTATTTTAGATTACCTCTAAAGTTCTTTCCAGTTCTAAATCCTCATTAGCACTTTTATATAGCTAATAAGTTAATTAGTATCTTGGTAATTAATAAGCACTTAACCAGGAATCAGAACACCTAAGTTCTTAGTACTGGCTCTTCTGTTTTCTTGTTGTTTGATCTTCAGTAAGGCATTTCATTTCATTGGGTCTCCATTTCATTACATCAAATGAGTGGACATAACTTGGTGCTCTCCAAGGTCTCTGTGAACTAGCATACTACATTGGTACCACCTGTGTTCATACCAAGTCAATTATTGAAAATATCCATGCAAAATTTCCCTGGCATTGCAAAGAAAAAGGCAGACAATAATAAGCTCTGAATGCAGAACTATTAAAAGACAATTTAATAGTTAGAACAATTTTGATTCAGATCTGTGAAAAACTACCCTCATTGTTGACGAACTTGCATTCCAAACTTTTGTTAATGGTATTTGAGCAAGTCATATTTCTGCAAGAATGAGATGAGCAAAACCAATAGCTACTACCATTCCCAGGGAGAAAACATATAAAGAGATCATAGAGGTAAGGAGACTGTCCAAAGAAAGAATATGTATCACAAGAGATAAAATTCATTTAAAGTAAAAGTAAGTTGTGGTGATATGAGACTACACAAGCTAGATAGGTCAAATAACCTGCCCAAGCCCTACCAAAGTTCTATTGTAATGCTTCATCCATTTGTGGAAGAAGGCTTGAGTTCTCAAGGGGGTCTATAAGCAAAGGGTGAGCTCTGGAAAGCCTAATCAAACTGACAGGGCTTTCAATTTGCACTTGACAACAGACAAGGTTTCTCTCTAGCTAAGTATAGGAAGGTCCATCATCAGGAAGCTGGACACCAAGTGATGCATTTAAAAAAACAAACTAGGGGCAGCTAGGTGGTGCAGTGGATAGATCACAGGCTCTGACGTCAGGAGGACCTGAGTTCAAATTCGATCTCAGACCAAACACTTGACCACTTGACATTTACTAGCTGTGTGACCCTGGGCAAGTCCCTTAACCCCAATTTCCAAAAAGAAAAAAAAAAGTATTAATGATATATGAAAAGATTGTGTTCTTCACCAGTGAAAGAAATACTCATCCTTATCAAATCACCTTTCAATGGATCTAAGTATCAGAATAATAAGGTATGTATACCCTTGTATTTGAATCCTTTGTCTAACATTTACTAGTGCTGTGACTTTGAACAAGTCATTTCAACCCTTTAAAGCTTAGTTTCTTCATATGTAGTGGAAGGTAAAACTTTTGTATTATTTACCTCACAGGCTTTTTTTATGTAAGGAAAGGAAATTTTCCTTTCATAACAACTTTAAATTGTAAAACTCTAAATATATATGAAATGTTATTATAGCTAACACTGAGTTGATTTAGAAAGTAAGTTGGCCATTCAGGAAAACTCAAGAGCACTATCTCCATGACAAAGTAACATGATGACACTCATTTTTCAAGACACTGAGTTTCTTTTGTTAATGGAGATATTATATTCCATAACACACTAGCTACTTAGCAACATTTTAACCAAGTAGCAAAAACTTGTCCCCAGTACTCCAATGATTTCACAACCATAAGTCTTACCATAAGCAAGCCAAAGGGGGATGGGGGGAAGAAGAAATAAATTCTAGGAAAATAAAGAACCAAAGTGTATCAAAACCACAAAAACTATCTTTTTAAAAATCTAAATGTAGCTGAAAAGGTGATTAGAGTTAGACATATTACTTGTCAACAAGCAAGATGAAAGAAAATTTGAAAAATCTAAAGTATGTATTTATTTTAAAATGGGACCACTGAAGGTGAAAGAAAAAAGCAAATAATGTCAGAAGAAGCAAAAAAAAAACAAAACCCAGTAATATTTATAAAAAGAAAATGAAAACAATTTCTATGTCACTCTATGAAAAAATGATATATGTAAAGCATGTCACAAACCATTAAATGCTATATAAATGTTAAGTAACGGTAAAGAAGAAGAAGAAATTAGTGTAGTAGTAGTAGTAGTAGTAGTAGTAGTAGCAGCAGCAGCAGCAATAGTAGCAGTCATAGTAGTAGTGCAGTATTTCTAGGAGGGATATATACATATCAATAGAAGAACCAGTCAAGAGACCCTGTAACAAAGTGACTAACCTGGCTCAGATTCTTTAAGAGTCTGGCCTGCTCCTACTGGTGAAACAATAGCATCCTGAACCCCAAATGCCAACATTTTGCTGGCCCGTATGGGGAAACTGCCCTAACCCCAAGCTCCTCTTCAGCCAAGACTGGAAGGTATGCAAACTTCCCCTCTCTTTCTTGCTCTGCAGTTGGGGCTGCTCTCCAAGCACCTAGGAAGGTTTGGAGGTGCTTTTGGGGCAGATACTTGTGAGGATGTCTCACACTCGGCTTGATGCTTTCAGGCTCTTGGTCCAAGGCCATGGACTTGGGTACACCTTCCACAGCATAAAAGACAAGGATGGATGCCCTATCTGGAAGTGTGTGCTCAATTCTGTCAATTCTCTCAGCACTATGAAATTAGGAAAACTACAGGTGCTTTTTGGTTCCCTGAGGCTTACTTATTCCCTTCCCTCTACATCCCTGGATCCTCTTTCATGGAGGCTACAGGGAAATGTTAGAATAGCTAAAAACATCTTAGCAAATTCTGGAGGTTTTGTGATTGATCATTAAGGAGTTTTGAAACACTTCCTTACAACCCCGGTCACTCCCTTCTCCCACTCCGTTCCCTTGAGTTAAGAGGGTATCTCTGTTAACCTTTCTCATAGGAGAAGAGAGTTTCACCCTATCCCCCCACCTTCGAATTCTCCCTCCCTCACTTGGTGAAAGGAAGGAGGGGGAGGGGCAGCAGCTACAGTGTGGGCCCCACTGGCAATGGCTTTGGGTCTTGGGGCAACCTTTGCCTGGAAGCATCACACAGTTTGGTACATCCTGCTCACCACCACCCCCAACTCAACCCCCAGCAGCCATGAAGAGAGAGGGAAAGGACATGGGTCAGGGTAAAGAAGCCAGTCAGTCTCTGAACTTGGGTAAGCCCGCTCTTTTAAAGTTGTAGTTTTAACTGTTAATGATGAGATGTTGATTTTCTGTGTAAAGTAATTTGGAAATGCATTTAACAAAATTGACATCAGTTGACTGGTAATAGTTTGTTTCAAGTTTCAAATTGTTAAACTTTTTGTATCAGTTATGTCAAGCAACTTTTCATAATCTGGTTATAGCTGAAACAATTTGGCTATTGTTGATTATTGTTTTAATAAAAAGCTTGTTTGGGTTATGGCTTGCTGAGAATTTACAAGTATATGGAAATAATCCTTAACTATTGGTTTTTTATATCAGGACACATTAAAATTTGAGATGTAAATCCTGAAAAAGTTTTCCCTAAGCTATGATTAGTGAAACTTGCTGTTTGAGGTAAAAGCTCATGAGACCATAAATGATTTTATTTTGAATTGTCTGATGGATCATAATAATCCATCCATAACCAATAGTCAATAATCTACCATTGAGATAAATGCCACAAGCTACTCAGAGAGAATGTGATATAGGTGGGAAATCTGCATCAGGAAAAGCCTGAGAGGATAATTTTAGCCTCAGTCTAAGATGGAATCCATCTGGCTGAGTTTCCCCACTGTGTTCCTTTGAAAAGGAGTGTTACCCACCTGGCTATTTCTGAGACTGGCTATGAGGTGGATTTGATACTGCATGGTTAGAAAACTACGAATTATCTGAATCCAAACAGAGCTAAGGATGTTTTATCCTAAAATATCTACTCCCTGCTTCATCCATTTATAGCAAATTTCTGTAACCAGAGCAAGTGGTCAGTAAAAGATCAATGCAAGTGTGTGAGATGTTGCTTTTTTGACTTGAATGTGTAGTCATTCAATACCTCCAAACAACTGAAATTAAATCAGAAACATCTTCAGTTTGGTGGAAAGAGGGGTAGAAAACTACCTGCAAAAATGTTACTTAAACTTTTGAAAAAGTAACAAGATCAGATAATACTGCAGGTCAAATATAAATGATTTTAATGAACCGTTTACACTTTTACTTCTCCCTATATATGGACTCCCCATTCTTTTCTGTCAGATTTGTGTCTTCCTGACTATAGGGCATTTCCTTACAGTTGGTAGCAAACAGCAGGTAACAGCCAATGTCCCCCCATCATTCCATAGATGCAGCCTGTGCTCGGTTCCAGTCAACCTCCAGTTTGGGACCCCCTTGAGGCAGGGACAGCTCTACACCCCTTGCCAGGAGGAAGCAGTTTCAGAAACCAAGACCTTTGCCCCTTACCCCAAAAGAATTTAGGTCCCATTTTTTGAGGGGGGAATGATGGGGATGGAATCAGAACCCCTAAAAGGAAAAGACCATGTCTTTAGGATCTGGACCCCAAAAATAAAAAGCCCTGGACTTTCCCACAAGGCCAAATCTCTGGAGTTTACCTGAGGCTATAATCCACTCAACTTGCCTTTTATTGTGGCTATGCCCAATCTTCCATTTCTGTTTTGTTACCTCCCAATTGTCCCTGGCTACTTCCCACCCTTAATCCTCTTTAGACTACATTCTCCCTTGGCCACTTGGTCCAGGTCCCTGCTGTTCTGTTACCTCACAGTCACCCCAGCTTACTGGCCACTCCCATCCAGATCCTCCTTAGACCCTTCCTCCAGTCACCCCAGACTACTTGACTACTCCTAGATCCTTCCCACAGTCTTTCTGTATGGAAGATCCATCTTGGCCACCATTAAGGTGCTCACATTCTTAAAATCTGGCCCCCTTGCATTAGTGATACAAATGCTTAGATTCCTTAAGAATCTGGCCAATATGGCAGATTCCTAAAATCTTGCCCACTCTCGATCAATGTTTTAATAAACCTTGTTTTTGACTGGGAAAAAAAAAGTGACTAACCTATTCATACTTTTTTCTAAGGAATGCATTGTGGCACAGAGGAAAAAATGGTAGAACATAGAACTCTCAAATCTCCCATGTTCTATCAGTGTGACCTTGAAAAAAAATTAACCCCACTGGGTCTTAATTTCCTTCTGTCTAGAATGAAGGGATTAGACCAGAAGATCTCTAAGGTCCCTTCTAGATCTCTGATACTACTACTGGGCATTTATTTGCTTCAAGGAAATTAAAGATGGGGGGGAAATGTTGTGTATGCTAAATTGTTGAGAACAATACTTTTTTGCACATCAAAAACCTGGAGATAAAGTGACTGCCCTTTGACCAAGGAGTGACTGGAGAAATTGTGTTTTACATGTCTAATGGAATATTGTTGCCTCATTGTTGTTGTTACTGTTTTGTCATTTTCAGTCATGTCTGACTTTTCATAACCCCATTTAGGGTTTTCTTTGCAAAGATATTGGAGTGGTTTGCCATTTCCTTCTCTAGTTCACTTTACAGATGAGGAAACAGATAAGCATTGACAAATATGAGAAATTTAGAAAAAAAATGTGGCAAGAGAATATGAACAGGTAAAAAGTCATGCAAGCAATAGCAACAATAATGTAAAGGAAAATAATACTGTAAGATGTTAGAATCAAATCAATATAACTTCAACTCTAGATATTCCCTTCATGTTGACCTGAGAAGTGCACTATTAGCTCAGAGGATTTAGATCCAGAGGGCCTGGAATTAAATTTTGGTTCTAGCACTGAAGTGACTTGGACAAATCACTTTTCTTTTCTGGGTCTCAGTTTCTTCAACTGTAAAATGAAGGAGTTGGACAAGATGACTTCTAAGCTCTCTTCTGGCTCTGATTCTATGCCTGATCTTGATCATCATCTATGATAATCAACATATATCCTTTCTCAGTGGAGAGACAGACTACAAGGACAGCAGGAAGCATATGGTGTCATACATGATCAATGTGATTATTTGTTTTGCTTAACTGTACTTTTTGTTGCAAGGTTGGGTTCTATTTAGGGAGAGAGATATTTATTGGGGAGTGTCGTTAATCAATCTAACTTCTCTGACTCAAGGATTATCATTGAAACCAAGCATAAATTAAGTAATTTATTATATACCTCTGTTTTTTTAACTTTATTTTATTAAATCCTTTATTTATAGTAATCAACAATAGCCTGAAAATTCTAAGAAGAACCATATCCCAAATAATTTTTATTATTATTATTATTGTTTTGAGACTGGGTCTCCCTACTGCTCCCAGGCTAGAAGTACAGTGTTAATCTGCATAGAAGCTTTGACCTGCTCTGTTTCTGGGGCCAGTTTGCACTTCTCTTGGTAGACTGGTGACTTCCAGATCCCAGGGGCTCCTTTTAGTAATATCTAATTTAGTGCAGACAGATAATCAGCTTTAGCCTTACTATAACTCAGAACTCAAGCGTTCTACTAGCCTCAGCCTCCCTATCTAGAAGAGATTATAGGCCTGTGCTACCACACCTGGCCTACATCCCGAATTAAACAAACTCCTTAAAGTAAGGTGAAGATCCAATTGATAACTTTTTTTCTTAGTCAAAGTCCTTCTTATTTTTTTTAATTTTTTTTTTATTTTTAGGCAATTGGGGTTAAGTGACTTGCTCAGGGTCACACAAGTGTCAAGTGTTTGATCTGAGGTTGGATTTGAACTCAGGTCCTCCTGACTTCAGGGCCAGTGCTCTATCCACTGCGCCACCTACCTGCCCCCAAAGTCCTTTTTAAAAGAGGTTCCTTGAAAATGAGAACAATAAAAAGAAATTCCCAACAAATACATTAATTAATGCTTGCAAAACCATTGACAAATGTAGGATAAATAAAAGTAACATGCAAAAGTCAACAAAAGTAGATCTGGCCACTCTTAAGGATATTTTAAAACCATGAGACAAAAGGCTTTCATACATGTAATATATTGTTGAAGGAGGAGTTACTGGTAGTATGTAAACCACAAATAAACAATGACTTAGCAAGGTCCCCACAGATGCAACAATGATCTGACACGTTGGCATCTCATGATTTTTGTTCTTGAATTTGTTTGGTTACAAACACAGGAAGTTCATTCTAATCTTGGACTGGATCAGAGCTGGCAGACTTAGAAAACTGAATCAATTCTGTGGCTACCCAGGAATCCTGATTTCTTTGGTGAATTATAACTAACCCCTTCTCCTTGGGTCCCTCTGGCACTCAACCAGAACCTCAGTCTGATGATCCAAGCCCGGAACCGGGGATAACTCTTGAGTAAGACTGAAATTCCTGGAATGCAGGTCAAAGATATCCAAAGAACATTAAAGAATGTGGCCACATTTTGTCACATGAAGGCATTCATATTTGAAATGGTCATGCCTTGGGCTGTTCCAAACTTCATAACATTAAAGAACTTTGATACAATGGAAAGAGAACTAGCTTTGGCATCAGAGGCACTGGGTCAAATACTGCCTCTGATGTTTAATATTTGTATGATCTTGGCCAAATCACTTAACCTCCCTCAGCCTCAATTTCTTCATCTGTAAAATGTCAGGGCTGGACTAGAGGCTCCATGATGACCCTTCCAGCTTAATATCAGTGATCAAATGACAAACAAATATCAGCAGGAAGAGAACTGAAACTAGGATTGTAGGCCCAATTTATTCATTCTGAATCTAAAACAAGCAATGAATAGAGTGAGAAGGGAAGCATGACTAGGGGTGATTAATTAGTGGAGTTTAATTCACACTGTGAGAGCCTCCAGACAGACTTGCAAGTTGAAAACTAGATAATTAGTGGCATGGTATATGTTCCCTTGCAAAGAAAGACTTAGAGTTAATATATCTTCTGAATTATGCAATGCTGCACAAAATCAATTGGTGAGGACACCTGAAAGAAGAGCCTTAGTCACAGAAGGCACTGGACCAAACCCTACATAAACTGAAGTGTGTATTGGAGCAACCTTGTAAAATTTCTATTTTATCAGCAAAAAGCTCATGATATTCTTAGCACTGAAACCCACACTCATTTTTATTTGAGTATTAAGGGAATGCATGTATGCAACGATAATGAAGAGTACTGGATAGAGAACTGGGCTTGGACTCAGGATGACTTGGATTCTTATACCACTTCTGACACTTGCTATCATTGTGAGCATGAGTAATTCACTTAACCTTTCTGTGGAATAATCTGCAATCTACCTTGGAGGAGAGAATTCCCAAAAAGGATCTCTGTGTACTAATTAAATGACAGATTATTTGTTTATTAGGTGTAGATGAGCAAGGGGGGAAGGGAAGACATGCCATTTTCACAAGGCAGTAGCAAATTCTTGTTTGAGGTGGTCCTCACTTTCCCCCACTTTGCATTTTCCCACATCCTCCACTAAGCATAACCTAAAGAAGATTAATGTTTCATTTCTTACTGTCTTTATCTATTACATTGTATCCCTAGTCACTTGCAAATAGTAAATACTTAATAAAGTTTTGTTAAATTAAATAGAACTGAATTGAATTAAATTGTGTGGTTTCTGCCAGTACCCAAAAAAAAAAATGAAAGCAATAATTATTGTTGAAGACACAATCAGATTAAAACCCAAGGAGAGTAAGAATTTCACCTCCAGACAATGTTTTTGAAGATACTAGATCCATTACATCTGAAAGCAGGGACTGATAATTGAACCATATCTTTACCTATAAAAAGAACAGTATCTCCTTTTTCTTTTTCTTCCCAACCATCGATGTTGGGAATAGATGCATGCTCCAGATGGACTGGTTTTGTGCCTTCCTCAGTCTCCCACTGACCTGTACTATTGTCCACTCATCTCTATTCCTTCTTAATGTTCTGCTATTTTGTCCTTTATCCTCAGTTCTTCAATATGTTCCTACCACATCCTTACCAAAATGTATGTTGCTAAATGAAAACCTTAGGCCTCCTTACTGTTTAACACAAAATGATTGATAAACTTATTCATCTCTAGACTCAGAATGGGGTGGGGGAAAGGAGGGAGAGAAGAAGTCACAACAAACTGACCTCAGATATATGCAAACTTTTCTGATTGTCTTTTAAAAAGAACTTTTTTTAAATGATGGAGGTGGGGAGAAAGTGATAACTACATGAGGGTAACTTTTAGTATAGGATTATGACTTTTTATTGGACCTGTGATTTCATCCGTGTGGGAAACTTGGGGTGAAGAAACTTCTTAAACAACAGAGATATGCAAAATGTAGTTTTAAAGATTTCCCTACACACACACAAACACACACAGATACACACACAAACATATACACTTAACTTTCTGAGGAATTAAGTGACTTGCCCAGGGTCATTCATGCATTACATGTCAGAGGGGAGACCTGGATCCACTTCTTCCACACTGTGAGGTCAACTCTCTGTCCAGTAAGCCATACTGCTTTCCCAGATGATGATGATTTTGATGATGATGATGATGATGATGATAATTCAATAATAATGACAAGGGTTTTTTTTTTCAATATATCAGACAGACAATAGAACTCAAACCAGGTTTTCTCCCTATTTGAATCCAAAAGCAATTATAATAGCACATGAAAATTAATCAGAAGTCCCTTTAAACTGAGAAAAAATGCTAATTAAAGAAATTGCCAGAGATAAGGATGTTTCTAGTATGATGTAACAATGCTGGAGTAGGAGACAAGAGACCTGAGTTTCAGTCCTGACTATACCACAAACTCTTGTATGATCTTGGGAAAATTATTTCACTTCTGGTCCTCATTTTCCTCATCTTTATCAACAGCAGCAGCAGCAGCATCGTCATTATCATCAACACCAGCATTTACATAGTATTTTAAAGTTTGCAAAGCATTCCCCTCGTATTATCTCATAATATCCCCACAACAATGGTGCACTGTAGGTGCTTTGTTATCCCCATTTTACTTCTGAAGATACTGGGGTTGAGACAGGTGAAGCGACTATGATCACACAGCTAAGAAGTATGTGAGGCTGGATTTGAACTCCGTTCTTCTTGACTCCAAGTTTCACAAATAAAGTTAGATAAGGTGAGCACCAAGATCTGTTCCATTTCTGAAAATCTAGACCTCACTTTCCTACTCTGAAAAATGAGGAGATTGGACTATAAGTCCTCAAAGGTGTCTTTTATCTCTTAAATCCTATGATCTCTATGTAACATACTAATTGGGTAACTCAATTCAATCACTTTTTTAATTAATGAAATGAAACACTGATAGCTATTGTGCACATGTATATACAGTATATGTACATATATATGTATATATGTATATATACATACACACATATATATTGAAATTCAAGAGAATGTTAGGCACTTGAAGGGATAGTTAAATTTTTACCTTTGTATCCCTTGTGCCTCACTAATACCTGTACCACAGAAGGCACTTAAATATATAGAATCATAGATTTAGGGCTAGAAAGATAGCTTAGAGGCTGTCAATTCCAAAGTGCTCATTTATATATGATGAAAATGAGGCACAGAGAAGTTCAATGAATTTTGTCTCTCAGTCATACAGTAAATGTCTTAGGCAGTATTCAGACTCAGGACTTCTTGATTCCAAGTGTAACATTGTATCCTCGATGCCACCTGGAAACTTCTACTTGTTAACTGATTGACTGATGCTGCTGTAGTAGTAGGAGGAGGAGAAGGAGGAGGAGGAGGAGGAGGAGAAGTAACATGTTACCAGACACACATACATATATTGGTCACTCTCAGGGACACAGCATTGATTTACACTGAACATAGCCGTAACTCTCCTTTATGTGGTAATAGAACCATTTTTCCCTCATTATTTTCAAGGGAGTTTGTCACTAAGCAATGGCCCTCCACACATACACATGCATACACACAACCAGAAAGGACAGAAAACCCAGGAAGGAGCCAATAAAACATGCCACAGCCAACTCACATAGTTTCCAGTGACAATCCGCACAGCCTAACATTCCGTTCTCTTTGATGAGAAAACAATATAAAGCACAGTCCTGTCACCATAGCTATTAATAACTTGGATGGCATCCAGAACCACATGGGTACAGGGGAATATTCTGTTCCTAGTAATTGCATCAATATTGAGATGTTTTTCCTTACAAGATTGAACCTCTATGTCTCTTGCCTTCCAAGGGTGAAGGTCTTAATTTTCCAGTCACATAAAACCTCAGATTAGCTGGTGATAAGACCTAAAAGAAGACAGAAGTTTTTGTGTATGACAAAGAATTCTAAATTCCAGAGCTATGTATTAATTTTATTGAGTCTTGTTTTGCAAGATTTTTTTTTTTTTTGGTGAGGAAAGGCAAAGCCATGTGATTTTATCCACTTTAGGGAGCTCTCAAGTGAGGAAAATCCCTTTACTAGTGCAGAGCAATAACTTTTCTTCTACTTAAGAGTTTTACAGAAAAACCTGAGGCATTTAGAGGTTAATTAACTTGCCCAAGGTTACAGAGACAGTATGTGTCAGAGGTAAAATTTGAATCCAATCCCTCCTGAGTCAAAGGGTTGCCCTCTATTCACTGCACTCTTCTGCAATCTTAAACTGAATTAAGTTGTTGTTATTGTTGTTGTTTAGTCATTTCAGTCATGTGTGACTCTTCCTGACTCCATTTGGGGTTTCATGGCAAAGATCCTGGAATGGTTGGCCATTTCCTTCTCCAGCTCATTTTATAGATGAGGAAATTAAGGGAAACAACAGTTATATAACAAATAAAAAATATAAATAACAATTTTAAAAATAAATATTTTTTTTATTTTTATTGGAAGGTGGTGGAAGTCCCTAGTTTCACATAGGGCCATTGGCTAGAAGGGTAATAGAAGAAAATAACAGGAAACATGGGATCCTGCCATTCCTTTTTAGGCTTTCAGGTCTTTTCTCCATCTACCTAGACCTGCTTGTCTATTCTGTTTTGCCATTTAAATTTAGATTTTCATTTTCTCAAAGGCACAGTCCACATCAACATGTTTCACATTCAGCATCTATCACTATGGGCACTTACAAATGCTAAAGAATAATAAGACCTATTATAGCACTGCTATTCCCTGGGATTTTTCCTCTGAGGCCCTTGTGACAAGTCTGAGCAAGTGAAGGCAGCCATGTGATCTGCATTTTTCTCAGGGCCTCCAATACAAGGAAACCAAGAACATTAAAGGAGAAAGGGAAAGACAGGATGAATAGCAAACAGTGATTATGCTTTCCTTTCTTGCTTCACTTCTACAATGATTTTACCTTCATCGTCCTGCCTTTCCTGTTTCTGCTGAAGAATATATGCACATAATTGCTAGCAGCCTTCCTAGGTCCTAACATCTTCAAGCATACAAAAGTTATTCATCTGACAGAAAGGAAATAGATAAGTAATTACATTTGCAGAAAGATGTGGCCTGGCAAAGTCAGCAGAGCAGAGATCACTGTAATTACAAGCAGATCATTGCCAGTACAGGGATACTTATTTTATTGTGTTAGATGTCTTGTATAGAGTAGGCACTCAATAATTTGAATGTTGAATGAAGGTGTCTAAGATGGAACCATCAGATGCTAAGGAAAGGCTTGGGAATATTAAGAAGTGGAGAAAAGAGTGGTCCAGACTCAGTAGACCATATGATCTATTTCATACCATTAGCTTACTCGTGAATGTGGTTTTTGAGAAATAAGGATAAACATATAGGCAGCTAAAACTGAGGGAGGCATATCAACATTTGTTTTTTTCCCTTCAATCAAGATTGATGTAGTTAAGAGAGAGAGACTGGCTGGCTAACTGCAGAGGCTAACCCTCACAGATACCTCAAGAGGACAATCATGGGCCTATGGGCTGGTCTTTAGCTCTACAGTTTCAAAAGCTCAATTTGATCAGTTTACCCAAGAGTGATCAGATCCAGGGTCGTCGATAAATACTAAACAAATTAATGAGATAAGGATTTATAGAACGAAATGTCATTTTCTTAATTTGCTTTGAGAATTGTAAAAGTCAAGTAAACTGAAATCCATATGTTGGCCTGTTACTCCCTTTTCTCCTAAATAAGAAAGTCTTTTTGGGAAACAAATAAACATCAGAAGGTTGTTTGGTGAGTATAATTGATGGGAAATACAGGAGAGAGAGTTCACTCTACCTTAGAGTTCTTATCTTAAAAGATACTGCATAAAGGATAAAGTATAGAATGGCTATAATCAATAAAAAGCTAGTGTCAAAGCCAAGAAGGTTCCAGCTCCACCTCATACACATATGGGCTGTGTGACCCTTGACACTGTATTTGATTCCTCAATCCTTTAGGCAACTTTCTAAAATTATGAGGAAAAGGGAAGGTATAAACCTGTAAAAGTAGAGAGGGAGAAGGGAAGGGTACAAATGTTTATTAAGTGTGTACTTGGGCCTTGCACTATTCTAAGCCCTTTTATAAATATCTCATTTGATCCTCATGACACTCTTGCGAGGTAGGTGCTATTATTATGTCCTTTTACAGGTGAGGAAACTGAGATAGAGTTTGAATAATTACTGAGAGCTACATAACTGGAAATGTTGATTTGAACTCAGGCTTGATTTGAACTCAAGTATTGCTGACCCTAGGCCCAACCCTCTACCACTGTGCTACCATATGAGAGTTTTTTCACATAGTAGTTCCTTTTTCCCTTTGAAATACCCTGTCCCTATTCAGAAAAACAATAGGTAGGATGGTATGCCTAAAATTCCAAGTCTGGAAATGGTTTTCAGAATTGAAATCCAATAGCAAACCATAAATGATTCCAACCAGGAGGGAAGAGGGAAACACTAAGGAATATGCTGTGGTTCCCAGGGTAAGCACTGACTAATTTAAAATTTAAAAATACCTGTAGAGAAGATTAAACAAGGGCAGGTAAGTGACGATGAACACAAGTGTCACAATTCTGAAAGAATCAAAGCATCAGAGAATTTGAAAGTTGGAAAAGATTTCAGTGGCCATCAAATGTAATCTAGACACAATAATGATAGTAGTGATGGTCTAGCCCAAGGGTAGAGAACCTGCAGCCTCGAGGCCACATGTGGCCCTCTAGGTCCTCAAGTGTTGCTCTTTGACTGAATCCAAATTTAACAAACAAATCCTTTTATAAAGGGGATTTTTTCTGTGAAGTTTGGATTCAGTCAAAGCGCTGCACTTAAGAACCTAGAGGGCCATATGTGGCTTCAAGGCCAAAAGTTCCCCACTCCCTGTCTAGCTTCTGCTTATAGACCTTCAAGGAGAAACTGACCTCCTCTATAAGCATCTCCTTCCACTTTCGGACAGCTCCAATTCCTAGGAAACTTTACCTGGTGAAGAGTCAAATTGGCCTTTTTGCAACATCTTCCCATTATTTCTACTTCTCTCATCTGGGCCCAAATGGACCTCATCTAATCCTTCCTTGACATGACAGCTCTTTCTTATCTCCACCCCCCCCCACATCATTCATCTTTTATCTAAACTTATTTATTCTGAAGACCTTCAGATCCTTCATCTGATCCCTAATGACATGGACTCAAGGCCTTTCACCATCCTGATTTCCTTTTGAGAGACTCTCCAAATTAATAATGTCCTTCTTAAAATTGTAGCATCCAAAATTGAACATAATACTTTAGATGAGATCTGACAAGGTAAAAATACAGTCGTATTATCACTTCCTTATTCCTGAAAGCTATACTACTTGTAAAGCTTTGAAAGATTTGAGGTTATTGATCCATTATGAACTTTAAGGAACCTCAGAGATGTTGTGGTTCAACCCCTTCAGCAAGTATGCAACAAAAGCCAAGCCTGAGGTGCAGAATCATCAGAGATGAAGTCTCATTGGCTTAAATTCCAGATCCCCAGGGCAGCTTAGCAACATGACTACTAGAAAACAAGACACCTAAATGGGAAATGCACAGCACAATCCTTAATGTTCTCCTCCTCTGGAGACAATAGCAGCCCAACAGGACTTATTGACTTGTATGAAAGAGAAAATATCGAAGTATTCCAAATAATTTCAACCTAATGTGCTAAATCCCTCCTTTATCTTCTACGATTTAAGTAGGGCAACTCTGAACTTCACACCTCTTCAGCACTCCTTCCCCTTGGAGTCCCTCCCTTCCTTTGATTGGAGTAGGTAGAATTTGGACATTGGAGAGTTCCTCCTTAAACCTCTACTATTTAAGGAAGGCAAAGAGGGAATTCACTTCATCATTTCGGCTGACCTCCTGGATTTCATGATCTGAGAAAATTATCAAGGTGAAATCAACTCTAATTTATACCTCCTCAGATCTCAGCTGCAAGAGCTCATCACATCTCTCCTATTCTTCCCCTCCTCCTGTTTTCAGCTTCATTTTATATGTTGTTCCCCTCCCTCCCCACATTAGATTGTGAGCTCCTTGAGGACAGGGACTGTCTTATGCTTTTCTTTTTTTTTCTTTTTTTTTTTTTTTTGGTATTCCTAACATCTAACAGAGTTCCTAGCATATAGTTAGGTGCTTAATAAATGTTCATTGATTATATTCATTGACACTGCAACTAGAATCATTTCTGACTCCTTCCGTCTTCCTCCTCTTAATTTTATATCCACAGAATGGTAACCTAATAATCACAATACACCACTGAAGGTTGTATTATTTCTCTCTGTTTCAGTAATTTAACTGCATATAACTCTGGTGTAGGTGAAAAGTTCCATTCTCCCAGTGCAAATAGCCACTTTCTCCCTTTCTAGCCATATGTTTCTGTGTGTGTCTCTGTGTATGAACACATACATATATGCATATATGTACATAAGTGTATATATATGCATATATAGGCATATATGTACATATACATATACATATATATTCCATGTCTCCAAAATGATTTTATGTTCTTATAAGATAGGAATTTTTTTCTTTTATCTTCCTTGTTGCTCTTTACAGACCTTAATGCAAAGTTATTCACATATTGGACACCTAATAAATGGTGCTATCTTATAATCCCCCACTTTCCTAGAGAGAGAGCCTATCTTCCTAGAAGAGTATACAAAATCCACTGAGCTCTTCCTTCTGCTCATGTTTGATCATTCTACTTATTAAGCCAACGGGAATTATTCATTAGCAAGTATCAGTATTGCAGAGGTGAATATTGCTAAGTGTTCAATGTTAAGAATTTCCTGAAGAAGATTCAAAAAGAATATTAAACTAATCTGAACTATTAGTAGAGAGGGTTGATTTGCTTTTTCCAAGTTCTATAAATTAATATTGGTATGATTTTTCTGAATGCAGCTATAATCTTAAATATGTCACAGGGAATATAAATAGGGTAGGGCAGAGCCAAGATGGTGGAGTAAAGTGGTGACTTGCTTGAGCTCTCCCCCAAACCCCTCCAAATATCCATAAAAAATGACTCTAAACAAATTCAAGAGCAGCAGAATCCACAAAAAGACAGAGTGAAACAAATTTCCAGCCCAAGACAACCTGGATGGTTGATGGGAAAGGTCTGTTGTGCCAGGCTGGGAGAGGAGCCCAGTTCAGCATGGGCTGTGTAGGCAAAAAAGATGGAACAGTGAACCTGGAGCAGGACTCAGGAGGCTGAATCACTGGCAGCTGTGGTGGTTTCCAGACTTCTCAACTCACAAACACTAAAGACAACTTAGAAGGTCAGTAGGAAAGGTCTGTTGGACCTGGGTGAGAGAGGATCATAGTCCAACTCCAGCCCTGGTGCAACCTTGGGGTGGCAATGGTGGCTGCTTCTGCAGCTATCAGCCCACAGACAATGTGGGATCAAGTGAAATTTACAGGTCCCTAGAAGTATCTCTGAAAACAGCTGCACAAAACCCCTGAAGCTTGAAACAGTACACCCTCCACACTAGAAGCATAGCCTTACCTTAACAAAGAGTTAAAAAGTCAAGTAATTGGTTGGGAACATGAGCAAACAAAGGGAAAAAAAACTCAGACTATACAATCTTACTTTGGTGACAAAAAAGATCAAAATATACAACCAGAAGAAGACAACAAAGCCAAAGTTCCTACATCCAAAGCCTCCAAGAAAAATATGACTTGGTCTCAGGTCATAGAAGAGCTCAAAAAGGATTTTGAGAAGCAAGTAAGAGAAATAGAGGAAAAAGTGGGAAGAGAAATGAGAGTGATCATGGAAAATGATCATGAAAATCATGATCATGGAAAATCATGAAAAATGAGTCAACAGCTTGCTAAAGGAGACCCAAAAAAATACTGAAGAAAATAACACCTTAAAAAATAGACTAGACCAAATGGCAAAAGAGGTCTAAAAAGCCAATGAGGAGAAGAATGCCTTAAAAAGAAGAATTGGCCAAATAGAAAAGGAGGTCCAAAAGCTCACTGAAGAAAATTGGAACGGAGCAAATAGAAGCTAATGACTCTATGAGAAATCAAGAAATTATAAAACAAACCAAAGGAATGAAAAATAGAAGCCAATGTGAAATATCTCATCGGAAAAACAACTGACCTAGAAAATAGATCCAGGAGAGAGAATTTAAAAATTTTTGGACTATCTGAAAACCAGTATCAAAAAAAGAGCCTAGACATCATCTTTCGAGAAATTATCAAGGAAAACTGCCCTGATATACTAGAAACAGAGGGTAAAATAGAAATTAAAAGAATCCACCAATCACCTCCTGAAACAGATACCCCAAAGGAAAAATCTTAAGAATATTACAGCCAAATTCCAGAGTTCCAGGGACAAGGAGAAAATATTGCAAGCAGCCAGAAAGAAAGATTGTGGAAACACAATCAGGATAATACAAGATTTAGCAGCTTCTACATTCAGGGATCAGAGGGCTTGATATATGATATTCTGGAGGTCAAAGGAGCTAGGATTAAAACCAAGAATCAACTACCCAGCAAAACTGAGTATAATCCTTCAGGGGAAAAATGGACATTCAGTGAAATAGAGGACTTTCAAGCATTCTTGATGAAAATACCAGAGCTGAATAGAAAATTTGACCTTCAAATACAAGACTCAAGAGAAGCATGAAAAGGCAAAAAGGAAAGAGAAATCATAAGGGACTTATTAAAATTGAACTGTTTATATGCCTACATAGAAAGATGATATTTGTAACTCATGAGACCTTTCTCAGTATTAGGGTAGTTGGAGGGGAGTTGCAATGGACAGAATCCCGGCCCTGGAGTCAGGAGGACCTGAGTTCAAATCTGGCCTCAGACACTTGACAGTTACTAGCTGTGTGACCATGGGCAAGTCACTTAATCCCAATTACCTCACCAAAAAGCAATATATATAGATATAGATATATACATATATATGTATATATAGATATATACATATACTATACATATACAGTATTATACAGTAATATATATATACATATGTATATATATATAGGTAGATAGATATACATATATATGTATATATGTGTATATATGTGTGTGTGTGTGTGTGTGTGTGTGTGTGTGTGTATATATATATATATATATATACACACATACACAGAGGGTGCAGGGAGAGTTGAACATGAAGGGATGATACCTAAAAATAAAATTAAGAGGTGAGAGAGGATTGTACTGGGAGAAGGAGAAAGGGAGAGGTAGGGTAGGGTAAATTACCTCACATAAAAAAGGCAAGAAAACCTTTTACAGTGAAAGAGAAGTGGGGGGAGGTGAGAGAAAATGAGTGAATCTTATTCTCATCAGATTTGGCTTAAGGAGGGAATAACATACATATAATATGTTACATACATAATAAACATATTTGGGTATGGAAAGCTATTTTACCCTACAGGAAAATAGGAGGGAAGGGGATAAGAGAGGGGGGAAGATAGAAAGGAAGGCAGATGGGGGGAAGGGGTAATCAGAAGCAAACACTTTTTAGAAGGGACAGGGTCAAAGGAGAGAATTGAATAAACAGAGGGCATGATAGGATGAAGGGAAATATAATTAGTCTTTCACAACATGATTATTATGGAAGTGTTTTGTTTGCCTACACATGTGTAACCTATATCAAATTGCTTGTCTTCTCAATGAGGATAGGTGGGGAGGGAGAGAGGAAGAGAATTTGGAACTCAAAGTTTTAAAAATAAAAGTTAAAAATTGTTTTTACATGCAACTAGGAAATAAAATATACAGGCAATGGTAAACAGATGCCCTACAGGAAAATAGAAGGCAAAGGGAATAAGGCAGGGAGGGGGGGTGATAGAAGGGAAAGCAGATTGAAGAAAGGGGTATTCAGAATGTATTGGGGTGGGGGAGGGGAGAGATGGGGAGGAAATTTGAAACTCAAAATCTTGTGGAAGTGAATGTTTGTTGAAAACTAAAAATTAATTAATTAATTAAAAACTTTAATAAATATGTCATGGGGCATTTTCTGAACTTTTAAATTTTTGGAGAAATGGCCAGACCTTTAATTTAATTGGCAAGGAAAACTCCCAAAATGGAAACTCATTATACTGATGCAGGATTGGTAACTCACAGGTTTGTAGAGTTGTCTGGGAGAAGTTAAGTCACATGCCCAGAGTAAAGGTAATATAGCTAATATGAGTCAGAGGACAGTATTTGAACCTAAATCTTTCTAATATCAAGGACAGCCTACTATTTATATACTATGCCAAAGCAATAGTCTCTGAGCTTATTACACACCATCAAATAACTATCACATATTAGCAATCATTAAAATGACTATAGTAGTATTATAAAGAAACTCTTAGAAATAAGCATGATGAAATCTAATATGAAATACTTGGGAGGTCTACATGCCAAGATAAATCCAGCGGTTTACAAAACACTTTTCACAAGAATAAAGACAGATCTAAACAATTGAAGAAATAATAATTGCTCACGGGTAGGCTGAGCCAATATAATGAAAATGACAATGTGCCTAAGTTAATTCACCTATTCAGTGTCATTCCAATCAAACTGCCAAAGAATTTTTATGGAACTAGAAAAATTACTAATAAAATTCATCTAGAAAAACAAAAAGGTCAATAATATCAAAGGAATTAATTTTTAAAATGCTAAGGAAGGTGACCTAGCAGTTTCAGATTTCAAACTAAATTACAAAGTAGTAATCATCAAAACAATCCCTTACAGGCTGAAAAATAGAGTGGTGGATCAGTGGAATAGATTAGGTATGCAATATACAGTAGTAGATGATCATAGCAATGTAGTGTTTGATAAACCCAAATATCCAAGCTTTTGGGATAAGAACTAAACATTTGAAAAAAATTTCTAGAATAACTGGTAAGCAGATTGGCAGAAACTAGGTATAGACCAATATCTCACACCATATACCAAGATAAGGTCAAAATGGGTAAATAATTTAGACATAAAGATTGATATAATTAGTAAATTAGGAGAGCATGAGAAAAATGCACCTGTCAGATCTATAGATAAGAGGAGAGTTTATGACAAAACAAGAGATCAAGAGGATCATGAAAAGTAAAAAAGACAATTTTGATTACATGAAATTAAAAAGTTTTTGCACAAACAAAACTAATGGAGCCAGAATTAGAAGGAAAACAAGAAATTATGGGGGAAATTTACAGTAAGTTTCTCTGACAAAGTCCTCTTTTCTCAAATATTATAGGAAACTGAGCCAAATTTATAAAAATAAGAGCCATTCCCAGCTGATAAATGATCAAAGGATTTGAACAGGCAGTTTTCAGAAGAAGAAATCAAAGCTATCAATAGTCACATTAAAAAATGCTCTAAATCACTACTAATTAGAGAAAAATGAATTTAAACAACTGAGATAGCACTTCACACTTATTAGACTGGCTAACAAGACAGAAAAAGAAAATGACAAATGCTACTCTACCCTTGTTTCACTATTCAATTGGGTACCATTTGTTTCCATGGCTAAAGAAAATAGTAGTACTCTTTATTTCCTCAAAACAAGAATAAATCAAGATAAAAATTCATATCATCCCATTAAAATAGAAATGCAACTTCTGAAGTCTCTTAAAGGATTTTATTCAGTCCTTATTTATTTTAGTTCTACATCTTCCTAATTCTGTGACCCAATCAATGCAAAATGTTTCAAAAATAGGATACTTAAAGTAGGCTGTATGTAGAGTTATGAGTGTCTGCTTCTTTTTTTTAATGAAGGGATGAAAAAAGCATTTATTAAGTACTTACTACATGTAAAGAACTGTGCTGAGTGCTGTAGATAAAAATAGAAAATTTAGTTTTTATTCTCAAGCAGCTCACATTATAATGACAGAGACAACACATATAGAAGGTTTCAGTTGTAAGTTAGATGGAAAGATAACCTTATAGTGCAGCAGCAAAGCAGATAGTAAAACTTCCATTCCCATGGACAAAATTATATCAATTTCTGTTGTTAAAACATTTGACAGGGGAAGCAAGATGGTGCAATGGATAGAGCACTGGCCCTGGATTCAGGGGGACCTGAGTTCAAATCTGGCCTCAGACACATAACATTAGGTGTGTGACCCTGGACAAGTCACTTAACCCCACTTCGTAGCCCCCCCCCCAAAAAAAAAGAAACAAACAAAAAAAAAAAAGCAAAAACACACACACATTTGACAGTTCCAAGGATTTGGATGGGAAAAAAAATTTCTTTTCTGTATATTGAATAGATGTAGCTACAGTATCTGCAGATGTAATTGGCAGGTTGTTTTTCTACTTCCTAATGTGATGGCTATGGGCACCGTGCTGGACATTGATATTTCTAAGATTCTTGGTTTCAGGGTCTTGGTTTGTCTTCATCATGTTGTGAGGGAATATGGTGTTTAACATGGTGATAATGGTTTGACTTGCCTGTCACCTGTTGCCTTCTCTCTGTCTCTCTCTCTTTGTCTCTCCTTCTCTGTGTCTCTGTCTCTCTGTGTCTCTGTCTCTCTGTGTCTCTGTCTCTCTCTGTCTCTCTGTCTCTATGTCTCTCTGTCTCTCTGTCTCTCTCTCTCTCTCTCTCTCTCTCTCTCTCCTGCTTTAGTTAGGCTGGCTTGCCTCCCTTGTGGATGGCAGGTGGTTGGCAGTTGGTAGGGATGGCTGGCCTCTCTTTCACAAAAGTTGCTTCCCCAGATGATAGCTTTGAGAGCTGGGCTGGAAGTAGAACTGATGATCAGAGGATTATTGCCACTTCCAAGTCTTTTGTGCTTCTTTTTGGAAAAAAACTTCAATACCAATAAATATTGTGGGTTTCTAGGTATTATTTATTTGTTGTTTAGAGCAAATACAGAATTGTGGAAATGGCTTCTCTATGCCACAAAGTATTTTTGGAAAAGACAAATGAGTTGTACCAATGTGCGCCAAACTGTCTTAACAAAGAAACCATATCACAAGGGACGCTGAACCAACAGAGTCCCTAGGGGATGAGTTTGTTCCTCTGGTATCTTTTGTGGAGGTCCCATCCATTCCATGATAGGGTGAGGCCATGAAGCTAACACCTAGCATGAATTCATTCAACCTTAGAGAAACAATTACCCAGACTTTTAGCAACATTAAATAACAAATTATATAAGGGATGGCTTCTGAGCATTTAAAAGGCAAGCATTCATCACTGAAAATCAGCTTGGATCTATCAAAAACAGATTTTACCAAAGTGATCTCATTTCCCTTTTTGAAATGTTACTTCATTTTTGGACTAGAAGAATTTGATAATATAGTATACCTGGATTTCAGCAAAGAGTCTTTCATGACATATTTGTGTTTAAGGTTGGAGAAATGTAAGAGAGAGGATAAGATATAGGGGACCCTATAACCAGTTGAATAACTGGAAGAATAATCACTAATAGATCCACATCAACATGAAAGAAGGGCCAGGAGTATTCCATGTTTTTCAAGATGTTATTAATAATTTGGATAAAAGCATAAATAATGTGCTTATCATATTTGCATATGAGAAAAGCCTAGGAAAGACAGCTAACCTAATGGACTAGAGAGTCAGTAACCAGTAAGATTTAATAGAGTAGAAAAATGGTTTGGCCCTAATGAAATAAAATTAATAGAAATGAATGTAAAGTACTATACTTATAAGCAAAAACAAACAAACTTAATAGATACATGTTGGGAGAAGTGTACTTTTTTTTATGTGAAAAATGTTGAATCATTAATGTACTGCAAGTTCAATGTGATTCAGTGATGCAATATGGTAGCCAAACAGTCGATGCCATCTTAGGTTAAAATCATAGAAGCATAGCATCCATAAAGAGGGAAGTGGTGGTCTGCTTGTATTCGTCCCTTGTCAGACCACATATTTTGCTCATTTCTAAGCACAACTTAGAAAGTATATGGATAGATTGGGATATATCCTTGGAAGTCTGACCAATGTACTAAAAGTGTTTGAAACAATGAACTACAAGGTGTATTTGGAGAAACTGAAGATGTTTTACTTAGAAAGAAGAAAGAAAGACAACATATTTGTATTCAAATATTAAAAGGATTTTCATTTGGGAAAGGATTTACATTTGCTTTCTTTGGCCTCAGAGAAATGGACAAGGAATGTAAATAGGTGAAGTACCTGTTCTATTGTCAGGTGGAGAACTCCTAATATGGGAAGCATCCTTCACAGTGGCAGATCACAATTCACCATAATCCTGGAACCAATAGATGAATCCTGGAACATTGTCTGAGGTATACAGAGATTAACTCATTTGTTCCAGATGCCACAGTTAGTATGTGTCAAGAGGTGGGACTTGAGCCCAGTTCTTCTTGACTTCAACCATATCAATTTATTCATTATGCCACCAATGTGTGGAAATTATAAAGATGAAGATTTAGTTTGAGAGGTGTGAAATTCCTAACAATTAGAGTTGAACAGAAGTGGAAAGAGCTGACATAGGAAGTAGGAGTTCCTATCACTAGAGATCTGTAGATATGTTAGAGGCTTCTTCAGAAGGATATTGTAGAGGAGATTGAGGTTCAAGAACAGTTGGGACTTGAAAATCCCTGAGGTGTTTTCCAATTCTGAGTTTCTATTATTCTTTGACCTCATAAAGCAGCCCATTTTATTTTATTTTATTTTTACAGCTCTAATTCATAATAAGCTTTCCCCCTTATATTGGGATTAAATTCATCTCCTGGTAACTTTCACTCATTGCTCTTTTCTCTGCCCACTGAAACCATATCTAATGCCTCTAATCCCTTTGCATTATGACAGATGCTTCAAACATGTGAAGAAAGCTATCATACCTGAAATCTTCTGACCTTCAAGCTAAATATCCCCGGATTTATCAATTGATCTTTCTATGACCTGGGTTTAGATCCCTCCATAATTCCAGAAAGTTTACTCTTAATCTGCTATAGCTTCTAAATGTCTTAAGTGTCCCAGTTACAATATGATCCTTGGAATTGAATTTTGATTTAAGATTCAGTTGGATATAGTCTGACTTCTGCTACCTCCCTTGGTCTGAATATTATCCTTCTATTAATTCTATCTAAAATCATACTAGCTTTTTTGGCTGCCACATCATAATGTTGAATCAGATTCTTTTTATACTCTCTGCCAACCTCTCATCCAGTTTAATTCAATGTCATGTCAACATAGCTCATTATTAAAGGTAAGTTGAGTTACTACAACCCTAATATGATCTGTACGAAGGAAAAAAATAGCCTCTTTGAGTAGGCAGCATGGGTAGAAGACAAAGTACTGGACTTGGAATCAGGAAACCTGGCACAATATAGAGTGTTAGACTTAAAATTAAGAAGACTGCTTTGAACAAGAAGACTATTCATATCCTGCCTCAGATGTTTACTAGCTGTTAGATGCTGGGCAACACTTATGTTTCTCAGCCTCAGTTTCATCATCTGTAATATGGGGAAAAATAATAAAACCTATTTCTCAGAATTGGTGCGAAGATTGAATGAGGTAACACATATAAAGTGCTCTGTAAATCTGAAAACACTACCCAACACTGGCTATTATTATTCACTGTTATTACTAGCTCTATGGACATCTGAGTCACTCAACTTTACAGATCCTCACTGTTTTCATCTTTAAATTGGAGATAATTGAATTAAATGTTTGTTGTTGTTGTTCAGTTGTGTCAATGGTATTGGACTCTTTGTGACTTCATTTGGGGTTTTCTTCACAAAGATACTGGAGTGATTTATCATTTCCTTCTCTAGCTCATTTTACAGATGAAGAATTAAGGCAAATAGGGTTAAGTGACTTGTCTAGGTTACACAGTTACTAAGTATCTGAGGCCAAATTTAAACCCAGGTCTTCCTAACTCCAGGCCCAGCGCTCTATCCACTGTGCCATATTGTGAACTACCATATGTAATATTATGTATAATATCTAAATATGCATATATATATAGCATACAAACATGTACTATGTATGTATGTATATATGTGTGTGTGTGTGTTATTATTATTAAGAGAAGCAATAAAATAAGAACTAAATTTGGAATCAGAAGACTTAGATTGAAATGCAGATCTATTTTTTATTACCTCCAAGAAATTTTCCAAATAACTCTAGCAGTTTGGGCTACAGTATTTTCATCTACAAAATAAGGACACTGAATAAGATGACTGAGGAAGCTGTTCAGTGCTATATTTTGCCCTTTATTTTGATTCAGCAGACTTACATATGAGGTTGGGATCTGTCACTTATTACCTATGTATGTGACCTAAGGCAAGTCACTTCTATCTAGACCTCAAATGAGGGGGCTAGTCTCCCTAAATAAGCACTAACTCTAAATCTCTGATCCTATGATCCTATGAACTTTCAAGTCCCTTTTAGTTTCAATTTATAGAATATAAAACCCTTCACAACATGATTATCATTTTTCTAGTCCTATTTCATATTATTCCCATTTATATCCTCAGTATAGTCTCCAGTATCTTTCCACTCAAACTGGCTTGAGATAGCTGGTCAATATACAAAACCTCCTACTGACTGCCTATGTGCTTTCACACAGATGGTTACTCCTGTCTCTAACATAATCCCTCTTCACCTCTATCTTTTTTTTTTTTGGCTAGGCAATGGGGTTAAGTGACTTTCCCAGAGTCACACAACTAGTAAGGGTCAATTGTCTGGTCTGAGGCCGGATTTGAACTCAGGTCCTCCTGACTCCAGAACCGGTGCTCTATCCACTGCGCCACCTAGCTGCCCCATCTTCACCTCTATCTTGTGGAATCTAAGCACAGCTTCAGATCCCAGCATACTATTTTTCTCCTGGTTATTAATGTCCTCTCTCTCCTCTTTCCTCTCTCCTCTCCCCTCCCTCTGCACTCTCTCTCTCTCTCTCTCTTCCTCTCTTCTCAATAAATTTATGGGCTTTGTATGGGCATTGCATTTGCCTATCTTGGTATATATTGGATCCCCCCAGTAGAATGAAGCTCATTGAGTAGAGTGCCTAGAACAGAAGAAGTACCTAGAACATTAATAAATGTGTGATTAGGGGCAGCTAGGTGGCACAGTGGATAAAGCACTGGCCCTGGAGTTAGCAGGACCTGAGTTCAAATATGGCCTCAGACACATAACACTTACTAGCTGTGTGACCCTAGGCAAGTCACTTAACCCCAATTGCCTCACCAAAAAAAAAAAAAAACCCAAAAAACAAAAAAACAAAAACAAACAAACAAAAAAAAAATAAATTTGTGGTTAATCAGTCAACAAAAATACTAAGTTTCTAGCATTGTGCTTGATGCTGGTGATATAAATCCTAAACAGTACCTACCCTCAGTAAGCTCACATTCTAATAGCGGAATACCACACATATAAAGGAGAAAGGTTTTGATCTGGAGATTCATGTGAATTGTTACTCTAGTGATAGGGTAATATAGCATTGTGTCCAATCTGGTATCAATAGGTAGCTGGTAGTACAGGTAAAGGCAGCTAGTAGTATAGTGGATAAAGCAGTAAACTCAAATCAGAAACACCTATATACAAATTAGACCTCAGACACTAGGAGTGATCCTAGGTAAGTCACTTTATTTCTAATTATCTCAGATTCTTCAACTACAAAATGAGGATCATAATAGTTCCTACCTCACAAAGTGGTTGTGAGGATTAAATGAGATAATATTTTACAAAAACTTAGTGCAGAGTCTAGCACATAATAGGCACTATATAAATATTTATTTCCTTCCCCTAATATTGGTTTTTATTTCCAGACCAAGAGTAAGAGGAGAAGGAGGGTCAGCAGGGAGTAGTAAAAATATAACAGCAGAGAAGATAGATAGAGGACAAGATGCCCATAGTAGGTAGACCTTGGTATCATGGTAGATGACTTTATGGTGTGATAAGATGGTCTTTGGTTGGCAGTATACTAAATATAGTAGGGTATGGTGAGTTTTCATTCACTCCCTTATTTACTTACTACCAAGCAGAGAAGATTAACTCCAGCACACAATTTCGAATTTTGAAACTATAGGGTTGTGGGGGTTATGGTCTCTACTGGTTCAGGATATAGAAGATTTCTGTTCTTGGTGAGAACAAGAGGGGAAGCAGCAGATCAAAGAGCAAAATGCCCACATTAGGTAGTCCCTACTGTCGTGATGGATGATGTTCTGTGGTCATGTTGAACTTAAATAAGTATGCATGGGATTTTTTAACTAGTGGTTTTATATATCTCAACTTTATCAGTGAACACATAAAATTTTTTTCCACAAGGACTTGAACAAGCTCTGGGGATAAATAAGCCTCGTTATTTCTATCACCAAATGTCACAAAGAACTTTTACAATGACTGAATGAATACCAGATCAAAGCTTGGTAACATCTTCTTGTACTATATTATTGCCAGTTCTAACTTGGAAAACATGAACATCCTGATTAATTGACCCAGAATAGTAGATTTTTCAATAGCCAGACTATGTAAATATTTTTTTTCCTTTGAAATCAACACTGTTTATTCCAAGTAATATAAGTTGACACAACTTAACTTGTTTTGATGCCAATTTACTTGCCAACACTAACCTTGGGCTCCATTTTTAAACTTAATTACTTCAAGGTGACAGGAAACATATAGAAATATGCTTGTTTGGGGCTATTTGTGAAAGAAACATAGCTTGTCATCAATTAGGATTTATTGAGCACCCACTGGGCATGTGGGATGGTGTTAGGAAAACATGAACATCTCAATTAGGGAAGCATTAAAAGCATGCCCTGAGGTTGGTAGAGTCAATGTGAAAAGTGTCACAAGATTTTCATGGAATCAAAAGGCTGGACTAAAAATCAACATGTTCATTTTAAAGTGAAAATGATCCAGTGGCTGTGATTAAGACAGGTAGGAAGAAAACAAGTATTTATTAAGCACCTACTAAGCACCACAAAATGCACTAAGTACTTTAGAAATATTATCTCATTTGATCATTTGACATGAGTATAATTGGAGAATTTTGTAGAATAGATTCAGAATGAAACACTAGCCATATCCTCTCTCTCTCTCTCCATCTTCTCTCTCTGTGTCTCTCCCTCCCCCTCCCTCCCTCCCTCTCTCATACACACACATATACACACACATACACAAACACACACATTCACCTTACCATTGAGTCAGATCTACAGGTTTGTGTATTTTTTTTTTTAATTTTCAGAGAAGGCATGATATGAAGCCATAAAATCATATTCCATTTCTGCCAAAATAAGTATTAGACATACAGAGCATCATATACATTAAAAAGTCTCTGTTCCCCTGCTTAAACATTAAATTATTTAACATTGATGGGGCACTGATGCCCATAAAAAATAAACAAATTTCTCCTGTTTCGGCAACACAAATCTCTACTAGTGATTATACAATAGGATTTAGGCAAGCAATTACTGGGCACTGCCCTGAAAAGGAAAATGGATGTGTGTTAGGCTTGCAATCACAACGGATGCTATAATTTGTTTTTAACATACTGTTATTAGGTTATTTTATAATAGGGTTTGTCTCAAGTCTCAAGATTACTAATGATAACATCCACTCTGCTAGAAAAGAGCTTCAGAGAACATTTGGAGTCCTGATTTTTTTTTTAAATTGAAGGATGACTGAGCTTGGTTTATTCCTCTTAGAATGCATTAATTCAAGCTTTGGAAAGGCCAACTGGCGGCCAACCAGGCTGATCTTTTAGGTTCAATTCTAGGACAGGAGTTAGGAGATTGTTTCCAACAATGTATAAAGATTTCTGTATTAAAAGTAGAAAAAGAGTTCAGATTCTCACTTCCCAACTACACAACTAGGGACACAAACCATGTAAAATAAGATCTCTTCCTCAACTATGATTATGGCATAGTGACTAACAGAAGATTTAGAGCTGGAACAGACCTAAGATATCATCTAGTACATTTATTGAGTACCTACTATGTGTAAGGCAACTTTTAAGCCTTAAATTTTTATAAATATAGGTAAATATATAGAGGATATAGATATACATGATATAAATAAAATATAGCTATTATAGATATAAGTATAAATATAGGTATAGATCTATCTAGACAAATTTATGACTATGATTAAATATAAGCATAGATAGATATAGACACATTTATGACTATATGTACTATATATAGTATCGTTGACATAGAGAATTCTCTGTACCCAGTGCAATTAAGGAATTACTTCACAATTTATAGTCTTAGAGAATTGCCTGAGGGCCCTCAAGGTTTAACTAACCTACCCAAGATCCTAGAACTTGAACTAGGTCTTTCTGTTTCCCATGTCAACTGGCTATCTGCTAAGTTTCTGTCTGTCTCTGTCTCTGTCTATCTGTTTCTGTGTCTCTGTGTCTATGTCTCTGTGTCTCTGTCTCTGTCTCTGTATACGTCTCTGTCTCTGTCTCTCTGTATCTCTCTCTCTCTCTCTCTCTCTCTCTCTCTCTCTCTCTCTCTCTCTCTCTC
>NW_020954559.1:32997920-32998661 GCF_900497805.2 Vombatus ursinus
CTCTCTCTCTCTCTCTCTCTCTCTCTCTCTCTCTCTCTCTCTCTCTCCCTCCTCCCCTTCTCTCCTCTCCTTTTCCTTTTCCATTCTCCCATATATGTTGTTATTGTTGTTGTTACTTTAATAAAAGATACCTTGTGCGGGATCAAAAAGGAGTAATTTCTCACCATTATGAATCCAAAATGTAAATAGTCCTTGTTATATGATCTAGTATTGGGAGTTAAGTTCCTTGGCATTTTCCATAAGGTATTAAGTAAGATTTAGTAAATAAGAATATGCCCAGTCCATGATGACACTGAGTACCAGCGTTGGCAAATAGCACTTTGATGGGACATGTTAAGCACAGATATTCCAAATTGCTTAGAGGGAGGAAGTCAAAAGAACATTGTGAAATCAAACTTTTTGGAATGCCAGGGTGATGTCTGAATCACCTGATAGATTTTTCCTCATTCCATTTAAAGACATTATTCAAAGAAACTCTCCCTATATGTCACTGCCTGAAAAAGAATATTTTCATTCTTCAAAAGGGCTTTGTTTCCATTTACCCCTGCAACTGTGTTAGTAACTATGTTACTAAGAAACATATGTCTTTAATGTTGGATATGTGCTGCTAAAAAAAAAAGAAACAAAGAAAGAGACAGACAAAAAGAGAGAGAAAGAAAGAAAGAGAGAGAGAGAGAGAGAGAGAGAGAAAGAGAGAAAGAAAGAAAGAAAGAAAGAAAGAAAGAAAGAAAGAAAGAAAGA
>NW_020954559.1:32998671-33003953 GCF_900497805.2 Vombatus ursinus
AGAAAGAAAGAAAGAAAGAAAGAAAGAAAGAAAGAAAGAAAGAAAGAGAAAGATCTGGGTGATAGATGCACCTGTGGATTTCCCTAGGAATAATGTGAAGGCTTCAGAAGTTCAAAAAGGAATGTTAGTGTTCAGTCCAAGTTAGTGTTAATCCAAAAAAGTAAGAATGTTAAAGATGATGGTATGTAGTTGAAATGGGTAACTGGAGGATTAACTTTGAAGGGAAGAAACTGAGACCAGAGCAGCAGTGATTTGGAGGGATGGAGGAAACAGAGGCTGAGGTGAGGACACAAAACATAGATTTATGAGGAGTAAGAAGGAGAAAAATGCAGAACAGGATATTGATGGGAAAGAGGAATTTCAGAGTTCACAACCAGAGAGGTGCTTAATCACAGAGGATAGTACAAACATAAAGTATGATCATCTTAGCAAGTGACTAAAGCTGTACATCATAAAAGTTGTGGAGGCTGATAAACTGAGAAACCAGAATGTTTGAGGGGTATTAACATGTGTATTGCAGTATCCAAGTGGGCAGAAAAGAGGCTGAACTATTGAGAAAGATTACAGTCAGCCAAATGGTGAACTTGAGAAAGGAAAAGCTTACCCCAAAGTCCGTATATAATAACAACAGGAGTCTAAGTTGGGATGATAAAGACGGGTGGCATTATATTCAAAGGAGGAGAGATTGTTGAGTGATCATGGCAAAAAAAGAGCATGAAAGTGGCAGTGGGGAGTGAGGAGTACACTCAATCCCCCTTCTGAACCAGTCTTTCAGAGACGTGAAAGAAACCCATCTGTTGGAAGACAAATGATGAACAAAAGGTATAGAATGAAACATTCATTTGGAGACATGACCAAAGCATTGATTTTTTTTTGCTTTGTTATGTTTAGTTATCACAAGAGAAAGCTCCTAAGAGGGGAGCTGTTAGATAGTGTGAGTGTTGCAAAAAAGGAAGAAATGAATATCAGTGAAAATACACCAACAAAAGCAGAGGAAAGTTCGGAAGGTAACATAAACAAGCAGAGAAGTTTTAGTATATAATTTAATATATGCCTTAAAACTATATATAATATAAGTTCATATATAATCCTCTTTTCTTTGGAAATTAATATAGTCATGTTTGTTGTTTGTTGTGCTCATAAACAAGAAAATTAAAAAAAATAAAAGAGCACTACTAGCACTGAGGAGCTAGAATCATTTGGAGAATCAGGTTTTGTGAAGCTAAGAAAGAAGAGTGTGAAAGAACAGATCAAGGATGGAAGAAAATGTATTTATAATTGATTAGGATCTCTAGAAAGCACAATGGAAATGGAAAAGACAGGAGAAAAGGGACTAGTAAGTGGTAGAATTTAGCTAATTAAGGATAAGAGTAGGGGAGATAGAGTAAAAAAGAGAGCTTTTAGCCCAGATGAAGATTCTGAGTCACTGAGAATAGTGAAGTAAGAGGGGAAGATTCACTGAAGATAGATACCAATTATTTAAACCATTTCTGGGGTTATATAAAGATTTGTGGCAGCAATGGTGAAGCATTAACTCCCCAAACAGCTGGGAACTGTGGATGTTTGTGAGCAAATTTTTGGGGGGCCCTCAGCACAGAGGTTTGAGTATTCTGGGACTAAAGTGATCTCACATTTGGCACCACCTTAGTAAATACATCCCAACATAGCAGAAGATAAGCATACATATGACATACCCTCCATTTGGCTTTGCTCAAATCCTGGTATTCTTGGATCCAACGTCTGAAGTACCAGTTAGGTCATCTATGCCTTTGCCTAACTCTTGGTCTTCTTAATCCCAGGAATATGGGAAATGGAGAACAGGGTTATGGAAGAAAACTAAAAGGAATAAGATAGAAAAGTTAAGTAAATCCAAACTTTAACTCTACAGAAAATTAGACAGAGTTTTATCAGATTTGTTTTCTTTCTTCCTTGAATACATTATCAGATAAAGTCAAATCAAAGTTTCACCATTTATTCAAAAGATGTAGATCCAAAGTTGCGGGGTACAAATGTAAAGGAATACTATTGTGTTATAAAAAATGACATACAGGAAGTTGTAGAAAACCTGGAAAGACTTACATAAACTGATGCAAAGTGAAATGAGCAGAACCAAGAGAACACTGTACACAGTAACAGCAACATTGTGCAATGATCAACTATGAATCACTTAGCTCTTCTCAACAGTACAACAATCCAAGGAAATTTCAAAAGACTCATGATGGAAAATGCTATCCACATCCAGAGAAATAACTATGGAGTCTAAACGCAGACTGAAGCATAGTATTTTCATTTTTTTCTGGTTTTTTTTTTTTGCCTTTTGCAAACTATTGTTTTGCAAACTGTTTCTTCTTTCACAACATGACTAGTATGGAAATAGATTTACATAATTGCACATATATAACCTATATCAAATTACTTACCATTTTAGGAAAGGAGAGGGGAGGGAGGGAAAGAGGAAATTTGGAACTCAAAATTTTATAAAAATCAAATGTCTTTACATGTGATTGGAAAAAATAAAATACTATCTTTAAAAAAAAAAGATGTAGGTTCAAATTTGAGTTCTGCTACTTGCTACCTGGGTAACCTTTAAATTCCTTGAGGACAGGAACTGCTTTTCTCCCCCCTTGTTTTTCTTTGGATCCTCAGAGTTTAATGTAATGTGTAGCACATAGTAGGTGCTTGATAAAGACCTTATTAAGCTACTTAAACTCTCATACCTCATTTTTCTCATCTGTAAAATGAAGATTCTGATCAACTCTAACGTCCCTTCTAGATCTAAGTCTATGGGCCTGTGAGCCCATTTGGGGACATGTTTGTGACCCTCAAGCCCTCTCAAAATTATGAAATAATTATACCATTGATTTAACGATCTCTAGATCCATGGTGTATAAATTTTATATCAGGATTAGCCTTTGTATGCTTGAAATAGAATAAAATGACATTCCCAAGGAGCCCTGGGCTCCTACATTATGAGGAAATGGGATGCATAAATTTCAGGCCCCAATATTTGTGGGAAGCCTGACTTGTGAGACATTTAGAACTACTACTGACTTGCTATAATACTCTCTAAAAGTTCTGTTTTCCAATTTTTAAAGAAAGTTCCTAATAAAAACTGCTATGCCTAAAAAAAGGTGCTGGCATGCATACCAGGCTAATGGTAGAAGAGTGGACTTGTCCTCTTGTGGTAGGAATTTCATAATCTTGGCATTCTAAATTAATGCAAAGTGTGCAAGTTCTTTATTTCTTGGTCTTATTTTAAGAGAAATGGAGTAAACTAAGCATTACATTTAGCAGTTGTGTAAGCACATAAAACCCTTACTGCAGATCTTATCCCTGATTTGTTATTTCTGTTCATTCATTTATTTCTTCATTCAATATGCAAAGTGGATAGCCCTGAACTAAGAGCTTTGGGTAAATACCAAGGCAGTGGAGTCCATGACTTACTCCATTAAGGGACTCATAGTATATGTATTGGAAGGCATCAATTTCATCAGCTGTTAGTTGTCATTGCTACAGCGTCTTGCAATTCTATGAATATATTCTAAGAATATTTTCATCTCAGAGTACTCATAAATGATTTCTTTTCTACTCCCTCACTTCTGGAACAAGGTTCATTGAAAAAAATGTTGTCTTGTTTTCTAAACTTTGAAAATAAATGTAAACAGGGAAAAGCCATTTTACATACTGGGAAATTTAAGGAGACATATTGCTCATTTGGAGACATTATCTCAAAATAAATGACCCCACCATCATCATCACACACACACACACACACACACACACACACACACACACACACACTACTTCATGAATCTAATTGCAAGGAGGAAAGAAAAATCTTTCCAGATCTATTACCAACATATGTACAATCTTGTAAGTTTGGGTCCATTATAAGTTATCATGGTATCTTTTTTTTTTTCCTGAGAGATATATGTCAGTAAATGAAATCAAGGGTGTGTTGTCTGTTAAAGATAATTTCCTGATGTGGGATATTCAAAATGACACTAGATTTATCATCTGTTCACCCTACCTCAAGCTATCTCAAGCTTCTATGCAGTAATTTACAAGGTGCCTAGAAAGTAATGGACTTGAAATCATATATACTTTCTTCATAGACTTTCCTCAGGGAAAAGAATAATGGGACCAATTTTCCCCTTTGGTTTGAGCACCCTGGCTTATTATATGCAATTATGAAACTGAGAGTGTGTTCAAGTACTCGGGCTGTAACTCTCAAAGAACAAGATAGGAGAGGGAAGGAAGGAAGGAAAGAAGGAAGAAAGGAACGAAGGAAGGAAGGGAAAGAGGGAAGAAAGAAGGAGGAAGGGAAGGAGAGAGGGAAGAAAAAAGGGAGGGTGAGAAGGGATTGTTGTATACAGTAACAGCAATATTGTTTTAAGAACAACTTTAAGTGACTAAGTCATTTTGACTGCTACAAATACCCAAATTAACTACAAAGGATCTATGAAGACTATCTGCATCCAGAGAACTAATAGATAGAAGTATATATATATATGTGTGTGTGTGTGTGTGTGTGTGTGTGTATTTATACATATATACACATATCTATACACATACATACATACATACATACATATTTGTGTCTAATGTTGGCTATCTTTAGGGCTGAGCAGGAAGGAACAGAAGAAGAAAAAGAGAAAAAGAGAAAGTTACATGATAATTTTATTATATATTTAAAGGAAATAGCAAGTTGTACATAATAGATTTGCTGCTTCATATGCAATCATCTTTTTTTATTCTACTACGCTATGGAAATGCTTGTTTTATTTCAAAAGTTAAAAATAAAATAAATTCATTAATTCAATTGAATAAGAAAAGAGTAAATAAATGAATGAAGAAATATGGAAAGTAAAAGAGAAAGAGAAGGATGGAGGAGGAAACAGGAAAGTGAAATGCAGACAAAAAGAATTCTTCCAATTAGCATTTCACTTACAGCATGTATTAATAATTTTAACATGTGATTTTCTTTTAAATCTATTTTAACTATGCAACACACCAAGCTAGGGTTCAACGGGAAACATCTTATTGTAGCAGAGCTTTGGTTTCTAAATATTTAACTAGATTTTGCAATAGATTCATTAGTTGAGTCTATATAAGTGCAGTACCTGCTTTATCAGAAAAGAAAAGGCACTGGTAGTGGAACTGGTATAAATACTAGTGTTTTTAATGTTGATTTACCACACATGGCCTTTGTAAGAAGACATGTATATTTGAGAGGAGAGAGAGAGAGAGAGAGAGAGAGAGAGAGAGAGAGAGAGAGAGAG
>NW_020954559.1:33003963-33013357 GCF_900497805.2 Vombatus ursinus
AGAGAGAGAGAGAGAGAGAGAGAGAGAGAGAGAGAGAGAGAGAGAGAAAGACAGCATGCTAAGTGATACATCTCACTGTTTAATTCAAAACCTGGAAATGGCCAAATCTGTGATCTCATTGAATTCACCCTTCAATAAGTGCAAATCATACCCTATCCATGCTTGCCATTCTGTGTGACTCTTGTCTATACCCTCTTATAATTTCACTCTAGGGGGTCCATTTCAGCCAATATACTCAGTGGGTGGTTTTCTGGGCTTTCTCCTGACTTTGTGAGTGTACTAGTGGACTATCACTAATAGGTGATTATCATACTTTGCCCCAGCATAGACCTTTAAGTCACTTCCTGACATCTTCTCTCCTAGACTTTACTCTCCATTCATCTGCATCTCACAGGAAATTTGAACTCCACCCTGGTTTTCTCAGATAGGTGAGCTTTGTTCTCTATTGCATACCCCACAGGTACCCTCTGCATACTTTTAAGCACCCTTTTGTATGTTGTTTTTTTCCCTTAAATTATCAGCTCCTTGAGAGCCAGGACTGTCTTGCTTGTTTGTATTTTCCTTCCATTGCCTACACCAGTGCATAACAGAAAATAGGTACCTAATAAATATTCTCTCTCTCTCTCTCTCTCTCTCTCTCTCTCTCTCTCTCTCTCTCTCTCACTCCCTCCACCAATTATTGATTTATCCTGCCACATGAACATCCCATCTATTCTTTACTTTGGTGACTTTTAATTTTGGTCAGGTTCTTCTTCACATTTTTTTAAAGCAGAAGAGGATAAAATCGGTTTACAGAAAATTGGCATGAGACCCAATTGATCAAAATCATGCAGAGGGTATTCATGGATGGAAATGGAAGGACAATGAACAGAAGATAGAAACAAATCTGCAAAGGTTTTTACAAGAAACATTTTTCACTAGCAAAGACAAAGAGAGCCACCACACTTAGACACTGAATTCGAAGTTCAAGATGTACTTATAGAAGGGGTAAAAAGATATCACTAAAGAGAATAAATATAGGAAAGTAGCTGGATTAGACTAAATGTGCAGAGAAAAGTTCCATGTTGGAAGCAATAAAACTATGAAGATTTTGAGGGATTGATTTATAAGGTATCTGAAAGAAAGCAAGATATCAAAACACTGTCTTGGTAATGAATGGATCTGGGTCCAAATAGAACGTCTAAAACTTACTATCCCTCTGACTTTGGGGAAGTCACTTAATCTCCAATAATTATCATATCATCACCTGTAAAATGAAGGTGTTGGATAAATGGACACTGAAATTCTTACTAATGCAGTTTTAGGGGTTCAGAGATTGTATACAATAACTGTGAGAATCAATCCATGATAGTTCTGCTGGCACAAAATAGTCCTGGTCATACAAGGGAAATTCTACAGAGGCTAGCTTGTTCTTGTAACAGGGAGAGATAGTTTGCCTCACTGAGGTCCACTGCGACCAGATATAGGGCCTTCGGGCTGGGGAAAGGTATCATCCTAGGGCTGGGGTACAGGCACCCCATCACTACTAGTCCTAGGTATATCATATCATATTATGATCCTATGATACCAATGCTTAAAGTTTGTCTATGTATATGTAACCAAGATTATTATCATTGGGGCAGCTAGGTGGCTCAGTAGGGGGCAGCTAGGGTGGCCCAGTGGGTAGATCACTGGCTCTGGAGTCAAGAGGACCTGAGTTCAAATCCAGCCTCAGACAAATAAAAACTTAATAGCTGTACAACTCTGAGCAAATCACTTAACCCCAAATGCCTCACTAAAAAAAAATAATAATAATAATTAAATAATTTTTTAAAAATTATTATCATTAATGAATGACCTATATGTCTACTTTCCCAAATGTTTATGACAATATCTTATACACACGTTGTAAGCACTCCTAAGGAAAGTATAAATAGGAATAATCAAGTTTTCAGTAAAGACATTCCATAGTAGGCCACATTTTTGTTGCTGTTGTTAGGCATTTTTTTCAGTCATGTCCAATTCTTCATGACACTATTTGGGGTTTTCTTGCCAGAGATACTGGAGTGGTTCACCATTTCCTTCTCCAGCTCATTTTACAGATGAGAAAACTGAGGCAAACAGGGTTAAGTGATTTGCCCAGGGTCACACAGCTAGTAAGTGTCCGAGGCCACACTTTGGGAATTGGAGACATAATTTAGTGTTACAGAGTCTAAAGGTTTAGACTCAGTCTTGCATGCGGCCTTTTGACTGAATCCAAATTTTTTAGAACAATCCTTTTATTCAGCGGATTTGTTCTGTGAAGTTTGGATTCAGTCAAAAGACTGCATTTGAGGACTTACAGAGCCACACTTGGCCTCAAGACCATAGGTTCCCCACCTCTATACTAGGGGCCAAGAAGACAAATTAAAATTCTGCATTTGAATTCTGTTGGTTGAGTGACTGTGGTCAAATTTACTTCACCTTAAATGCTAATACATGTAAAAGCTCTATTCAAAGTGTTTCAGAAAGCTCAAAAGAGAGGATAAAATACATGTGAAGCACCTTACAAACCTTCTATATAAGGATGAGAGAGAGTTCTATATAAATGTTAGTGTAACAGGATTAGGCGATAGTATAATATAGGTAATGAAACTGCACAAGCACTGTGGACCACATGCTTGACCTCTTACCTCTGTTACATTAGTTATTATTTTGACTCATAATGAATAAAGGAGATAAGATTTGCCATCTATTACTTTATGCAGGAATGCAGTAGAGTGATGTGAGATCAGATGATATAATATCATATAGACCGTCCACAACTCATCTAAATGACCCATAGGCTCCTTGCCCTCATTAGCAGTGACTAGAACTGAGTAGATTGCTGAACTCTGAGAAAAGTCTGTTAAATAAGGAAACCAGCCATTTGGGTCAAGACAGGTAAGATGAGTCAAGAAATGAGTTAATAATTACCACACTTCAAAGTGCAAGTACCTAAAGGATCTCACCAAGTGAGCAAAGGTTCCCTCAGTTCCCATGGGAAAACAGGTTAGTTGCTAATGAAAAATGTCTTTGAATTTACATGTTACTGGGCTTTGGATGAAGAAGATACTAGTAGCAAAGTGATAATTTTTGAGAAACCCATTATTTTGCTGCATAAATATATGTCTAAAGATTATAGGTGAGCAATCATGCAAAGCACTGCATGAATGCAATTCCATAGAAATAACATGCTGTCATTATTCATTTTTGCATCTGTTTGTGAACCTATTTCATTGGAAATAATGGACTCAATTTGTCAAAGGGAATAGCAAACTTGGCAGAATTTGGGGGGGGTTGGTAATTTTCATAATGTTTATGAAAGAAATGACATTTCTACTCACTATTTGTCAAATTTCAACAGTCAATAAATGTTTGTAATGATTTCCAAACTTTGAGATGTGACTCACTAGCAAAGCATTATAATTTTTAAGATTTATGAAGGGGATGTTTCTTCCATGAACACTCAAGTTTGATAATTATCAGTCGAACTATTCATTATGTTTCAGAAATTAAATGCATGATAAATGGAAATGTCAGTTATTGGGTCCAATTTTCTAAAGGAAAAAAAAACCTGCTTTTTTCTTTGATAATCAACTCAAAAATATTAACTCAAGTAATAATAATAACAGTAGTTTATTTTTTCTCTCTTTCCCCACCATGGGTGGTTCTTATTCAAGGTCTTCAGATTCATAGTCACCCTGAACAGTTAACGTTCTCAATTCTAAATTCATATAGCTGAGGAACAGAGCAAGAAGCAAGCCTTAAACTCTGGGTACCCAGAATAATATCAATCTCTTTGCTGCATTTGGGCAGGTTACTTATAGTGGACACAAGGACAGTGTACTATTTTGTTGTTCAGTCATTTAAATCACATATGACTCTTCATGACTTCATTTGAAGTTTTCTTGGCAAAGATACTGGAGTGGCTTGCCATTTCCTTCTCTAGCTCATTTTACAGATGATAATCTAGTAATAGTAGTAGTATACGATAGTATGCCAGTAGTATACTATAGCACACCAGTATACTATAGTATACTACTGGTGTACTATAGTATGGTGTACTACACCATAGTATACTCTCTACTCTCTCTCTCTCTCTCTCTCTCTCTCTCTCTCTCTCTCTCTCTCTCTTTCTCTCTCTCTTTCTCTCTCTCTCTCTCTCTCTCTATATATATATATGTCTGTGTCTGTGTCTGTGTGTATACACATATACACACAAACTATATATGTATATACTATGTATAGTACATATACTATCATACATATATACTATAGCATATATATAGCATAGTATATATGTACTATAGTATAGTATGCTATGCCAGCAGCATACTCTCTCTGTGTGTGTATACCATATATATGTACTATACTATAGTATAGTATACTGAACTACTAACAAACTCTCTCTCTGTGTATATATATATACGCAATACATATGTGTATGTATAGACTATAGTACAATATGCTATAGTACACTAGTAGCATACCATAGTATACTGGTATGCTATAGTATACTGGTGTACTATAGTATGCTACTAATACTAGATATGTGGTTAACAGCTGGCTGGTAAGGACTTATGGGGCTTCAAGATTTATGGGAAGGGAGCAGGGCAGCGGCAGTATGTTATAGAGGAACTACGTTCAATTCTCATCTTTGACACTACTTCTGGAGTCCTTTAACTTCCTTAAACTCAATTTTCCTAACCTATAAACCAGAGGAGTTGCGCTCAATGGCCCCTGAAGTCCCTCGCAGATCCAGATGCTAAGTCACTATCAGCCTCATCTCTTCAACTGAAGTTGATGCCGTCTCTGTTGTCCTGAGGCCAAGAGGAAGTAAAGAAAATGTCCTGGAGGTAGGATCCTGGAATTCAAAGAATGCTTTTGCATTACCAAAGGATACTTAGTTACCAAAGGGCCTGCCCCGAGGTCTCTTTAGAATATACTTCCTCTCCCTCTACCCCTAATCCATTTAAGAGTTTGTTTACTAGTTCACTGGGTGGCCAGGAATGGACAAACTTAGAGCATGCTGTTAAGATGCAATGGAAGTTAAAGCTCAGAAATTAAGATAAGCAGCTCTAAACTGATATGCTAATTGAAGTGAAAGTAGAATTCAATTGACAAAAAAATGACTTGTACTCTTTTGAGGGTCGTATCTAATGATGGAAAAAGCATACCTTTACTCTGAATGAAATACTTAAGACTTTCCCTATCTTGATGCACACACACACACACACACACACACACACACACACACACACACACATGCCACATAAATAATGCTGCTGTTCAATCCTTTCAGTCTTGTAGATTCTAGGTGACCCATTTGGAGCTTTCTTGGCAAAGTTACTAGAGTGGTTTGCCATTTCCTTCTCTAGCTCTCATTTTACAGATGAGGAAACTGAGTAAAACAGGTGTAAGTGACTTGCTTGGGGCACACAGCTAGTAAGTGTCTTAATTTCTTAATAAATATGACATCACAAAAAGCAAACTGGGTGTTATAACATCATAATCAGCATTGCAACCAATAATCAAAATGACACAAATGGGACATTTGGAGTTTGGTCACCTGGGTTCTAATTCTGATAGCGTCTGCTGCATCTCCTATGTAATTCTGGGCAAGTTACTTGGCTTCCGTTTTTTTCTGAGAAAAGAAGGGATTAGACTAAAATGACCTATAGGGGTCTATTCCAACTGTGAAACTTATGCTGTTATGACCTTTTCAGACATCTAACAAAAAGGGGAAAATTATTTCCATAGTTTTGTAACAAGAAAATATTAAATGATTTGTCTATGATGTACAAATTGTTTTAATGTGGATAGATTAATTTGTCTCGGGTCAACACACCTAGTAAGAAGTATGCAAATGTACATATTTATATTGTGTTTTTAACGTATGCATTTTTAAATGTCTTGTTAGCGGTAGGGTTACATCCCTTGGACTGCAAGTAGCTCATTACAGTTGAATACGGTCTTATTGCACTTGTTAATTTCACACAAATGAGTAGGAAGTAATGTTGTTCTGGGAATAAGATAACAGGGGTTGGCTTCGGCAGGGGAGGGGAGGGGAGGGGGAGGATTCTTTTCTGGAGCTGCAGCTAATTTCCCAGAGACCAGAGCCAAATCTTTTAAATCTTCTTTATCTGGAAAGAGGAGATAATGGACCCCCTTCCCCACTTCTTGAGATAGTTACAGTGATTAATCCATTCACAGATTGGAGAGTGGAAAGTGCTTTGAACTCACATAGAAGGGGTTAGAAAGGTACTAAGGCTACCCAGGCCACAGAGAAACACATTCTTGGCTTGCTTAGGCAGCACTCTAATAGTTTGTTAATTGACTGATACTAGGAAGTCATTACCAGTAGCTGGCTGCAATAGGTTAATGGAACAATTGAATTCCTAAACTCTGCCTTTGGAGGTGCAAACAGACCTGTCCTTTGTTCCAAACAGAGAATTTGGCATTTAAGCAACAAGCCCCACCAGGGTGTGCTTCCTAGCTATTCAAATATGGCTTAGAACTTTGTAGACTATTTAGAACACTAATGCTAATGTATTTTCCAAAAGCAAAATTCATTTGAACTGTATCTTAGAATACCAAAAACAATAGTTCCTGGAAAAAGAAAACATATCAATTAAAGCCTGTACAGCAATCCCTTTAAGAAAGATTTTCCAGGATGCACAAACTTAAGCAAATAGACATGCACAAAGACAAACACATAGGCACATGTATGCTTGCATGCACACACATGCTCAGAAACAGAGTTTCAACTCAAAAACCCAAGAAGAAAATAAAACAGCAACAACAACAACAAAAAAAAGTGTGTGGAAGATCCCAAAGGGAGCCTAGGCCTATCGTGGCAGGAACATTATTTACAAATCTAAATGAAATGTACCATCTCAGATTTTTCAAAGCAAGATTCATTCGGCAGGTAAGCCCCGAGAAACAAACGAATACCAAACCCCTGGGTAAAATTAAGAGAGGAATTAAGAAAAGACCCCTTTGGTGAAGGAATAAAAGTACCTTTTGGAGGAAAAAAAAATGGAAGCAGGAAAGGCTCCTGATAACTAGAAACAGATCCAAGCTATAGCATTTTTTTTCCTTTTGCTTACATAATTTTCAGTGATAAGTCCCATCTTTGCATTCATTGGAAACCGCTATAAGGCTCAGGTATCAATAAACGGATCCTACTGGCCAATTTAAATATAGCTCTGGACAGTCAGTGTACAAAGCAATATGCCAATTGCTATTCACACTCCCTAGAAAAAGACTGCATCACTTACATTTCATAATAATTCCTTCCTTAGGGAGGGAAGGGAAAGATAGGGAGGAAAAAGACAGGCAAAATCAAGCTGTTAATGAAGCAGGGAAAAGGACCTTAGAAGGTGGAGAATAAAATCATGCTTCTCTCAATCTTCTTCACTGACCTGGATAAGGGATTCCTTTAAGACTTGAAAAAAGTGAATTATCACACAAATTATAAAGTTCTAGCAACAGAACAACAATTCCCCTTTTAAACAGGGTTTTCAACTTGAGGTCAATGATTTTTTTAAATTAATAATTGCATTTTAATATAATTGGCTTTATTTGTGTTTTCTTTGCGTTCTTATAAATTTTATTTCACGCATTTAAAAATATTATTTTGAGAAAGGGCTTATAGACTTTACCTGAATGCCAAAGGGCACCAAAAAGTTAAGAAACCATGCTTGAAAGTGTACACCGATATATTAGAATCTCAACTTCTTGGGCTGGGAGGGAGATTGAAGGGGAGAGGGGAAGGAATCTTAATTATTTCTTCTGAAGGGGAAAGAGGACATTTGGCTACTGACAACATTCTGCATACTAAATATTCATTCCCTATCTACCACTGACAGCTCTCTGGAAGGCAGGCATAGCCTTCTGAATCATCACTCACAACTATTACCACAAGAATTAGAAATAAGAAAATTTTCCCCCTCGATTCGCTCCCCCCTCCACCACGGTCTCAGGCTTGAGCCTGGCCTACCTAGGTCTGCCTGGGCTTTTTTATTGTCCCCTTTTAGAAGGAAAAGAGGGAATGTGCTCCTCATACCTTAAAGCAATTAAGGCCTAGCTCCCACCAGCTTTGAAGAAAGCCTTTTATAGTCACTGGATATAAAGCTCCCTGGAGAGACATTCTTGAGCCTTGCTGATGACTTTCCAAAAGGGAACCAGAAGCTACCTTAATAACACCCACATCCCCTCATTCCCCAACAAATTTGGAAAGAGAAACAAAAATGATCATAAAACTATAGGCCTAATAGCATAAACACGACTACAGATTCCACCCCTTTACTGCCATCAACTTTCCACACCTAGGACTTTATCCCATAGTACCATTCTCTCTTTCATTCATTCATTTAATTGTCTATTCATTTATTCACTTTTTAATTGTTTATTTTGAGTTTATTTATTTAGCATTCTTTCATCTTCTTCATACATCTGTACTTGAAAAATTTTTTCCATAAATTTGAAAAATTTTTTTCAAGTACAGATGTATGAAGAAGTAGATGAAAGAATGCTAAATAAATAAACTAAAAATAAACAAAATGGTTCCTTTTCTCCTGTTTCTTTTCTGCCTCCCCTTCCAGCTGATCTCCAATTTATGTACCTGCAGAGCAGGTACCATTTTTAAAAAGAGCACATACTTTTTGTTTTTGTTTTTATTTTTTTGATACCAAGTATAAACAAGAGAGATTTTATTCATATTTGATTTTGATAATCATACATCACTTTATTCACCATTTCAACATGAGTTCAAATAAATAGAAAGTCATTTTCAGGGTCACATTTAGTCACTAGTCATTGAGAGTCTCCTATACTAATTAGCACCATTGATTATCTTCTACTGATTACTCTTCTGGCAGATAATGAGTGATCCAGGGGTACTTTCTTCATTGGGAAGGCAAGGAGAGAAGTAAGGGCGAAGAGGCCCTTCGAAAACTATGTTTGAGAAACTGAGAATAAGGGATTGGTCTAAGATATCATAAAATGCTATATGTCCCTTTTCATAATCAAGAAAAATGCCCACTTTTTGTATAGGGTAGCTGAATTGAAAGCCCCTTTGTGAATTCCAGAGACAGAAATAATTTCTAGTTGTGAAGCCTGTTAGGGTCATTACATCCTCAGGTGAGAATGATAGCTTCCCCTTTCTGCTGATTGAATCTTTACAGATGCCCAATTCCCATTCTGTCTTATCTCCCACCTCCACTTCCCAATAGTGTTTGCCTGAGGTGAAGGTCTGGGCCCCCAAAACAACAAGAGCAATGTCAAATCTCTCTTTGTTGTCAGGCAGGACCTGGGGGACACTTCCATACTGGACCCTCTTCAAGTCCTCAGACAGGATGAGATGAGGATTGGCTGATTCAGGATCAAGAGT